>NW_028277074.1:43390943-43705164 GCF_059951505.1 Python bivittatus | reverse complement strand
CTTTGGGCCAGTCACTCTCCCTTAGCCCAACTCACCTCACAGGGTGGTGGTTGTGGGAAGATAGGATGAGGAAGGAGTATTAGGTATGTTCGCCACCTTGTGTTACTTATAAAAATAATAAAGGCGGGATAAAAAAAATCTTTAAAAAAAGCGACAATACTTCTCCATTCTTATTGTGTCTGTGAATAGCTATCTGGTGGCCTTGTTTAAGGTGACACAAGCTCTCCTTGGGAAGGAGGATTTGGAGGTGCACCTACAAGGCCGGACAGAGGAATTTGCAGAGCATTTGTTGGACAAAATCGCTCAAATTCATTCCAAGTTGGATGCCAGCTTTGAAACAGGTCCAAGGGAGATGACTGGGATACAGTCTTGCTCAATTATCTGGAAATGGCTTAATCCTGTTGAGCCTGAGGAAGTGGACAGGGTCCTTATGACTATGAGCTCAGCCACCTGTTCCTTAGATCCATGCCCTTCCTGGCTAGTTAAGGCTGCTAGGGGGGTGTTGTGTGGTTGGATCCTAGTGGTGGTTAATTTTTCCTTGAGGGAAGGTGTTGCCCTGCTGCCCCTTAAGGAGGTGTTGGTTCACCCCCTCCTCAAGAAACCATCACTGGAACTTACCATACTGGACAACTTTCATCCCTTGTCCAACCTCCCTTTTTTAGGGAAGGTTGTGGAGAAGGTGGTTGCTCAGCAGCTTCAGCAGGCCCTGGATGAAGCAGATTATCTGGATTCCAGGCCTGGGCATGGGATGGAGGTGGCATTGGTTGCGCTTCTGGATGATTTCTGGCAGGAGTGGGACAGGGTAGTGCATCTGTATTTCCTGACCTCTTGGCGACCTTCGATACCATCAACCATGGTATCCTTCTGAATTGGCTCCGTGGGCTGGGAGCAGGCAGCACAGTTTTGCACTGGTTTGCTTCCTTTTTGCGGGGCCGGTACCAGTCAATGTTGATCGGGAGTGAGATGTCCCAACCTTGACCCCTATTATATGGGGTTCTGCAGGGTTCAGTACTCTCTCCACTCCTATTTAACATCTACATGAAGCCACTGGGGGAGATCATTCATCACCATAGGGTGAGGTATTATCAGTATGCTGATGATACCCAGTTATATATCTCCGCCCCTGGCAAATTAAGCAATGCTGTTGATGTCTTGTCCTGGTGCCTGGAGGCTGTGAAGCTGAACCCTGGCAAGACAGAATGGCTCTGGGTTTTTGGGCCTTCTGGTTCTGGGAACTTACCATCTTTGGTACTGGATGGGGTTGTACTGCCCCAGACAGACCTGGTGTGCAACCTGGGGGTCCTCCTAGACTCTCAAGGAGCAGGCAGCAGTTGTAGCTAGGAGGGCCTTTGCACAGCTTTGTGTTGTGCACCATTTGTGCCCCTTCCTGGACTATGAGGCTGTACTCACTGTCACTCATGCCCTGGTCACCTCCAGAATGCATTACAGTAATGCGCTGTACATGATGCTGCCCTTGAAGAACATCCAGAAGTTTCAGCTGATGCAGAATGCAGTTGCATGGACTGTTACATGTGCCTCTAGGATGGCACATGTTACACCTCTGTTCCATGAGCTGCAATGGTTACCAGTTTGCTTCCGGGTGCAATTCAAGGTACTGTTTTTGACCTTTAAAGCCCTACATTGCATGAGACCAGGTTGTTTGAGGGACAGTCTCTTCCCAGTTACATTTACCCACACCATCAGGTCCAGCATAAGAGGTACACTCTGGGTCCCGTCTGCGAAAGAATTCCATCTGGTGGGACCCAGGAGATGCACCTTTTCTGCTGTAGCCCCTGCCCTCTGGAACATCATTCCCCCTGAGGTGAGGTTAGCTCCATCTCTGTTAGCCTTCCAGAAAGCCTTGAAAATGTGGTTCTTCCATCAACCCTGGGGATCCCATGGCAAGCCTGTAAAGTGGTTGAATGAGGCTAAATGATGGTTGTCCTACTCTTACCTTGGTTTTTTCTTTATGTTTTTTTCCTTTATGTTTTTATGTTTTTATTTTTGTTGTTATTTATGTCTTTTTTTATATATATTGTGATATGGTTTTGTTATTTTGCTTGTAAGCCAGAGTCACTTTCTGTGATGTGGGCAGCTATATAAATTTGATAAATAAATAAATATAATGAAAAGGGGTGTGTGTGTGTGTGTGTGTGTGTGTGTGTGTGTTAGGGCTCCGCAAAATATTTGATTTCCAAAAAGGGTTTTCAGAGCTTGCAGGAGCATGAACTTAACACCTGTCTACAACATTGTAAGCTATCCTTGCCTTTTCCCAGAAAGTGTTGCAAGTGTGTGGAAGTCTATATGATTAATATAAATGAATTAAGTAAAATAATAATATAAATGCATAATAAATATTAATGTTAATGGATCAAGTAAAAATAACTTGTTTAAAAATTCATTACCTAGTAATTTAGAATTGAATATAAAATAAACTCAAGTCATACAACTGTTAGATTATTCTGCCAAAATTTTGAATAGGTTAATCTCTGGAATAAATGTTTCAATTATTTTTGACATGCCTGCAGGTATCTAATTAAATTAGACAGGTTCTCCCCATTGGATACCAGAAGAAAAAATTGTGAGCTTTGTTTCTGGAGAGTTTCTACTTAAGGAACAGACCAGCAGTCTAACCTTGGCATCAAAAAATTGAGAACACACATGCAGAAACAGAGAAATATGTTCACTATTAAAGAATTGTGTGCAAAAATATATACAGTGTTGTTATGAGTTCTGCCTAGCATCCATAACTATTGTACGCATGACTTATGAAGACAAATTAAGAGGACAACAATGACAAAAACAAAGACCAAACGTTTTCAGAATATTTAGGGATTACTAAAATAATTTTGATTAAAGATTATGTTATATAAATAAAGCTAATACAATCTACGTAGTATAAAAATATATAAAAATTTAAAAAATAAAAAATAAACCATTCGGAGTTACTATGGATATGAAAAAAGTAACTTTGCGATCAATGCCTGCATTTACAATATCTTGTAATACAATCCAAGATACTTTACAGTATCTCTCTCTGTCATGTGTTCGCCATTACAGTCAGTCAGTACACGTTGTCCTGTGCCTGACCCTTTTTTTTCTTCTTTTCCTCCTCGCAGAGTAGAGAGATTGCCTAAACAAGCTATTTCTTCCTGAGCTGCTTTTCTCCGCAGTGCAGCATATCCCTAAAAAGTGCTAGCCACAAGTTAACAAGCTCAACCCTGTGATCTTAATTAGTTGATTAGAATCCTCTGGCCGGCTGGCACTGCTGCCTGTAACTGACTAGACGCTAATCGGTTCCATTCTGAAGGCTTTTGTTTGTCTCCTAAGTGGCTTACAACCACAAGTGCCCTAGGCAAACAGCCAGCACTACCGCATTGCTTTCAATGTGTATTCCCCATTGTGTGCCTGCTTACTCTCTTGTAATCCCTTCCTCTCCAATGAATGTAAATACAAACATACATTCCCTTCTTGCTAATTATCTCAGCGCTGAGGTGAGCATTCCAAAGGGCAACGGAGTGGGGAAAATGGGCTATAAGATTTGCCCTTTTACCTAGTTTCCTTGTGAATCAAGTTCCGGAAACCTTTCCAGCTGTTTGGGCTTATCCAGCTGTTTGGGGTCGTAGCCTTCAGATGCTCTAAAGCAAAGGAAAACTGAAGTAAAATTGTAAGCACAGTTGCGGTCACATGCTTTTTTCACTTAGTGACTGCTTTGCTTAATGGCCAAATTGCTGGTCCCAATTGCAGTCACTAAACATGGACTTCCTGTTTGCTTTATTACTTACTAGTCTATCGCTTCAACTGGGTCATGATAAAAGACATTAACATGATGGATGCAGTTGAGCAGCTGAAAATAGTTCATTTGGATGTAAAAAAAATCTGATTTTAATTTCAAGGAGTAAAAGCAACATCCATTAAGGAAAGTTATGAATAACAAAACAGAGTATCCAATGTATTTTTTAAAAAAATTACAGAAAAGGGAATAATAGAAACATGTCCAAAAACCTACAAGATTAATATGTACAGTGAAACTTCAATTCTCTGGATTTCCATTCAGTGGACTTTTGATGTGTTGGACAAAATTTATGTACATTCTGACTGAATGGATATTTGTATTTAATGGACATTTCTTCTCTCCTAATGTTCCATTAAGCTGAGGCTTTGTTGCTTTTTATATAGTCCTACTTAGAAGCCTTTAATAACAATTCTGCAAGCTTACGTATATTAAAGGTTTGTTTTAATGAATTTTTTGAATAAAGTAAACAATGGCATCATTAAACAAACAAAATATTATTCTCTCTGTGTGCTTAATTGATTATGTGCCATCAAGTTGATGTCAACTCTTAGATAACACATATTTAGAAATGTTTATTTTAAATTATTTATAAAATGCATATTGAAAGCTAGCTATAGGAAGATTTATGCTGGCTAAAATATAACCTAATAAAAAAAGGGGGGGTAGATTTATAAATGGACATATATCAGATGAACAGAGAAGACCAGCTGTGAAGAAACATGTATTTTTCACTAATCCATGAGAAATCCCCAGGAAAAACTAAAGTATAAAATGCTCCCATATTTGTGGTAACCTGTTCCAGTGGGTATTAAAATGTCGAAGTCCTACTTAAGCATTGTGTTACTGAGTCTAAAGTGATTTGAACTTTAGTAGCCAGGATCCAATGAAAAAAAGAAATGCAACAGAGTCTTTATTTAAGACTTCAGGAGATCCCGCTGACAAACAAGAAAGTTATAGCACAATTTAAAAGAAGTCACTCTGGAAGCTATTACAGAGGAAATTGAACATAAGCTGTCTAAGCAGTAATGATTTTCTTGCACATGCTTGTACCTTTGAACTGTCAGTAGTTCTAATTAATAGTATTAATGCATTTAACGAATATAGTATAGATTATATCCAGCACATAATGAGACAGCTGTAATTTTGTTTCATTATTTAATTTTTTTACTCATTTCAGCTTAATAGCTTTTGTAAATTATTGTTTTCTTCAAAGCAAGGAATCTTCTCAACTGTAAGTTCAAGAAAGTTATTTATTCTGGATAATGAACTCACAGTTGAGAAGATCCTTGCTTTGAAGAAACAACTAATTTTAAAAGTTATTTTAAGTTTAAATTAACAAGTGTTTAGATAATGACAGTTACATTAGTTGTTAAATAAGCAACTAATGTAGGATTTTTGGTTATGTCAATGGTATAGCACTTTTGTTAATAATCTTGTACTAATGCAAAGTGTGAAGTGACATTTATGAACTGCATTTGGCATCATACATAAAACTCCAGTTAAATACAGAAACATTGATCAGCTCTTTTTATGAGTCAATACTTTTCCACAAGTCAGATTGGCTTTGCCCTGAGTCCTCAATAATGCCAGATTGTTAAGTTAATAAATGGGAGGTTTTAAATTTTATAGACTAATCACTTGGAGTAATCAAAATTTATTCCCCTATAGAAGAATATTGCATTTTCTGTCCCTTGCTGTAAAGAAAACATTAAATTTCATCCCTTCTATAAAGTTTTAAAATCTTTCTGAACATGATAGTGACAATATTTCTCTCACATTTGAGCAAATAAAATAGTATAGATCTGTGTTTATATACATGTGTGTATACATATATACATATACATGAACACAGAGATCACAGAAGAACTTGAATGTATTATACTAGTGTTGAGCTATTGTATGTAATACGTTAGAGCTTCAGCAAATGAAGGTTTATTGTTAGACTTTCAGCACAAATAAAGAAAAAAAAATTGAAAAAATATATCTAATTTAAATGGGGTAGCCTTTCTGAAAAATTCAGGATTGTATCAGAAATACTATTCACCAATGGAATGGCATCCGCCAGTGGAACAGACTATAGTACATATACCCCAGATAGAATTCAGAAGTAGTTTAGGTGGAATGCATGTAAGTTTTAATTAAGTCCTTAAATTAACCTTAAATGATTAATATGTTTATAGATTATGTTATAGTATTTATGTCCTTCTTAGAAAAAGTAAGCTTTTATGTTGTTATCATGGTGGGATCAAGTTTCTTTAATAAAGAGATTGGTGGGACTGAGTTGAGAACCACAGCCTAGAACACGGGAAGTTTGATAAAGTCTGGGTGCCCTACTTTTCTTCCTTCCTGTCATATCAACTCTAAGATTGTTCAGTAACATTTATATTAGAGCTGTGTGGAGGACAGGCACATGATTCTAAGGAAAGTTGCAGCTGCTTTAGGGAGTTGTAGAGAGCTGCTTTATATTGGAAGTACCCTTTTGGAATTACATCTGAAACACAGCACAACTCTAAATATTTTTTATGTTTTCACACCATATTTTCGGGATGCTCGAGAAGGTGAGAAGCAGTTCTTGGAACTATTGTGTGACTCAGAATGAGATGTTGAATAATTGGCACATTCAGAATGAATGATGAGTTTTAATACACATTACAGATTCTTTGCACTATGGCTTCTGTTGGTCACTAATCTGGTTGCCATAATTTGATTATAAGTCAAGTTACTTGTAATTGTAATAAGATTAAGAGCACAGAAGAGTCTAGTGTGATTATCAAAACAGGAACCAGTATTAGCTCGATTCAGTATAGCAGAGAGCAAAAATAGGTTAAATGTTAGATTCAATGATAAAAAAAAAAATAGACATCATAAGAATTGCAAAAGGACCTCACCAGAGATGGAATTCTACAATACTTTCTGTTATTCTTATGTTCTATCAAAGTAGTAGTATACAGAAGTATACAGAATATACTCAGATGCTGAATGCTGTGTAAGATGAGCTCCATATTCTGTAACATTACACAACGGGGCAGGTAGAAAAAGGTAGCTCTTTTTCTTTATATCTCAGTGCAAAACTATACACACCATAGAAATTAATCCAGTTGTCACATTTTTCATCAAACATTTCAAGACAGTCCTGCACTTTCACAGAGTTAGACATTTCTAATTTTTCTCCTTAATTTCAGTGGGATAAATATGATTAATTCAGTCTGAGTCTAGACATATATGCAAAGCAAACTGTAGATATTTTTTTTCATGGCATTTTTTTCTTCCCTGAAAGGAAAGATCATATCCATGGATGTAGAGGCTGGTGATCAGGCTGGACAACTGGTTAAGTCTAGCATTTTTTATCATATGCTGGACTATCAGATGCTCACAGAGATAAGCGATGAAAGCTCTCTTTCACTATTTTTTCCTTGCTGCTAATATATACATTGTGCTGCCTGTAATTTTTAGGGATGATAAATAGGCATCAGTGCTAATAGTCATTGATAAAAAGATCATCCATGAATATGTCCAGTCCCATGTTAAAATTGTCTCAATTGGTGGCCATCACTGTATCTACTGGCAGCAAATTCCACTGTTCGATGTTAGAAAAGAAATATATATATGTGGATGTGGGTGAATTTTTGAATAAAAAAAAGTATTTCAGAAAAAGGTGGAGAACATTTCCATTAATAAAGGTACCATTTAAATTTATGCATCTCTTGGTGAATCCTTTAAAGATTTCTGGATGGTTGTGTCTATAATTATGCTTAAACAATAGAAATATATATTGTGGACAATGCAAATTTATGTAAAAAAGAGCAGTTGGATAGTGTACATCCTACAGAAGGTGAAGGTTTTTTAATGCCATTCTTAAAAGTCTTTTCTGAAAATAAGGAATCTAAACAGCTATACTGTTATATTCAGGTGGCAGGATATTCAATATATAATACTTGCTATGTTACTATATTTTTGCCTTGCTGCCTTAATCTATGGACCAGGAATATGTTTAAAGAAAGATTGTATATGGTTTTTTTGTTGTTGGTTTTCTTAATTTCATAACTTTTAATAAAAGTTTAATATTTTTAGATCATTTTTAATAAAAATACTGTAAATCATTGAAATTACCTTGAAAATTGTGAGCAGAGCATATATGATTACAATGGTACATGTTGAGATCTGCATACAGCTTTTTTAAAAAGTTGGAAGTGACACATGTTATAACATTAGTTCCAGTTAAAGGACTTTTCTCAAGATGAATGTTTAAACCGTATCTCCATCATTCTGTGGGAGACACGTTTCACGAGAGGTACAAATATGATAGTATAATATTTCAGTTGTATATTTTCAAAAGAAAGACCAATTTAACTATTACATATTATATGTAAATATAATACATTTCAAGTATTATTTATTAACAAAATAAAGTAGCATATATATTCAATGCCTTGAGGCTGTTTTCAACCTTAATTTAGACAATCTACTAGGAATTTGATAAAGTTGTAAAAGCAAGGTGGATTGGGAAGCAACCGTGAATAACAATAGCTTGTCATCCCATTAGATTTCAGAGACAAGATGATTATTATCACCCTCAAGCCATTCCTTACTGCAGACATCTAAAAGAAGCCTGGGAGACTCCATACTGGAAAAGCTGAGAATCCTTTGCTGCTTTTGCCCTGTGTCACAAAACATTTGATATTGCTGTGATTATTCAGTGTCTTGATACCAATCCTAGAAGACAAATCTGTTTCCTCTCTGCCCTTAACAGTTGGAATCAATCCAAAGAAATAGTTAAATTCTTCACTGTTTCTTAGGATTCATCCCCACATTCTACTAACTAATGTTCTTAAATGATGGAACTTTGTCTCATCTCCCAGCCATCAAAAAGGCATCTAACCATTCTGAAGTTAAAATAATGCACTATTTTCTGGATACAAATCTGGCCATACAAATGATACCTCAGTGACGACGTAGTCGATAATGCAGGTCAGAGACTGAGATATGCCCAGCTCCCACTGGCCACTGTAGGCTGCTGCAATACCCCTCCTTCTATCTCTGGGTACTCTTTTCCAGAATCATTCTGCTTTAATCTTGTTGTTTGATACCTTGCTTTTTCCCTACACCAAACAGCCATTTTTCCTCATTTCACCTGCCATCAGAGTGATCAGAGGCCTGGTTGAGGAAAATGTTGGCTGACAACAGCTAACATCCAACCACCTGCCCAAAGAGCAGCTGGCCAGAACTCTTGGAGATGGTGAAACTGGAAAGACCCTGCTTTGTGACACAGCCCCCACAGTTCCTATTGGGTGTTTTGAGCTACTTTCAAACACAGGTTTAGTACTGTGTTCCAGAACAGGACTATTCCAGAACAATGCTGAACCTGTATGCAGAAAAGTTTAATGTTTTGGGCAATCTGCATGAATAGATTGAATGGTAAATCAGGTCAAGGAGTAGCCTGCTGGTTTAGCCATTCTCCTCCTCTCCACCCTAGCCCCATCCGTATTAAGTAAAGTAATTGGTGGATGCTCTTCCAACTAGCTGATGACCTTTGGTGGGAGAACAAATGAAGCCAGGCGCCCTATTATTTTGTTCCCTAAATTTGTCCAACATTAAGATGGAAAAGACAGCACCGTTCCCTGGGCTCATTTTAGAGGGAGAATATGCTAAGATATGGGAGTCTTTAGTTTATGCTAGCATATTTACTTCTGACTCAAGGATGAGAGAAATGCATATTAATGTGGACATGTTACATAATGTATACTTCATGCTTGGGGTTTCAAGGATCACAATGGCTTTTACACTTTTCATGAAAAATGAGATGCGAATAGATCTTTTTTCTTGATACCCGAATTACCAAAGTTTCTCTGTATGTATATTATATCACTGTGATTAAGTTCAATTCCTGTTTTTCAAGCAGCTCAAAGTGCATTATATATAGTTTAAATCTGCACAAAAGATGTCCTAAATAACTTTATATCCCAAAAGTAAATCTGTATTTAACTCAACGTGGAAACCGTTTTTGGATCATAATTTTATGTATGGGCTTGTATCATACCCAAAATTTAGATTTCTCTTAACATAAAGTCTTAATATTCTAGCGCTGAGGGATCTGTTAAATCAGAATCTTCAGTAGCTTGGATAGAATTTACTTTAACGTGTAATCTTTTTTTATTATTTGTGCTGTGTTGACCACTGCTGTTGATATTATGCATTACTTGGATTTTAACAAGCTATAGCTTTCAAAATGATAATATATTCAGATACTTAAGACTGATTAATGAAATATTAAAATTTAAACCTAATTCTGTGATGCTTATAAAATTCCTATTTATCCACCTTGTGTTTTATTTTTCACTATTTTTTCTCTTCTTTTCTTTTGTCTGTCTTTTTCTTAATGCTTAATAAAAATATAATTAAAAAATTAAAGCTATGCAGAATGCATAGTCGTTATTGACCAAACCCAGATCTGTGAGCAAATACATTAAAAATATCATATTTTTTAAAATCCAATTTTCCAATTCTTTTTTTATATTTTGGTTTGAGGAACTTGTAACTTAAAAAAAAATCTTCCCAAAGCATCACAGGTCAGGTAGGGGGGCTTTCATTATTAGGGGTAATATTTCAATTTTGAAATTCAGGGAATAGTGTAGCTTTAAACTATGTTCCTTTCATGCTAACATTTATCAAACTTTATGCTGCTTTGACTGCTCCTAAAATAACAATGAAGAAAAATGGATCGATTGACACCAAGAGCAGTTTATTTATCCCTTTAGTCACACTTCAGTAACAAAATCAATACCTTTCTAAAATATCTGATATTCCAGTGGTTCAAATAAATAGCTGACATCCTTGAATTGAGTACAGGAGAGAACTTAGAGAAGTATCAGCGTAGATATTTAGCATTTATATTGATTTTCTGTTGAATGCTTGTGAAATTTTTATTTGTAGCTAAGTGAATGAGCTTTTTGACGAACAAAATACTCCCTGTAGCTGAAGTCATATAAAAGAAAAAAGAAAACTGATTTCTAGAATCCCCTTGTCAGGACTGTATTGTACATTTGTTTTAAAATGATAGATTGTGCACTAGAATGTGTATTTTTTTCATTATGCCCTTTTGTTGGAAAAGTATGTAGCATGGTGTTTTTTTTAGTACAGATGTTGACATTCACAATGTACAGCTACCAGATTAATTTTTTCTTTTAATTTCTGGTTAGCTAATAGCTTGCTGAAAAGATGAAGTGAACAAGACAGCATTGCTACAGAAATGCAGAATATATTGAAGTGGGTCATAGCCCTGACTGTTTATCCATGTTTCTTAATTGTCATAATGGCAGTTATGGCATTATGTTTATGGCAAAGCCATAATTCAACAGTCTTGAATTCATTAATTAAATCTTTCCATAGAAAGATGGAAAGTGTAAGTAAAGTAAAATATACAAAAGAAAAGGTCATGTCATGTTTTATAGAGGATGATCTGTAGTAAAAATTCAGCAATAGATTTGAGGAGAAAATGAGGAAATAGTTTTTCTTGATATAGTTATCAATGCTAGTATTTTCACTTCTGATTGTATTATATACAGTTATACACATTCACAACATTTGATGTTAGACAATCATTTTCAGAAGTTTACACCAGAATAGCCCCATGAAAGTGAAGGATTTGGGGCATGGTATCACCAATAACTGCTGTCACAACAACCCTGGGCTAGTAAGTACCTTCTTAGATCGTGAACATGTGAACGGTGATGAGGATCCCATTCCCTCTTTAAGTCACACCTGTGATATTGCTTTAGAGCAAGGCACAGGTTTCTACATGAGCTGGTATTTAGGGTGTTCAACACCACCTGAACAGGACTATGGTTTCCCTGGGATTCTGACCTGAGGACTGATGGTTTGACTGTCTTCAAAAGGATTTATTAGTTCATCTGATTTCATTCCAAAGTCTTGGGAAAGGAAATAATGACTTTGATAGACTTTTTTAGTCCTTCCTCAAAGTCTACCATATGTGTCAGTGATATCATTTTGACCACAATACATAAAAGTCTACGTTGGAAATGAATGCACTATTGATATATAGGGTTCAGTTATTGTATTTATATGATACATGAGGATGGTTTTAGCTCCCTTTTCTCCAGCTGAACATCAGAAATAGTCTGGTAGCACCTTTTAAGGCAAACATATTTTATTATAAGACTCAAGCTTTTTCATGAGCTACGTCTCACTTCATCAAATGGATGGGAGGACTTAACTGATGTCAGATTTAAATGTATTGGAAGGAGTTGGAATGAAGTGGAAGGACAGGGTGGCTCTGCAGATGAAAGCTCCTTCTTCATTGTAATGTGTTAAAAACACATTGTGCTTCTGTTTGTTCAGACCTTCTGAGATAGGCTAAAACCTACTGATGTAGCTCAGCCACCTCATGCTCAAATGTGCCGGCAGCTTCTTTGTTCCAAAAGTGCTATTTTAAAATGTATAGTGTAATGTCCTCTGAGACTATAATGGTCTGTTTTTACTATTTTCTTGTTTTAAGTCCTGATGTCAAATTTCTGTCCATTAATTCTTTTTGACAGTCTTCCTTGTTGGTCCTGTGTAGAATCCAGAGGGGCACTGATTGCAGATGATTGTATATATATCACATTAGAGAAAGTAAAGGTGCCTCTGGCCTTGTGTATGTAGTTGTTGGGGCAGCTGGTAGGTCATGATAATACAAGTATGCTAGTTTGGGAACAAAAATTATACTGTTCTTTTGCTGATGTTGCAACACCTTTGTACCTCTGGCTATCAAAAATAATTCAAACTATTATTCTTACAGATCTGAATAAAGGAGTAGGAAGTTGGTTGATGCTGTTAAGGAATACTACATGTGAAGTGTCCCGAGCTAGGTAGAAAGAAACATGCTTCCTTCTTTTGGTACCAGAAAAAATGGGGGATGTCTCCTTTTTCACCCTTCTAGTTGCAAAAAGTACTGTTGATGTGAAAGAGCTCTTCTTTCTCAAATATCACTATTTCCTCAGGAAAGCAAAAGTGAGACACAAGGGCTCAAAGAAAGATGGTACCTTTTTGTGCTGTATCTACTGTCTCTTGCACAAAGATATTATCTCCTTTGTAGAGGGGACACACTGGAAAAATAATTTGTCAGGGAAATGATACTGATATATTACTTAAAAACTACAACTATAGTGATCTGTATTACTAAATCAATATTAGATGTACTGTATTTGCACTTGTAATGGCTAGATTTATATCTATTTCTGATCCATGTCAGAAAATCTCATTTCTGTGTTAATATGTAATATTTTAAAAGAAAGGATTTTATTATTTTATTATTTTAATTATTTTTAATTCATTCTCCCCAAAAATTGTTGTGAACCACCCAGACTTATGTTTCTTAAGATGGATGGCCCTATAAGTTTTTAAAAAATAAATAATAAAAATGTACATGGTGGTGAATATTTTATGCTGTATTCTTTATACACACACACACACATGTTAAAATAAGAATTGTATCACAAAACTCACAGACAAGTAAAACTGAAGGACTTTGATATTCCAACTGCTATATTAGTGCAGGAAATGTGAATTACGTTGCTTTGCTTAACAACATGTTATTGAAGAAAATCCTTAATATACCCTAAATATAATAGTATTTGATTTTGTGTAATCCAAACATATAAGCAATAAAGTATGCTGCTTCACTTTCTTACTGAGAATTGTTATTAACACCAGGAGTAATACTTTTAAGAGGTCAGATGTCACAATGCAGCACTGTCATTTTTATGACCTTCAAATTAATTTATTTATCTGGTGTCGAGAGATGGAGATTGACTCTCCAGGTTCTCTGCTGTAATGATGTTCAGTGAGTTGAAAATGAAGATGTTGGGGGATAAAAGTAGTGGTCTGATGGCTATTGATTAACTGTCTTGTTTGCTTCATTGTTCAGATTTTATTAGCCTCTTGGGCAAAGTGGTACCCTGGCATTACATCCCTGCTATCTTTCAGCTGGGATCTAGGCTTTTAAAATGACAGCTTTATTTAAAATACAGATTGACTCATAATTGTTATGAGTCTTAGTCAAAGAAATCCCTGATAAATTAGAGCAGACAGAATAACAAAAATCTAAAGAATTCTTCATATTATACTCATGTCAACAATAGATTAACATTTTATGACAGTCGTGGCAACAAAGTAGGGAAAATGAACAAGGAAATGTAGCAACATCAATGCCTGCCAAAGTCATTTCTTCTTGAATAGGATGCACATATTGATAGGCATATGCAAGAACATGAACATAACACATCTGCTGGGGGCTAAAAGCAAAAATTCTTGCTGAGTGATCTCTATAACTGCTTTTACTATAACAAGTTGCTTTACAGTACTTGGTTGTGGAGGTGTGTTGTCCATGGTTAGGTTTCAGATCTAATTAAAATTTTAACATGCAGGCTGCTTTGAATTTGACTTGGAAAGTGGTGTAAATAAAAGGTCACAATTGGTAACCTTACATTTCTGTGTAAAGTGGAAACATGTCTCTTAATCTCTTCTTCCCCTCCTTAAATACTACGTCATTCTGTCAGTATTTGGTTTTTGCATTTTATGTTTCCTTGTTTTCCAATAATACTGCATTTTAATAACCATTCCAGAACATTTCCCATAAAACTGATGATTTTGTGTTTATTTGTTATCATAAAAAGGCAGCTTCTGCTTCATGATAGGCATAATTCATAAACAGAGTTCTAGAAATCATTGAAGTTAACAGGAAAATTCAAGCACGTAGAAATATTTGGTGCAATTGAGCCACATTCCCACCATTAAGAAATCCTTTATATGTACACCATATACACCATGTACACCATATGACATTCCCACTATGTCAGAAATCCTTTATATGTACACCACAGAAGACTTCCTCCAACATTATTATATTAATTTAGTATGGATCAATCTATATATCATGAATTTCTACTCATGTACACTGGTAAGCGTGTAAAGTCCCGGAGTGTGTGGATAACTGGGGAGACTCATTGCACTAAACCTCGTTCGTTTCAGAAAGTTTGGGTGGTTTTGTCTAAACTCCACATAGTAAAAATGCAAGCAGTGTTTAAAGTCCCATACAGGTGTAACTAAATAAGCAAAATGTGGATCTAAATGGTATCTGATGTAATGCAAATTTATCTTTATTTTCCCTTAAACTTTTTAAAATGACTACTATTCAAATGCTAAATGCTAATACATTTTCCAGTTCTCTGGAAAAGATGTTATACATGTTCTTTGCAGAACTTTCATTCAAATCAAACATGAAACTTGGTTTTACTTCTGGCCAGTAGGGCTAGGTAAGTTTTGAAGAAAAAAAAAATCTGCTTTTAGGAATACTAAAAAGGTATTGTACTTGCATTAGGCCAAATTATGCATAGTATACGCAGCCATAAGACTGTGTAGTTTTTGTACCACCAGAAAGTTAAAAATAACTTCTTGTTCTGCAGAAATAATAAAGATGGTAACTATAATTACTTGACATGTCAGCTAATGTACAAACTTAACTACAAAATCACTGTAGCTAATTTTTGAAAAAAAAGTACAAAAGGACAGTACTTTAAAAAAAAAAACCACAGTCCTGTTTAAAAGAAACACAAAAGATGTGCATATATCTGGAAATTTGGGGGAATCCAGTATTAATTTGTGCACCACAGTCCTAAATGAGATTTTGAAATTATGTAGTGAAAGCAAAACTGAATAAGGACTAATGACAAAACATTTCCATGGCATGAACTGAATCCTTAAATTACACAAATACTATGGAGTTGTTCAGCAGTGAAAGGAATGAAATAAATGTAGAAAAATGATCTAACACAATACAAAGATGTATTTGAATGAATCAGACTTTGCTATTTAATTTACATTTCGAGGGCTCATTAGAATGATGAATGACACTGCTAGAGAACAAAACATATTTCCAGAACAAAAGAAAATCTCTGTAGCCTAATAACATTTTATGCCGGCACTTATATTTGTCAGAAGTAGATGCTATTTATCGCTATGATTATTTAAAAATCATTTTTATTGTCCTTTGTTCTGTGTCCTCTTCTGGGAATTTTAATTCAGAGTTTTGACACCTGCTTATTAACTTGCTTGAAATATGAAATACAAAGGCTTCTGCTATATAAAGAATTCTAACCAGCTATGTTTATATTACCGGCAGCTGTACACAAATTAGCTCAGTTTGGATTTATTTCTCTTCAAAATAGAAAGAATCTCAGATAGCGTTGCCTCAGCTCACATACATATTATGATGATAAAGTTCTAAGAAATTGCCCAAGATTCAGAGCAGGTGCATCAGCAGTGGCTTGTCAAAATCTGCAAGATGGCGGACATGCTGTGATTGAAGCCCTACCCTGCCCACAAAAGGGGTGGGGCTTAAATTGTGATGATGCATTTGCCATCTTGCAGATTTTGATAGCACCCGTGGACAGCCCTGATTCAGGACTAGAATTAAGAATTAGTAAGGTTTATTCTTATCCAAGTTCACTTGTTATTTTACAAGATGCAAAACTTGTTCTGAGTCTCAGGCTCTTGATATTCTTCTGTTTTCATGTGCAAGGACAAAGAATAACAGTTTTTCATAAAATGTGCATGTGCTATTATATATGCATATATGTAGGTTTACAAATAATTTCATTGGGAATTCAGTGCATCTCACTGCAATGTGCCGGCTCAGTCAATTGCCCTGGTGCTTTCTGTTATGAATAACTTCACCACCTTTCCTACCTTCACTTCTAGTTCTTCCTTTTTAACCAAAACTTGAATTCAGGTAGAGCAGGAATAGCAAAACTGCAGCTTGCAGAACCCTTTTTGGACCTTACCCAAACACTGCCTTAAGATTGTACCACTGAAGTTCAGCATAAAAAACAGTAAAAACTAGAAATTTGATTTTCCCTTAAGGCTTTTAGAAAACCATAATAAATAAAATAAGACTGTTAAGCTTCCCATAGCTTTAGTGCCTCCCTCAAATTCCCAAAGGTTTTCTAAGAGCAGAACTGAAAAAACTATCCTCTCCTTCACTAACATCAATGTTACCATCATCCCTGTTAGCCTTGAGAATGAAAGCGAAGTACTGTTTTTGGCACAAAATATATTTCTCCCCCCCCCCAAATAATGTATATTTAGTACATACATACATACATACATATGACAGATCATTCACAATATTAGTGTAATCTATAAATTAATTAGATGATTCGTTGTCGTGTTCAGGAATGACAATAACTAGTGATTTATGGTTAATTTAGATATAAAGCTCATATACTGCACAGAGAGTTTTTTCTGGATACTCAAATTCATGGAGAAGGAGGAGGAGGAGAAGGAGAAGAATTTATTACATTTATGTGCTGTCTGACTCCCAGTGACTCTTGGAGGGTTTACAAATTGTTAAAAATATTTAAATAACAAAAAAACACAAAACAAAGAAACAAGATGGCAAAGAAAACAAACCCAGATGGGAACAAGGAAAGGAAGAAAAGGGAAATCAAACATCCTCACCAAAGGTCTGGGTGAAAAGTCATGTTTTCAGGGCCCTTTGAAATACCAGTAGGGTGAGGGCTGTAGTAGTAGTAGTCGTCGTCATCATCATCATCATCATCTGTTATTGACGTCTTTTTAATAATTACACAATTATATAATAAGAATCAGTGTGTAAATAGTGCTGTTTATTAGCTAACCAAATATGGGGCAGGTGGTGTCCCATTTGTCACCAATTGTCTTCTGTCCCTGCAAGGAGAAAAGTACTAATCTCCAGTTGAAAAATAACTTCCCTGCATCACGATGGATTTAAAAATCCACTAAATCTAGTGGAAGCTTTTTATATGTCACATCGCTAAGCAAGAATTCTTGGATATGAATAGATATATTGGGCTCCAAGAAAGCTTGCCAAGGTTACAATCCCACAGTTGTGTAGGGATATGATAAAGGTCACTTCTAACACAGAGCCTCTGATGTGCTTACCTGGAACCAATTCTGTCCTCAAGCTAGAGTAGGTTCCTACTTCCCTTGTCAAACATTCAGTAAACCCCTTTTTTTATTGCTACAGCAAACCAGCATTGTATCAAATTCATTAATTTCTTGGGTTGTCCCATTTTCTAATGTTGTGATTAAAATGAAGAATAAAGACACAGTAGAATTAATTAATACAATTGTTGGGTAATCTTTTTTCAAATTGCAACTAAATGAGATTGTCACAAAAATGATAACATGTATCAATTTGGTTTGATTGTAACCTTTGCAGTACAATATGGCAAGGTTTCTATTATTATAAAAATGTAAGAAGTTACAATATCATCTGTAATTTTATTGTCAGTTCTCGATGACTTCCTGAATTAGATTTTCTAAAAAATACTATAAAGAGCTCCAACCTGTCATTAAATTCAAATCCAAAATCCTCTTTCTATAAGTTTAAGACTCTCAATGATCTGTTTTACTTAACGTAAAAGTTTTATATAACATTGAAAAGTTTCCTTTCATTTTCAATTATATGGATGTACACTATTCTTTGAATACTGCTAATGTTCTGTTTGGTACATTTTCATGAACTAAGGAAAATTATTGCACTTGTCTTATTTGAAACCTAGTTGGAACTTGTGAAGAATTCTATAAAATATGCTCAGCAGAAATAATCTAGACCTAAAAAATGTTGTCTATCTTCCTATTCCTTGAAATAATGATACCTACATATGTGGTTAAAAGGAATGTGTGATGGGGAGGGATCTCCTGCCAAAAGTTTCCAGATTTATAAACTGAACCTTAAATGCATATTTGATATTTGGATATTAATTTCTTAATATCAGGGAGCAGCGTACTTGTCTAGTATTACCAACTCAGTTTATACTAATTTATCATATTCAGAGTTATAGATAATGCAAGGGTTTTTTTTTTTTAATTTGAAAGCAACGAACAGGTATGGCATACCTAAACCTGTATTCATATTTTTGCTTATATGATCTGATTTGGCTGCTCCTAATTTTTTTTCTTCAAATAATTGTATATGAATGAACTAATTCTTTGCTGTGTATGAAGCAGATAAAACAAATAGTGTTTTAAATAGGAATGCCATTATAGGAAAAATAATTATTTGTTATTGTAGTTATTCTGCTAAACAGTGGTAAAATCAAGTTCTATTTTGATATTTTGCAAGAGATCATCATAATTATATTTAATTGGAACCAGTTTTTAATAATAATGATTCCTATATACAGTATGTAAATCTGGGCTAATATGAAATCCAGCAGATTCTTTAAGAGGTTTTTGTGACTATTATCCAGTCTTGAGTAACACAGCAGACTATTGATCAAAATTGTCTTCTAGTTATACTACTGAATGAAATTAGTGAATTCAAGTTATAACTGATCTGTGTGTGTTTGTGTGTGTATACATATATATCAGAATTTTTTAAAAAATAAGCATATCACCAGCAAACAAATTGATTAGATGATGTGATTTTTATGTTAAGGTTCTGAATACTCTTATTCCTACTAATTTTCTGTGTTGTTATTTCTGTAATGAGATTAAACAGATAAAGGAAAATTGGGAATCCTTATTTAGTACCCCTATTTATCTCAAAAACTCTTGACCCATTCCACTGATACCACGCTGATCATTCATGTGCTGGTAAATAAAACTGAACAATTATAGCAATAAAATTATGTCCATATCCCATTTCCAGTAACAAACTTTTAAGAAATTTTCATTGCACTCTCTCAAATGCTTTCACAAGAGAGCAAAATAAGTGGAATTTAGTGTGTTCAACATTGGGTGTTATGTTAAGTACTCTGCTGCTGTAAGTGAATTTGAAATAGTTCTTTAAGGAATAAGCTTGGATTGATCTGGGCATATGTAATTACTTGTAAATTTCTTTGGCCACTAAATCAGTAAATATTTTTTCATCTTGATTTAAAAGTACGGTTCATGGTGACATCTTTGGGGAAATCTTACTTAGTTTAATAACAATCAGGCACTTAGGTTGTTTTCAGTAATCTTCGTCCTTATAAATATCTGAAATAACTTACAGTTTGGTATTAATAAACTGTAACATTCAGTCTGAAACCGTCAATTCTGGACTTTCTCAGAACTAGTTTTTTAAAATGTGGTCTTGCAGCAAAATAGAGAACCAGAAAAACCTAAGTCCTGATAATTTGAAATCAGTAAGCTTGGTTCAGTTTCATGTTGCTGTTCTTAAACACCACATTTTCTTTTCTCGCTAGGGGACTTTTTCTGGGTGTGCTCATTTGGTGCCCATTTTATCACTGGGATTTTAGCTTTCTAATTTTGATGGGAGCAAGATCTTTGGTAGCTTGTTTAAGTTAAAAAACAAGCTGATAATATAAAAATGGTAAATTAACAACCATAGCCAGTTGCCTTCTATCTGCAATTTAGGGCCTAAGAATAAGTATTAGCTTGAGCAATGGCTAGGAGCAATTCAGGGCCTCAAGAATAAGTATTAGCTTGAGCAATGGCTAGGAGCAGAGCAGTACTTACATATTGGCATGACTTATAAATTACAAAGAGGCCATATTGGATTTTTGGGTTTTTGTTAAGGATTTTTGTTAAGACTGGACACTACTGTGCTATCCAAAAAGCTTATAATCAGAGAGAATGTAATTTTCATTATTGAAGCTTTGCAGAAAAATAATTATCTATTTCATTTATTCAGTTTAATATACCTAATTCAATACATTAATAATAGTACAACAGTTAATGTATTACTGTATGCAAAGGAGATTTTATGCTAGATCCTGAAGATATGTAATCTTTGCAGAACTAAGGAATCCTGATAAGAGTCTTGCAGCATCGAGCAGGATAAGATCTATAGCTTGCAATAGAAATTTTAATTGTTATGATTTTCCATTGCTATAGCAAGAGAGGCTCAGCGCAACATCCAATTTTTTTGTAAATAAAGAAAAGCATTACTGTATTGTGACAAAAGATTGACTTTACACAATCAATCTTTCACAATAACAATAAAAGCCTTATATTTTATTAATAGAACTGTACAGTTACAGTCCATTACATCTTCCTCTTACTGTTTCTGGACCATGGTGTGTTTTATATGAACACATGTTAAAGAGTTATGAGACTGCCTGGTTAACATATCTAAACATTTCACTGGCAGTGCCGAAGCAGCTTTTATAAGATGAAATGGTATCAGTGCCACTTAGTGTAATTGATTGTTCCAATATCATGGGGAAGAGGGTGGCCTGAGAGGTTTCAGTTCTTCTTTAATTTTAAAAGAAGATTCTAATCTGATAGTTTCAGAATCCAAACTATAATATAACAGTATAAAAATTGGCTCCTCTGGTATCTGAGACGTTGTCATCGTTGGTGCTGGATGGGGTAGCACTGCCCCAGACAGACCCAGTGCGTAATTTGGGGGTCCTCCTGGACTCACGACTCCTGCTCAAAGAGCAGGTGGCAGCCGCGGCCAGGAGGGCCTTTGCACAGCTTTGGGTTGTGCATCAGTTACGCCCTTTCCTGGATCGGGATGCCCTTCGAACGGTCACTCATGCCCTTGTTATCTCCCAGATAGACTACTGCAATGTGCTCTACATGGGGCTACCCTTGAAGAGTATCCGGAAGCTTCAGCTGGTCCAGAATGCAGCCACGCAAGGTATTTTTGGGGTCCGAAGAAGGACCCATATAACACCTTTGCTCCGTGAGCTGCATTGGGTACCAGTTTGCTTCCGGGTCCAATTCAAGATGTTGGTTATCACCTTTAAAGCCCTACATGGCATGGGACCAGGCTACCTGAGGGACTGCCTCGCCCCCATGATTTCAACCCGTCCCACCCGATCTCACAGAGAGAGCATGCTCCAGGCCCCCTCGGCAAAAGAACTCCGACTAGCGGGGTCCAGAAGGCGGGCCTTCTCTGCTGTAGCCCCCACCCTTTGGAACATCTTGCCTCCGGAGGTGAGACAGGCCCCCTCACTCCCGGCCTTTCGGAGGGTTGAAGACCTGGCTCTGCCATCTGGCCTGGGGTGGGGAGGGAGGTTGTCAGAAATGGGGTTGGCTAGCCCCCTAGAGGCCTAGTGTGGCTTCCATCAGCCTGTTGGATTTTTTCTCCTCTTTTCATTTGTGTAGATGTGTTTGTCTTTTTATAAATTTTAATTATTTATTTATTTGTTTTAATTTGATGTAAACCGCCCAGAGTCCCCCATTGCGGGAAGATGGGCGGGGATAAGTCTATGTATAAATAAATAAATAAATAAATAAATAAATAAATAAATATTAAATGTGCGGATTTCAATTCTCATATTCTAGGATAGTCCCAATTCTTGCTCACAAATCTGTTTTTTGCACAATATGAAAAAAAATGGATAATAACGGTTAACCCACATAATCTATAACTGTAAAAAAATGATGTCCAGACATTGTATTTGTTATCTCTTTTCTGTTATCTTACCGGGGTGTACACATTTATACAGGATAAAAGACACTAATAAGTCTTTGAAGGTTTTAAATAGATAAAACACATGATAAAGAAAGATCTGCAATTATATTTTTATTATTATTATTTTAATCATAACTAGAATCTTATTGACAAGTAAGGCCTATTTAGTTCAATACGTCTGCTCACTAGTAAATGTGCATCAGATCACACACAGTCACATATGTGTTGGTACAAGCAGAGTTAATCTAGATCTGGTGTTTTTCCATATAATTTGATCTTGTGTGGTTTGGGACCATGAAATGGGAAGAAGAAACTTCAATATTTTTTGCCTACAAAAAAACTATACTTCTGGTAAACAAGAAGATGACCTGGGGTGAACTTTTGCCCCGAAAGCTCTTCCTTGTCATGATACATTACAGTGACAGTTTTTATTTCTAGGAGGTAGAAATCCCGTAGTAGGAAGGAAGAATTATGTGCATCTGGCATTTCCTCTCCATGAAGCTGTAAAATCTCCTCTGAGATTTCAGACAGTTGAACTGTTAGTTAAGGAGCAGAATCTTCATGTTGATAAGCTTTTGAGTTAATTGTTATCTTGAAGTTCAGAGCAAAATTGGTAGGGCAATAAATATTCAGGCTTTGTGGAAATACAAATAGCTATTTTTCTCTAGTAAAAAATAAAATAAAATAAACCTGCTACCCCTCCCCTTAGCCATGTTTAGAAGAGTCTGGAACACTTGAAACTGCAAGTTTGTTGCCATCTTGGTTCCTCCCCCAGAAAACTTAGTTCTTACCCCAGCCTTGGATTAGAGTGCATGGAGGGGCCGGTGTATTTCATTGTTTTAGAGTGGCTGGTTTTTCTTCTGGACATTTTTAGTTGTATTTTAGTATTGATTTTATTGTATGCCACCATTCAGTAAGATAAAATATATAAATGAAAGAAACCTATCATTTTGATGTTAAGGAATAGATTTCAGATACGTGTTTTTTATCTATTTTTGAAATGTGTTTTTGTTGTAAAAACAGAAAGGTAGAATAGTATGTTTTTATATGGTCTAGATTTAATGATAAGTTTGAATTAATCTTAGTACTACGTTGATACTACATGAATCTCATTTTTCTTTTTTATTAATCCTTTTTAACATTTATTTTACTTTATTTCATTTTAATCTTTATAATGTATCTTTTTATTGTGCAATCACTAGTGCATTTTGTTGTTATATTTCAGAAATAAAAAAAATACAATTTAAGAAAACTGTTATATCCTAATATAAATCAATGTGAATTAAATGTGAAGGCAACTTTATAATAAATTATCAACATTCTTATTTTGCCTCCTTTTAAACATTACTTACTATTATCCTGCATCAATGGCACACATAATTATTACAATATAGCAGAATAATATGGTTTAGTTATATTACATGAATTTAAAAATATCCTAATGTAAATTTGGGGGGGAAATTCAGATAAAGGGTGTGATCACCAATCTTCTTCAAAATTAAAATTATCATGAAGCTTTCTTATATTTTACTTGATAAAATATTTAGAAACGCCAGCACATAGGCCTTGTTAGGAGTAGGCTGTGAGGTTGTTTATTAGGCTTGATGGTAGAATTATTTCATTTTTAATGCATCAAGAGGAGTTGCTGGTTGGAGAGAACGAAAGGAGCCTCCTTTTGTCCTGGAGCTCCATTCTAAATTCTACACTTCCCAATTTCCAGTCGTTTAGTTTTGGAATAAGGGCAAATACATTGTGACTCCTAGGTAAACATGTGAAAAATGCCTAAAGTAGGGGGGATGGTGTTTCAGAGCGCAGGTGCTGTGACAGAGAAAGACACTTCCTAGGTCCTCTCAGGTGACACCGCTGAAGGGAAGGGAATTGGAGCATACAATTCTACCCAGTCATTCCATCCAGGCATAAAATATGGAACACAGACGGCCCTTTAGGAAACCCATTCCTATGCCATACAGGGCTTTCTAGAATATAACCAGCACTGCAAATTGCACTCCAAAGCAGATGGTCCTGTGACTCATCCCTCCCCAGCAGATTACAGGTGACTTTGAAAAGGGTCCCTGAATGAATCTGTGGATGTAATATTTGCAGAAAAATAACTATGTCTTACTGCTCATTACTGTGGTGTTAATTCCTAACATGTGCTCTTACTCATGCCCATTTGGATTCAGTCTTCATGAATCCTGTTTGCTCAGCTCCAGGCTCAATAAAGCCAAAGCTCTTCATAAAACGACAAGTTCCAGATTTTAGGAATTTAATTGAACATCTTATTTAGATCTTTTGTTCTTCCCCTCCCCCAAATTATGCTAATGCATGCTGTAAATTGAAGCCAAAACAGAGAGATGGCTGGACTATACCAAATCATAGGAGTTAAAGATCCCTCAATTTTCTTACAATGCCAGTACAAAAAAAATCTGATATCCAATCTTTTAAAAACATTTGGGGGGACTTTTTTTAATTAAATTAATTTCATTCTTAAATTTTAAGAAGTATATTTTACATTTTTAAAAGCTTGGATTTTCCCCAAGATTGGATATTCCAATACTTACTTGACATTTCAATTTTACAATGGGAATGCTAATCTTCATGCTGTTTTTAGTTTCCTCTACAGTTGAATTGTTGCTTTCATTTCAAGTACAGCCAGCATCTGTTAAGGAACCTAGGAGTCTGAGTATCTCTGATGCTGCTAAAGCATCTGGATCATACTGTTTTGTCAGTCTGTCTCAGTTCACTAAAACATGTGTTATTTAACCTTAAATGTCCCCTGTATAATGCCCATGACACTGAATTACAGAGCAGTCATTTGATTTCAATACGTATTATACCAAGGAAGTTCCCAGTTGATTATGGCCATCCTGTGGTAGGACAATTTTAATTTAAATGGTCTTTGACAGAGACCATGTCATGGTATTTCAAACATTGTACTTGAAAAAACTAACAAACATTTTCCTTGCCCTTTACAATTTGTGGAATGAGGCATATGTAGTAATTGTATATTCATCTTCTCTTCTCTGTTTTAAAACATGTTTAAGAGAAAAATGCCATGATTTCCAGATGTAAGGAATCCACCTTCACTTTAGCACTGCATACATGTTGGTTGACGACATATATTCATGTATGGTGGTCATTATTTTTCATTTTATATCTATTTCCTTTTCGTTTACAGGGCAGTGGGGTAGGCGATGACGACTGTGTTGAAGAAATTTTACGGGTAGGACTAAAATGAATTCTTCAATTATTTCATAGTTTAGAATGTGTTTAATCTTTTTTGATGCTAGTTAGAAAAATGGTTTAGTTTTCCACTCCTCCCTAATTTACAGTTTGCAAGTTAACATGTGAACTGCAACAGGGCTCTTCTGTTCTCAGCATTGTATGATCCAGTTCTCCAATCAAGGAATTCATACCCAAGTGTATATATTGCATAAGCTGTATATATTCATGAAATATTAAATGAGTGAAATTACTGAAAGTGTTATCTGAAAAAGCAGAGTATCAGGTTTGCAAAATGCATTTAAAGCATAACAATTTTATGCCCCGTATAAAAATTGCAAATTGATAAAGATTAAAGACTGAAGAAAATGAAAAACTGTGAGAAATTGAAATTAACACATCTACCTATTTCTGCTGCCTGTTCAGTTTCTAATTAGTTAAATTTAATAATTAATTTTCATTCATTGTAGCCATCTCATTTAGATAATTTATAAATAAAGAAGTGATCATTTGAACTACTAAAACTTTCCCAGTACTGACTTATTTCTTATATTTTAATCATTTTAAAATTGGAGAGTTTATGGATCTTGTTACTACATAGCTTGGTAACAAGGTGGCAGACTCTTGAATAAAGCATATTTTCTATTCTTAAAGAAAAGAGACAATAAAGTTATTGCCTAACTTCCTTTAACTTGCTTAATCTGATTTAAAAAAAATTAAGAGGTTCATGCTGACTTCTAGAGCAAGTAAGCGGTTTGTTTAAAACATAACAAAATAGGTCTCAACTCAAAAGCAAATCACATACAACTGAACATAATAGTGTCATGGTAAAAAGGGTTTCTGACATCAAGCAATGCATGAAAAAGTGCTTTATTGTTGTTTTAGTTAATCCAGTATATCCAGAATAAATTATAATACAGATCTTTTGTGATTTTGTGCATGTATAACATACTTGACAGCTCTTGATCTTGTTTTTCATAGAAAGTGTTTTTATAAACTTAGGAATTGACACATGTTGTATGTTGATTAGTACTTTAATTTTCTAAGAAAATGGTATGGGTTGACAGAGTATTGTGCACTTAAGAAAAATCTAGGCATCTTATGTCTGCCATTTATTTCCTGATTACTTTTTTGGAGGTCAGGCTTTCATTTTGACACTTAATGAATAAAATGTCTATGTTGCAGGAAATGGAATAATGAATTGTGAAAAGACATAATCAGCAATGACTAAATAATTAAGAGAATTGAAATGTAGAATCATCAGGGAATGCATTAATAATAGCATGATTTTGCCACATGATAAAACGCTGTCTTAAAAAAAAAAAAGAATATCCATGTTTTTAAAAAGAAAATCAATAGTCACTGTAATTAGAGGTTCTTTTTTAACTGACTAAATAAAATATGAAATCATATAGAAAGTATATTTAGATATGAATCAGATAGTAAGCTGATTATTATTCTTACTCCTGTTAAAAAGAGTTTAAATTTATGCATGGACTGGGAATCGTTAAGCAATTAGGAGGCTATATCACACTTCACTTGCCTTTATGCATTTACATATTTTTATAATTTTCAATACATGACAATGTCTCTCATCTTTTATTTGCCTTTGTATAAGTAGCTGTCTAGATTATCTGTTCATACTAACAAGTTACTGGCACTCTAAAACAATTGGTTTCAAAAGGAGTAACATCAAAAATGTCCCTACTTTATTTTATTTTTACTATCATAGACAGTTCTGTTAATCACAACATGAATAAAGAGAACTTCACTTCAGCACTGGTTCATGATTTTTAGAAACATTTTATTTTTGTACCAATAATATAGGTGGTCGTTGTTTAATGACCGCTCATTCAGCAACCATTCAAACTTACAACTGTGCTGAACAAGTGGTAGTTACGACTGGTCCTCATACTTATGCCTGGCTCACAATTACTACCTCACAGTTCCCCACAGTCATGTGGTCACCATTTGTGACCTTCTTTGCTGGCTTTTTACAAGCAAAGTCAGTAGGAAAGCTGGCAGGAGGTTGCAAATGGTGATCATGTGACGTCTTCACTTAACATCCCATGGTGATTTGTTTAATGATGGCAACTGGAAGTGCCAGAATTTCTGCCGCTAAGCAAAGTGGTCACAAGATGTTGCACTTTCCAACCGCATTGCTTAGTGACGGAAATTCCAGTCCCAATTGCTGTTGTTAACTAAGGACTATCTGCAGTCCTTTTGTTATCTATTAGCCTGTTTTTTTTCTTGTCATAAAAACTTTATATAATGGGATATGTAATATTATTGTCAGGCCTAGCCCAAGGAACTCCAAGAGACCATGTAAATTCAGTCCAGCAATGTTTATTAGCTACAACCTCTAGCAAGAATCTTCCCAGACTGAAACCCCATCTCCCAAAGTCAGCCAGCCACAACCTTGTGAATTCCTCAGGGAGGTGCCAGTCTCATCCTCTTGTATCTCCCACGCTCCTCAGGAGATGAAAGAAAATGCTTTTCTCCCTGAGTCCGGCCTTCATAATTCCATTCCATCACAATTATTTATGTAACTTGCCTTAGTTAGCCAACTACAGTTTCTCTACCAAATTACTTAAGAAGTGAGTACAATGTTACTAGCAATATTAGTGCTTTTTTGTTCTTGTATAGGAAACAAATATTACAAAGTCTCTGGGTTAAAGAATGTACTATAAAATTAATAGTGAACTTTAGAAGTAAGTAATAATGATTTCAGTGGGAATTGCATTCAGATGTGTATAAAACTGAAGTCTTAACCATATAGAAACTGATTAAGATTTATTCATTTTTATTTATTTATTTAACAACAAAGAAACAGATTAGGATAGATCTTTCGAAATATATTCTAGTAAAACAGCAATTTGCAGGTAATATTTAGAATAATACCTTTTAAAAACTCTCCTGGTAAGGTAGTCTGAGGTTGTTAATGGGATTTTACTCTTTAATATTGAGTTGGTTCACATATCTTCCTAAGCCAAAGTATAATTTGTTTAATTTTAGGTTAATGTGATACATAAATCCAGCAGTTATGATTTGTAAATCATGTTTTATTGTATAATTTAAAACTAGGGCATTATGACTTCTTCTAAATATGGATTAAAGCAAGTAATGGCTTAGTGCAGGGTATGAAGCTGTGAATCATATAACAACTGCTTCCTGGTACTGTTTAGACCAATTTCATAAAGTATGGTCCTAGGACCTCTGGGGGTCCCCCAAGACCCTCTCAGGAGTCCGCAAAATCAAAATTATTTGCCAGCCTATGTTGAAAAATAATTCAGTGTTAAAATCCCATCAAACAATCGTGAGAAGCGATAGCGGCAACAAATGTGTCAATTTTAATTTTTAATACAGTAAATATCAATAAATATAAGCCATACAAACAAAAGCTCCTTTGGGGTCCTCCATAACTTTTAAAAGTGGGAAGGGGTCCTGAGAGAAAAAAGTTTAAGAAACCCTGGTTTAGTGACTTAAATCAGCTTTAAGGGGCTATTGCTTGTAAGTAATATCTGTAGAGTAAAGGTCCAGACCAGGGTTTCTCAACCTTGGCAACTTTAAGACATGTGGACTTCAAATCCTGGTTGGCTGGGCAATTCTGGGAGTTGAAACTCTGGTCTATACATTGGCGATCACTTTGTATAGAATGCACATAAACCATTACTTCAGACTTGGAGTCTGCAGTCTAGTATAATCTCAGAAAATTAAGACTTAGTTTAGTCCCCCTGCCCCCCCCCCCCCCGGCTTCACTGATTCTAGACACCCATCATGATTTCTTGGCCTTTTGAACATCTCCTAGTTCCAGACTTTCTATTTTGGCTACAGAACATCTGTTCTAATTAGGCTGGCAAAAAATCTGTTACCTTTCTCTGCTGATTCCAAGCCTAATTGACAGCCATTCCGTATGGCCATGCCAACACCTTGATCTGTCTCTGAAATAATTTACTTCTCCCTGTCACAGTAAGGAGCTCTCATGATAAAACAGGATTTATTCATAAAGAGTAGCACTCTTGACTTCTTATATTAGTTGCTTCTTAGACTTCTTTTCCTCTTTTTTCTTTTCAGTCATTAGTTATTCTATATGTATTGATCACTGGATCAAATTATATTTACCATTTATAAAAATGTTTCCATTCAGCTGGAAGCTTGATTATTTACAAGATTTATTGGAAAAATGGTTGGCATTTCATTTGTTGTTGCTGCTGCTATTTCTACAGAA
Source organism: Python bivittatus (assembly GCF_059951505.1). NCBI lineage: Eukaryota > Metazoa > Chordata > Lepidosauria > Squamata > Pythonidae > Python > Python bivittatus. The sequence continues at coordinate 43,675,509 of NW_028277074.1, read as the reverse complement.
TTTTTATTTAATGATTAAATAAGATCAGTGTTTTACTCCATTAGCTAAAACAAAAACAAAACACATAATTGTTTAATAGCCTGTATTATAGAAAATGGAAATTTAAGTAGTCTCTATGGATTTTTATTCTGGAGGAATGCATTAAAAATGCCTTGTAAGGTGCTGTTTTCATATGTGGAAGAAATTACCACTATTGTACATCATTTTATATCTTGTTGCTAGGCAACATATCATGGAATGGGTATTACAAGGTATCTGCTTTCTCATTAGAAATATTCATGTTGCTCTTTAATCCTGTTAAATTAGCACTCTTGTTTATATTTTTCTGGATCCTTTTGTATTTATTGATTGAGGTTTCAGCTATTAAATGTAGAAGAGACCTCTCAGATTTTTATTAAATTGCGTTTGCATTTGTAACTTGGTCTGTGTATTTTCAAGTTAGTCCCTTATTTCCCAGTTAATCACTCTTGTTTTCATACACCGATTTGAATAGTTGGGTCCACAGTCATAAAGATAATTGGAACAACAGGTTAGGCTTGTCTCTGGATCTCATGATGTATTGCCTTTGGTCCCAGGAACTCTGAGTAGGAGGCAATTAGCCATTGGTTTTATTTTGTGAACATTTAAAGAAGCACTAAAAGTTGCAGTGTGCTACAGTGGATCAGGAGTTGCATTATCGACAAGCAAGAGAAAAAACAGAAAGACAGTTGTACGCAACAGAGAAAGAGAGTCTTCAGGAAGCTCAATCATTATCTTGGATAATCTTGAGAGAACTGAGTGACTAAACAGAGAAAAAAGAAAGCAGATCAGAGTGCAGAAACCTATTTTGCAGTGTACAGTGGTTTTTTTTAGAAGCACAGGTACATTAGCAAAACAAAACAAAAACCTATCCCAGTATTTCTAACAACATTATAGGTATTCAGATGGGCCAATTCATAAAAAACAAAGCCAAACAAAACAAAAACTACCAAAACAAATTAAGCTAAAACAAATCAATCAGGATCCCACTTATCTAAACCAGAGAGAATTACATTCTCATATTTCTAAGTTTCCAATAACCTAACAGTGAGCTCTCAGGAGGAAATGGAGACAACATCAGCAGGCATTTTTCATGCTCCAGTGCAGCTAGTTTTCCACCAGGGATGGAAATAAGGTTACCATCCTAGAATATCTTGTGTTAACTAATGCTACCATGTCAAAATCCATGCCTAACATTAAAAAATGGGTAATTCCATCTTAATCTTTAATGAAAAATAATTATCTGCTGGGCCTGGACCATTTAATATCACTGTCTTAATTTACTGGGCTTTTGAGGCAAAGGAAATAATAGAAGATGCTTTAGAAAGCCATCCAAACTTTTCACAGGTATCTAAGCCAAGTTTGACTCCTTTTGGAGACAGCAATGGAATACTCATACATCCCTGAGAGCCATGGGGCTGGAATTCTGGGATCCTCTAATACATCTGGAGAGTCTCAGCTTGGAGGCAAGCGCTTTAGACCTATCTATGCTAGCATGTTATTCCAGACAGTGGTCCAGATGTGATTGTTAGGCGTGATAGTAATAGTTCTTCATATCCTATTATTTTTAACTATTAGTATCATTAAACTTTAAATGTGTGGAAATTTCATGTAGTATATTGATGATAGGAAAAAGTAAAAATCAGAAAACGTTGAATCAAAAGTGTAGCCAAAGCCTCAGAATTACTTGTAGTTCCTGTTGCTATGGAAAATGTTTGGATCTTTAGCACTCAGCTTATTCCCACTAAAAGTATAGTCCTCTGAGCCCTTCATAATGAACTACTCTGGAAAGAGAAAAGTATGAAGGAGCTCCCTCGGAAATTCTTCTGGACTGTGCCCAGAGGAATCAAAGGCTCTGTGATCCAAACAGCAGCAGATGTTCAAATGGACAGTTTAGACTTGAGGATGGAAAACAGTCAAGCTCTTACATAGATTTGGATTTGATAGTAAAGTTTTTCTTTTTGTTTTGCATGGCATTGCATTGTGGGTTAAGAACAGAAGATAGCTGCTGTCAGCAGAAAGAATTTACTGAACTAAATGGGTGAGAATTGTGCCTGTGATATATTGATTGCAGTGAATTAACATTAACATCATTAGAGAGTTTAATAATTGAGTTTAGTAGGGTATTCATTCAGGACCTCAAGAGTAAGTATTAGCTTGAGCAATGGCTAGGAGCAGAGCAGAATTATTTGTGAGTGAAACTTTGATAAAATTCTGATGCACGCAGCATAAGGCACAAATTGTAAGTGTGTTTTATTTGATAACTGAGATTATGGAATTCTGTTGTCTTCCTGCAGAAGCTGTAGTGAAGCTGCAACTGGAAGTGATTACTGATTCTCTTGTGTTCCTTAATTCTGATTAATAAATATCCAGTGTGGTTCCTCCTCCTTCTCCAGTCATTTTTTATGTTATGCACATTTCAATGCTTATATTGTGGCTAAAATGAAGTCCTGCAGCATGCAACAGTCTGCTTCTTTCAAAGGAAAAAGTAAGAAATGTTGCCTCTCGCTACAGTTATAGGTGCCCAGTCAAATGGAATTACCCCCATTTGACTATGTCAACTCTCTTACCTAGCTGGGTATGAAGATGATTTAGGGCCTTCTAAATGATCCATTCCTGCCCTTCTCCATCAGGGAGCTATTCTTTCATATAAATATTTTTTTTTAGAAAAAAGGGGTGGTACTAAGATTATGTCAGCCGCAGGGCTAAACCCAGTATAAATAGATGAAGAACTAATGGAAATAGAAACCTGATCTCAAAAAAACAGTGTGAATGGTGTCTGTAGCTATGACATAAAGAGGCATCTGCTTCTTGGGAAAAAGACTATGACAAATCTACACAAAATACTGAAGTGTAGAAATATCACCCTGCCAAGAAACATAAATATTGCCTAAACCACTGTCATTCCAATCATAAGATATTGCTTTGAAAGCTGGACCATCTAAAAGGCCTAACAAATCAAAGGTTTTGAACTTCAGTGAAGAAAATTGTTGAGAATGCCTTGGACCCCAAGAAGAACAAATAATTCAGTACAATGAAGTAAAGTCAGACTTCTCACTGGAAGCACTAATAATGGAACTAAAATGTAATGTTCTGAACTTTATTTATTTATTTATTTATTCATTCATTCATTCAATTTATAATGAATAGATAAAGAAGCAAACGTCTTTGGAGAAGATGCTGATTCTTGGAAAAAATTGAGAGCAATAGAAAAATAGGCTGGCTCAATAATATTACTGATATAACAATAATAAACTTACAAGAACTCAAAGAATGGATTGCTGGCAGACAAACCTGGCAAATTGTTATCTATCAATCAGGTCACAAAGAATCTACATAAGTTATATCAGACCGCCCCACTCGGTCTGGCAGAAGGGGCATGTTGCAGACCCCGCCAGTCAAGGAATTTCGACTGGCGGGATCTAGGAAGAGGGCTTTTGTGCCGTGGCCCCCGCTCTGTGGAACACCAGCTGAGGTGCAGTGTGCCCCCACTCTCATGGTCTTCAGGAAGAGCGTGAAATCTTGGCAATGCCAGATGGCCTGGGAGAGGGATGGGGGCTCACACCAGTGGAAGTGGCTTGTGGGGTAACTGATTTGTATCCCCCATCAACTTGAATATTTTTAGTTTTTTTATGTATAGGGTTTGTTTTATATGGCCTGATTTTAATTAATTAATGCGGGTATTTATTTTTTAACTGTTTGTGGGTTTTACTCTAATTGTGAGCCAAACATACAGCAATAATGCTAATTTAGGTATTTATTTTATTTTTATTTATTTATTTATTTATTTAGCAAATTTATATAGCCGCCCATCTTACTAAATGTGACTCTGGGCAACGTATAACCAAAAAACAGTTAAAAACAATATAACAACCAGTAAAAACAATTAAACATAAATAAAAAACCAAGAGTGAGACAGCAGTCACCTAAGCACAATGCAGCCATCTCGAAGGGTCCCCATGGGATCCCCAAGGTTGTTGGAAAAAATACCTTTTAAGGGCTTTCCGGAAGGCTAGCAGGATGGGGCTAGCCTCAGCTCGGGGGGAATGATGTTCCAGAGGGCAGGATCTACAGCAGAAAAGGCATGTCTTCTGGGTCCTGCCATGTGGAACTCTTTAGTGGATGGGAACCCGCAACATACCCCTCCGTCTGGACCTGATGGGGCGGGTAGGTGTAATCAGGAAGAGGCAGTCCCTCAAATAACCTGGTCCCATTCCATGTAGGGCTTTAAAGGTCAAAACATCTTGAATTGCATCCGGAAGCAGAGCAGCAGCCAGTGCAGCTTGTGCAGCAGAGATATAACATGTGCCATCCTTGAGGCACACATAACTGTCTGTGCAGCTGTACTCTGCACCCGTTGAAGCTTCTGGATGCTCTTCAAGGGCAGTCTCATGTACAGCACTTTACAGTCCACTCTGGGGTGACCAGGGCATGAGTAACTGAGATTAGAGCCTCCTGGTCCAGGAAAGGGTGCAACTGGCATACAACACAAAGCTATGCAAAGGCCCTCCTGGCCATGGTTGCCACCTTCTCGTTGAGCAGGAGTCATGAGTCTAGAAGGACTCCCAGATTGTGCACCAGGTCTCTCTGGGGCAGGGCCACCCCATCCAGTACCAAAGATAGTAAAGTCCCATATCCAGAAGGCCCCAAACCCAGAACCACTCAGTCTTGCTAGGGTTCAGCCAAAGCCTGTTGTTCTCCAACCAGACCCCCACAGTCTCCAGGCACCAGGATAGTAAGAGCAAATCAATACAATCTTTCAGTAAACTTTGACTATAAGTTAGTTATGAATAATAATCTATATATGGATCTTTGCTGGGGTTTTTTTAAGAAAAACGTAATTATATTTGACTTAATAAATCAAAATTCAGCATTACAGCTCAGAAGTATATCCACTGAAAGACCAGGTGTGATCACTCCTGCCTTCCCCCTTGTCATGCATAGTTGTGAGAGTTAGAATTTTAGTTTCATTTTAGCAGATTCCTGAATAAGCTAATGGTTCCAAATGGCACCTATGCCTCTCAAAATTAAATTTTGAAAAAAAATCAACATTTAAAAACAATTCAGTAGTTTCTTGCTATCCAGTTCTTGAATGAGATTTGGCAAAATTGAGAGCCAGGGGTGAGAAATGTTGGGAGATTTGCTGGCATAAGAGATTTTTGTGTTGTTTAAAGAAGGCACATTCAGGTCATCCAGTCAGATTTATGATGGCTTACAGAGCCAGAATAGCTAACCCTTACAGAAGACAATTGGTAAGCCAACAGACTTCAGTCCTCAATTATAATTCTGATTTGTTTAAAAAATCTTGTCATGTGTAACAACAGAGTGGAAAAGTGTTAAATAACTGAAGGCTGACTAAATCATGGTTTTCAGTTCATTTAATGTATTTGCACTGTGATTAAACTTGCTCAGTGCACAGGTTTGTACAAATCACTTATTCTCCATATTAGTCAATGTTAAGCCTCTCAAAATTAGCAGATGAATTGAGTCTAGAACCAAAGGAATCTTTCCTTTTGCAATTGTTTCTCTTCCAATGAGAAGTCAGGCTCCTATAATTTTCATTGTGCTAGTTAAAAATATGTGCATGGTTTTCCAAAGCAACAGAGCATAGCATTGACGCATTTCACCTAGGTAAGGAAGTTCCTCAAAATGTTTTTGAGAAGAAAAACAGAGCTGTGACCTTGACATTTAACCAAGAAAGAGTTTCATTAAAATACAATGAAAGATTTGCATTAATATTATTGAAGTTTATGGGCAGGAACACAGGTTGCAGAGTTGCATAAATAGCTCTGGGGTACGCATCTATTTGGATAGAAGGGCAGAATGAGAATATATATTATGGACAACATGGTTGCCACCAAGACTGAAGTGATGGTTTGATATTATTTAAGCTTTTAAACTAAAATAGGATTTCTGAAAAGGTATTTAGTACTCATGGCAAAAGGTTGCTTTGTTTATTATTATTATTATCTTTTTTGGTCTATGATAGTTTAACAAATAAATAAATGACAAGCAGTAAACAAATAAATAAATGGCAAACAGCACTGGAATATACATGGATTAAGTTGCCGGGATCACCTTGTCCCGTTTTGGATAGTTTAAAGAAAATCAATTTGTTTTCATCTTATTTATGAAAGATGCATATTTTAGTAAATTTCAGTAAATGAAAGGATATGTGAAAATTTAATTTTGTTCATACTCTATCATATGAACAAAACTAAACTTTCACATATCCTTTCATTGTACATACTAAATATCCTTAGTCTGGCATGGAGTGACTTAAAGTTAGAAAGAAGCATGTCCAAGAGAACCATGAGAAGGCTAATAGGAATTTGGGAATAAAAGAAAATCCATAAGATTAAGCCATGAAAAAAAGTAAAGGATTTGCTATCGAAGAGGATGTCACTGAGAGCAAGTATAACCTGGCAGAATTTCAGAGTGAAACTATTTATCTGTAGATATGAAACAGACTATATAGGACCTGTCTTGTCTACCACTGCTAGCTAGATTCATTATTGGCAGTGCCAAACCATGATCCATGTAGTCAAGAGTCTGAAAATTGACTGATCAGCTGTGGAACAAGTAGAGGACTCTGGTCTGCTGACTAGGAAAGAATACAAAAGCTTCCTCTTACTTAGACAAGTATGAATAGTTCAAATACATATCATAGAGCTTTATATTGAAATATCTATTTAATTCTATGCCTGAAGGGCGTCCAAGATTTGAGATGCAGGGCAGTTGGATAGATCAGCTTCCATATAGTTTCAGATCAGGAAATTCCAGACTGAAACCATGGATTTTTTATCATATCCATGCTAATTGTAAATGTGCTTCCCCAAAGAAATATCTGTAATCATTTTTGAAAGACTGAACATGTAAATCACTGCATGTTTAGTACAACTATTGTAAGGGTTTTGATATTTATCTTTTTCAAACTGTTCCAGTTTTGAGTCCATATTCCTAGGAAAGGTTCTATAGTATTTGAAACCTTAGTGCTATTGAGACTGTGATTCTAAAGTGCTTTGAAAATAGCAGATAAATGATAACTCTTTGTGTTAGTGCTACGTATTATTGTTCCAGAGTGCAAAGGAAAACAGAGAGAAGAGAGCATTATAGTTTTAATATATATATTCTTGCCTAAATATGTTAATAACTGCGCACTAGGAAATTGTGGCCATTACCATTTTTATGAACATTTTTCTCAATATACACATGATTTATAACCTGGTGTGTTGCATAAAAAGTTACATTTCATTTTACGCAATTATATAGCAGCACAGAAAAATTTACCACATTTCCAGGATATGACAAAATATGGGAGTATCTTTTGACACTGTTATTTCATAGAGCAAGATGCTTTAGAAATGGATTTGCTTCTCTCAACTCTGAAAAGATTTTTACTCCATAGAGAGCACAAGAAGCATGCTTGAAATGGATGCATGACCATGTTCGTTGCTTCCATTGTTTTAAAAAGATACCACCAATTCTTATTTTGCTAATGCATTATGCAAGCAAAATTTACCAAGTTGCCCCAACTGATCAGTCAAGAATTTAAAGAAACCTTGATTTAGTGTACACAAGCCATTTTTATTCCCCAAATTTCCTGTCAACAATAGAATTTTCTGTTCTTGAATGATAGAGCCAGTAGACAACTATTTCTGAGTCATACAGGCAATTCACAGCTAGAATTTTGTTTGCTCTAAGCTGACTCGGGGCACATGAGTTCTGGCCTTCAGATACATAACTTAAGGGAACTGTCATGCTGTAGAATAAAACAATAGCTTCCAGGATTTTCTTTATTTTTAAGAATTTAGATTCCACACTGTAGCCATTCTTAGAAAACAAAACTTCTGAGTGGCAAATGAAAGATGAACTGGGTGGTAAACAGGAAATGACAGGGAGCAATTTCATAAGTTTAAACTCTTAAAAATTGGTATTTTGATATTGGTCACATTCATTGTGGCAACCATGTTTTGAATGCCCCTCTCACTGGTAACCATAGTTACTGAATGCCCACATCACATTCTCAAAATGTTAAATGTGCCTGTTTGCCCCCACCCTCCCCCCAGGACTGAGAACTCTGGGCTAGCATAGCATGCAAACTCAGGTAATTCAGCATAGTACGTGAACTCAGGCAATTAAATCTACGTGACTTAGGGCAGTGTTTAAGCCCAACTCATGTTTATTTATTTATTTTTCAAATTTATACAGTGTATGCCACCCATCTCACTATACAAGTGGGCTCCAACTCAATCCAAGCAAGACAGAGTGGTTTTGGGTATTTGGTCCTCCCGGGTACAAGGTTTTCCCATCTTTGGTACTGGATGGGGAAGCACTGCCCCAGGCAGACCCCGTGCACAATCTGGGGGTCCTCTTGGACTCGCAGCTCCTTCTTAAAGAGCAGGTGGCATCATGGCTAAGAGGGCCTTTGCATACCTTGGGTTGTATGCCAGTTGCGCCCATTCCTGGATTGGGAGGCCCTCCTCACAGTCACTCACACTCTTGTTACTTCCTGTTTGGATTACTGCAACGGACACTACATGGGGCTGCCCTTGAAGAGCATTCGGAAGCTTCAACTGGTGCAAAATACAGCCGCATGGGTAGTAATGCGGCACATGTAACACCACTACTACGGGAGCTACATTGGTTCCCATTATGTTTCCGAGTGCAGTTCAAGGTGCTGGCTGTCACCTTTAAAGCCCTGCATGGCTTGGGACTGGGTTACCTAAGAGACCATCTTCTCCCAATAGTTTCTGCCCATCCAATTTGGTTTAGTAGATTGGGGGTGCTGTGGATCCCATCAGCCAAGGAATGTCAGCTGGCGGGGACCGGAAGTCATGTCTTCTCAGCAGCAGCCCCGCCCTTTAGAACATTCTTCCTTTGGAATTCAGGGTGGCCCCGACCCTGCTAGCCTTTTGTAAGGCTTTAAAAACCTGGCTGTGTGCCGAAGCCTGGGGTCCCGAAAGCGTTAAGAACCTCGTTACCTGGTTGCACTGTTGATTTTTATGTACTTTTTGTGATAACCGTTGGCTGCCTATATGTATATTTTGCAATTGTTTTAATGGTTTTAATTATTGAAATTGTTCGCCGCTCAGAGCCATTTGGATTGAGATGGACGACTATAGAAATTGCATAAATAAATAAATAAATAAATAAATAAATAAATAAATAAATAAATGGGTAAGATTGATTTGCGCTTCACAGAAAGCACAAATAATTTTCAATGGAGATCTAACAAAACCCTGTGAGATACAAAAAGTAACAAGACAAGGATGCCCATTGTCTCCTATCCTGTTTATTTTAGTTTTTGAAATATTGAACAGAGATATAAGACAGGACAAGAGAATTGTGGGAATAAAGATTAAAAAAGAAATTTATAAGCTAAGGGCACTTGGTGCTGATTCTGGAGGATCCACTGAAGAGAATAGACATTAATGGGAACATTAAAAGAATTTGGTACACTAGCAGGTTTTAAGAGTTATAATCAGAGGACGATTAACAAAAAACATGGAAATAGAGGATCAAACAGAACTGATGAAGGAAATGGGTTTTGAGATTGAGAAAAAAAGTGAAATATCTGGGTATCACCATGACAAAGGTATGTTAAGATGGGAGAAATTACTTTATTGATACAGGCTTATTTTGTATTATTTTAAATATTAAAGTAAGAGGTGAATGTATTATATATCTGTGCCTGTACTAAAGAAAGTCAGAAGTTATCTCTTTTTTCTTTTCTCACTTTTCTCTTTTTCTCTATCTTCCTATATTTTACTCTTTGTTGAAATTTAATAAAGTTTTTTTTTTAAAAAAAAAAGATGGGAGAAATTACAGTTGTCATTGGTGGGGAGAAATTCTGTGATAAAAATGAATGTTTTGCCTAGAATGATGTTTTTGTTTCAGACAGTATCAGTTTTGACAACTGATGCACCATTTAAACAGTAGCAAAAGGATGTATCTAAGTTTGTGTGGCAAGGGAAAAAACCACAAGTTAAATATAAGGTGTTACAAGATGCAAAGCAAAGAAGAGGATCAGGTTTACCTGATCTGAAATTTTATGTTGTGGCTTGCTGCTTGGTTTGGATGGAAGAGTGGGTGCTAAGAAATAGAAGACTTTTAGAGTTAGAAGAACATGACCTGAGATTTGGGTGGCATGGATATTTGATATAACTTTAATGTAAACTTAAAAATCACTACATTAAATGTGCCATATTAAGAATACGGAATAGAATACAAATCCAGGTTGTGCCCGAAAACACCTTTGGGGCTCTCAGCACAAGAAGCATTTTATAAACAAGAAATAATAGGGAAACACAAATGGTTAACATACCGTGAGATATTAGAATTCTGTCAAGGGGAATACAAAATAAAATCAAGAGAACAACTGATGGCAGAGGGGCGTAATTGTCAATGGTTTTCCTATTTACAGTTATCAGAAAGATTCAAAGTAGACAAAAGATTTTATGGTATTGAATATTGTAAGACTGACTTGGAAATGGAATTGTGTACAAATGTGAACATGTGATTGCTAAAATGTATAAACTTTTTATTGAAATTGAAACACAAGATGAGCAAGTGAAAGAATTAATGATAAAGTTGGCTAAACATTTTGGTTATAATATATAGATGGAACAATGGGAAAATATGTGGTTGAAAGGATTGGAATTTATACTATGTTATAATCTTAAAGAGAATTTTTATAAAATTATATACCATTGGAATATGATACCATAAAAATTATCTGGAATGTATAAAGGTACTTCAAATCTATGTTAGAAATGTGAACAACAAGAAGGGTCATTTTACCATGATTGATGGACATGCAAAAAAGCTAGAAGATTTTGGGTTCAGATGCATACACTGATTCATAGGATTTTAAACATTAACATACAACTGAAACCAGAACTTTACCTCTTGGGACTCAGTTGGAAAAAAGTCATGGAACTTTCTTTTTTATATATGATAACTGCAGTGAGATTATTGTACACACAAAGATGGAAAGATTTGGCAATACCTACAATGGAGGAATGGTTGGTGAAGATAATAGAACTTGCTGAGATGGCCAAATTGACCTGTTTGATTAGAGAAAAGACAATATCTATGTTTATTGCTGACTGGAAACCCCTTATGGACTTTTTGCATAAAATATTAAAAAATGAACCTATGATCTATGGTTTTGATGATTAGATAGGTTAGATTATAGAAAGAAGAGAGTCCCAGTGTAACTGAAAAGGAGGGAAACCTACAATTGTACTTACAACTGCTGTAAAGAAAATCAGAAGCCAATTCTCTAAATATCAATTTAAGACCTGGTGACTATACTTGTGCCATTAATTTTCTTGACAGAAAGATAGCGTACACATAATTTATACAATACAGTCTGTTACTGTATGCAAAACCTTTACATATTAGTGAAAAAGAATATGAGAATGGAAGTATTTTTCCACATATTAAAATCTCAGGCTGAGTTTACCATCTGGCATAGTTGGTTTCAAGTCACTGAGAAGCTGGAGACAGAAAAATTCATGCAGCCCTTTTTGAATGTGAACTTTAATTCTGTTTTTGTTTTTCTTTCTGCATCACTGACATTCCTCTCTCTATATATTTTTCCTTTTCTCATGCTGGCCAAATTGATCAAAGTACTTTATTGTAATAGCAGGAGAAAATAGTTTTAAGTTTTTCATGGGCAGGGTTTGGAACTCTCTGCAGACGCTTCACTAAACTGTTCAGGTGACCTCTTAATACATCAAAACACACTCTTTTTTCCTCGTAAGTACTTTAAATCCCTGGAAAAGGGAAAGCCTCCTCTAAAGACTGTAACATCTCTATGAAGTTTAAATGTAGCTATATCAAAGCTATCATAACATCAAGCTGAAAGCAAAGAATAAGGGATAAATCAGATCATGTTTCACTTCTATATAGAATTAAAGAGAGAAGCTGTTTACTTTAAAAGTCTACTGTAGCTGTTTTACTACTGTAATTAGCAAAGAACAGCTATAACCAGATGTGATATGTTTGAAACCTATGATTTCAGTATTGGCAATTCCATTATTTTGTAAAATGATGCTAATCGGGTTAATTTCATGTTGATACTGCTTTTGTATACTACCAATCCTCAAAAGGCTTCATCTCATTCATGAATAATATTCCCAAGGGAATAGAATGGGGGCTCTTTTGATTGGCGCATATTGTGTTAGTCCATTATTATAAATTGGAAGTGTATGGTGGCATCATATCATCTGTGGGAATCAGCCCAGCCGATGCCCTCATTTTCTTTTAGATAGAATGCCATTCCAGATCTTAATCATATTTAAAATAATCCAGATTGTAACAGGCTTGCCACATAGGAAATTTCCCAAACGCTCCAGGCTATACATCTGTATTTCTTTTCCAAACATTTTGCAAGAGATTGGATGTGTGAGGATGCATTTACTTAAGGGGGATGGGGGTGGGAAAGTGGCCACAGAACTATGTTTGCTGCAGGCACAACATGTCCGTTAGCTTAGTGGGGAAGGGCAATGAAGTGGGAAATAGAACTGAGCTTGAGTTCTTTCCTAGAAAAATGTGATTGCTCCATCTACTTTTTCAGAGAACAAAAATAAATTCAGATGGAAAAGAGAAGATCTCAGCTCACACTGGAACCAGCTTACAAACACTGGAGTAGACAAACACACCCTAGCCAGGATTCTGAAAATGAATAAGCCTGTGTAATAGTAAAGATATCCACTATGGAGTTATAGCTCAGTAGAAATGCACAGGTGTGAGGTAAGAGATCCCTGACTATCATTTGCTGAAGAAGGAAGCAGAAGGGGACAAATTGTGGAGCACTGCCTGAATGGCAATCAGAATGTTTGGTTTAGAAGCCTCACTCAAGTAATTATGTGACTTGTCACACTTGAGGGTATGTACTATTGGGGTGCCAGTATTATCAGAATATAGATTACTATTTACGTTCTGGAGAAACTCAATTTGCTGCACTTACTACACTGCTTTTCCATTCTGCACATTTCAGCTTAGGACCCTGGTAGTCTTTCTGAAGTTATAGAGAAAGCAGTCAGTGCTCCAGTAGTCAACCCTCCTCACATTAGAAATCTGTAATAAGGAAAGAAGAGAGTTGAAGAAACATGCAGTGTCACATATGGTTTTTCAGTCCCTGAAAGGTTATTTCTCCTTGGTTTACCTATTTACCTACATAAATTAGGCTCAGAAAGTTTACTGAAAAGCCATTCAACAATATTTTTCATTTTCAGTTATAAGACTAAGATCTATTATTTTCAGTTTCTATGTTATTTCTAAAAAAAGCTTCCTCCACCAGATGTATGCCTTCAAGAAGTTTGACCCAGTCATTTTGGACCATTATAGATCAGTATCCAGCTTTTTCTTTTTGGACAAATTTGTTGGGGATTTGTTGAGGAAATAATGGGGCTGCAGCTTCAGAAGATCATGGAGGAAGTGGATTATCTGGGTCTGTTTCAGTGGGGTTTCAGGCCTAGGGATATTGATCACACTGGCAAGACCAGGATAGGGGACATGTGACCTTGCTGGTGTTGCTTGATCTCTTCGCAGTTTTTGTTGCCATCAATTGGGGTATCCTTCTCACTTGCCTCTGAGGTTAGGGTGATGCACTATTTTGCACTGCTGCTTCTCCTTTCAATTACTGGTGGTGGGAGACAAGAGTTCAATTTCCAGGCTGCTCATTGAGTGGCAGTTGTCCATTGACACAGATTTAGATGACATCAGTATGCTGTTGATACTCAATTTACATCTCAACCCAGGTCAGCAGGTGATGCCATCAAAGTATTATTGAGGTGCCTGGAGGCTGTTAGGTTTGGATGAGAAAGAACTAGTTGAACCTTAATCCCAGCCAGACAGGGTGACTAGTCTGTCTGTCCCTCACTGTAACTTGAGAGTCCTCCTAGACTCACAGTTCCTGTTCAAGGAACAGGTAGCAGTTTTGACCTTTGCACAGCTCCATCTGGTGTGCAAGTTATGACCCCTGGCATGGTTACGGGTTGGCTTCCAGGTACTATTCAAGATGCTGGTTGTCACCTTTAAAGTCTTCAGGACTTGGATATCTACAGGACCCCCTTCTGCCTGCTTGATGAGATCAAATAGGGTGGGCTCTCTTGACATTCCCTCATTCAAGTATTGCAGTCTGCAGGGGGTGCAGCAGAAGCATGCCCTCTGTTGCTAGCCTCCTCTTTTGGTATGGCATGTCCTTGGACATTTGAATGGGCTCTTCCCTTGGCATTCCAACAGGCCCTTGGGTTGAATTGTCCCAACAATAATGGAAGTTGTTTTAATCGTGGTTGGGTTGATAGTGATATGTTCCCAGGTTCTTATACATGTAATTTTTTGAATTTATACAGTGTATTTTGTTTTTGTTTGAACCGTAATTACAGAGGAAGAATTATAAGCCATTCAGAGTCAATTTGTGACTAGAGTGATCACAATGTGTCATGTTAAATAAATAAATGACCCCAATACTTTACTTACCCTAACATTTCCAAGTACCCAACAAAAGAATTCTTTTTTTGGTTGGGGCGGGGGGACAACACTGCTTATATATGAATGAAAACTATTTCTATCCTTTTTTTGCTGCCTTGCACCTGAAACTGGTAGATTTGATAAAGAAAAAGAATATCCCCAATGTCAACATGCTTCCTCTCATTTAGTTCAAGAAAATCCACTTTTTTGTAATGTCAATTCTATCTGCACTAACTCAAGCCCCGCATTTTCTTATGATGATGCCTAAAAGTGTCACATATTAGCCTACTTGTCTATCTAAATCCAATTTGGGCAATATTTTAATAACATAATTTCCCAGTGAGGAACTTTTACCCCCGGAGCTGTATTATTCTGTCCCAAGTTCCACATTTCTGCAACAACTTTAGAGCTCATGTCATGGGAGCTGTTGTTGCTTAATTTAATTTGCCAATACTTCATAAAAATCTATCTAGCTAATTTGGTATGTGTATATCTCCCTGTTCCTCCAGCTCAGTCATTCTGATCTTCAGGGAGCATTCGTTCACTTAGAGGCTGAAACTGATTGCATCAAGAGTACCCTCGTGATCTCTCTTCAGCAAGGAGACATATGCGTGGTATTCAGTTTTTCTCATCCGGCCTGACAAATTATGGGACCTTTATTAGCTTTGAGATGTTTATGCTTTAACCTTGTTTTAGTAAGTTAATATATAGTAACACTTCAGTCTTTGAAATGTCTCCTCATATTCATACTATCTTGTTATTCCACTTTTATGTTTTCCCACTACTGGGCTCCTTCCAGAATTCTCATTTTGTAAAAGAAACAAGCGCATCCTATTCCAGACACAGTAACTTATGAGGCACTGTGCCACTTACCCAATCACACATCTGAATTATACCTTCCTCTTCCCTGCTCTTTCTGTGTTCATCCCATAGTTGACATCTTGTGTCTTGGCTTCATTATCAGTAGCAAATGCTAATCAATATAACCCCTAGCTTGTTCTCTCATCTTTTAAAAATCCCTGCTCCTGCTTACTTCATCTGGCAGAAACTACACATTATAGTACCATTGTAATGCCTGCAAGAACATTTGGTAATAATGGAGAAAGACAAGATAATTCAAAAGTCAAGAAATTAATATACACAGTGAATTAGTTCTTGAACTCTCAGAACTTACAACAGCAGTAAATTCTACTGCTAATCCCTACTGCTTATTTCAGCTCAATTAGGGCATGCTTGTATTCAGTGGCTGGGTTTAAATGAAATTAATCTCAATATGAACTGGTTTAAATTCTTAATATTAAGAAGGTAAGTGCTACCATAGTAGCAGACCATAAAAATGCATTTCTCTGTGCATTTTCAGTGACATGCAAAATGGTTCATCTGGTTTAAAATCATTTTCTGTTTTCTTATCTAGTAGAATATTTACAATTTATTACAATTCACAATATCTTTTAGTCTAATAATCTATAACAAAATATGTGTTGCAAATGTAAACAATGTCATATGAAATGCTTCCATGTGCTAGATATTTATCCATTACTATATATTTTTAACCATCTGCCAGCTCAGAAAGATCTTCTTGGCAATGTTGGCTGATTTGGAAACCCTAATTTTTTATTTTTTATTTTTCCTCTGCCTACTTATATTCTGCCATCTGTCACATACTGGTGATCAGCCAGACTCATTTTTTTTAAATTCTCCATCATTTTCATAACTTGAAATTGTACCAAGATAATCCTCAGATTGTGGCTACTGTCTTAGCAAGCATTAGCAAAAATAATGCAATTTTGCTGATACTTCTAAATGTATGTTATATGCAGTTGGTGAAGTTACTATTATTATTTAGACCATAGAGATCCTGACCTTGAAGTATCTTAGCTCTTCCTTTCATATTCATTATCCTCTTGTATCTGTCTGGTGCCAAATGTGAACAGAAAACAAACTGCATTTATCTCATTGGCAATTCAGGAATTAGAATCCACAATTCTTGGGGAAAAGGAAGTTAAACAGACTAAGATTGTACCTTGAATAATCACATCACCTCAGCTTGTCTGTGCTTGGCCCGTTTTCAGACAATTTTCTTACTACACAGCCCACTGCTTTTGTTTAAGCACCTAACTTCTAAAGTGGTGCTGAGACACTACTTACTAGTCATTCCCCAAACGGCTAACCAAACACCTCCAATAGTTTGACAAAATACTTAGAGGCAGAATACCAGTTTCCATTGATTACATACATACATAGTCATCATATGATTTCCCTTTGGGATAAGCAACGTTATGCACAGCACAGAAAAGGAACAATAAATAGTAAGCCAAAGAAATTAAAGGTATGATATTAGAAAAGTTAAAAAAAAAATGCAGCTAAAACCATTTACACCAATACCATTTACTATACTCTCTGAGGCTTTCTGGTCTTGTGAATCCTCCTTGCTTCCACTATGTCCAGACACTGCATCATACATTGGTTTTGTTCTTCAAACTTCTTGTCGCTCTTTTTCTGAGGTTCTCACCAGTTCCATCCATCCCTCCCTCCCTCCCTCCCTCCCTCCCTCCGTGAATAAGAAGCTGTTGGTTTCCATTCTTCGTTATATATTTGTTTTGTGACTCAATCCTCATTCATTCATTCATTCATTCATTCTAAATGACCAAACCACTTCAACATACGTCTTTTATACTAGCCACTCATTTTTATATTCAATCCACATAAATTCAGCACCATTTATTATTGACCCTATCTCTTCCTGTTTTACCATTCATATTTAAGTATCACATTTCCATTCCATTCCCTTTTTATCTCCTGACATACCCAACTCTCACTTCCACATAACAACGTGGACAGAAGCATGCTCTTATACTCAGCATTTTTTGGCCAAGATTCATTCCTTGCACAGATCACCTACTCTTACTACCTTTCTATCAGTATCTCCATATCTGCCTGTCTTTAATAAACATTCTGCAAAGATACACTGAGAGTCATTGTGGTGTGTTGGATTAGGACCAGAGAGACCCAGGTTCAAGCCTAATCTGAGCCTGCAACCTGGGTGACTGAGCCAGTAATTCTCTCTCTCTCTGCCTTGAACTCCTAGAGGAAAAAGCACTATATAAAATCATCTACTTTTTCCCATTTATGTATAACTTGCAGTTGTTCAGTCCACTACCCCTATGAAGCACAATGACCTTGATTTTTCATGCATTAATTTCCAGAGCCATACTCCTTACTGTGTCATTCAATCTAATATTTATTGCAAATTGTTCAGATTCTGAGCATCATCTTCATATAAGTACACATGCATTCACATCTCTAACATTACCACAACCATTATAAAAAAGACTCTTACTTACAATAAGTGATCTTGCCCCCAAAAATACTCAGCTACTGAAGCTGCAAGCAAAAATTATTGTCTAATCTAAGTCCCCTGCAAAGATGACATTCTGTAACTTTTGTAGCCTCCAATAAAATAAAAGGCTGCATTTTAGTGGAAAATAAAACTCTTTATGAAAGAAGGATTAAATGTGATATATATAGCATACTGTTTTGTAATTACCTGTGAATTAAGACAGCTATCTTACATTCAGTAATGATAGAAGAAGCTATTGAAAAAAGAATGAACAAGTGGCTCAAATGGCTGGCTGCTGCAAATTATAGATTTGTTTGTTGGTTTATTGTATTTATACCCAGCCTATCTATCATTTGATAATCAGGACAGCTTGCAACAGTAAAAAGAATTCAAAATGTAAACCAAAGAAGAACATATCAAAAAACATATGAAAGTAAAAAAAATCAATTCAATTCCATCAACAATTAGAATTCATAATGAAAAGGTTGACAGAAAACATGTGCTTTCATCAAACTTATAAATTCCAGCAGAGTGGGAGCCAAAATATATTTAGATGTCACCCAACTCCAAACCTCTGAATGACCTCTCCCACGGATTTCTCGTATAAGTTAAAGAACATAAGAGGCAGAACCTTGAGTGATATTGCAGGTCAGTGATCTAACAGTAGTCTCCTAGCATCGCCTTCTGGCCCTATCGCAACAGGTGCAAAACAGTGTCCCCAGGCTCAGTCCTTCCAGTTAGTTCAGAAGGGTGTAATGGTCAATGGTATCAAACACCACTGAGATCCAGAAAATATTTATATTGTCTGTAATTTCTTGTCAAGTTAACTTTTTCTTCTCAAGAAATCTCCATGCTGTTTTGTTATTCCCTTTTTCTTGCCTTCCGTTCCTAGTGCTGCTACCTCTTTCCTTTAACCAATTTTTTCTGTCCCTATTTTTACTGTTTCTATGGGAAGGAAAAGGCATATATATACTTGTATATTTCTGTGTGAGAGGCTGGTATGTGTGAGAGAATGGTTGGTATATGCAAATAGTAGATATTTTGTAAACATGACACCTTAATTAATAAGCAATTAATTTTGATTTTTTTTTTGTATGTTTTTGCAATTTTGGGGTGTGGTGTATGCATTCTGCTATATGCACACATTTGGGGCAGGGAAGGAGGAACGTCTAGGATTGATTTCAGCTACAGGTAGGAACCCTAGGTTGACATGGGAGGGAAGCAGGGCATTGACATGACTTTATTTTGTGTGTGTGTATGTCTGTGTGTATGTCTGTGTGTATATATATATGTATTACACATATGTACATACATATACACACACACACACACACTTCTGTATGCGCTTCCTTTTGTGGGGATTATCTTAAATTTAGAATCATGTTTCTTTTGAATACATACACCAGTGTATCTCAACCTTGGCAACTTTAAGATATGTGGACTTCATGCTGGCTGGGGAATTCTAGGAGTTGAAGTCCACACATCTTAGGGTTGCCAAGGTTGAGAAACACTGACATGCACAATTAATCAGCAGCAGGCAAGCTTTGGTGCCTGTGGGGCTGTGAGGCATGTTTTTGGGGAGGGTGAGGTATTTGCAAAATGGGTGGAATTCTGTCATACATATTGGTGTGACTGGGATTTTCATTTGTTTCCCTGGGGGTGGGATTAAAGGCCTTTTCAAATCATTTAAATCTATTATTAAATATAATAATAAATAAATAAATAAATTTTTAGGGCTTCCACTATGCAATATATTTTTGTGTGTCTCCTACCTAATTCAGAAGCACAGTGGAGAATAGCTCCAGGGTCCATAAAACAGAACATTGGACTGCAGTTGTCCAGCCCTACTGTAAACCATTTGAAATAGTGTTTCTTCTATTTATTTTTCTATGGTTTTGTGTATGCTTTTCATGTATGATATTTCCTAAAAAATGCATTTCTTATTGAAAACAAACATGATAAGAACAAAGATAAGTAGTCAAGGGAACATAAGATGGTAGGTAAGCTTATTATGTGGAGAGGAAGGAAAAACTGAATAGGTTTACATGTCTGCCTGGACAGTCCAAATTGCTAAACAAATGGCAATGAATCAGAACAGTTAATGTGATGTGCTTTCAGATAGAGTGGCAGGGGAGAGCTATACCAATAGTGGACTGATTGTAAACCTTCCAGTATCATATTGCAGGTCATTCAGTACCTTTATTCTCACTATCCTTTAGGACATGAAAAATAATACATGAACAGAGAATGAAAAGCAATTGTTTAGAATGATTATGTAGGTTTTATAAATATAATTTGTTATCTACCTTATAAATTGATAATCTATTATTGATTATATTCTCAATATTCAATTTTTATAAGGGATTGAGAAAAACCAACATGTTGGCAGCAAAGCTGCCACAAAATTCTTTGTTTTAGAATTTAGAATTTTAAGTTTAATATATAATAATCTTATAATAGTGAATATATTTTTGAAATTTCTCTCTTTTTTTTTCAAGGAAATGACCCATACTTGGCCTCCACCACTTTCTGCTATTCACACACCTGGCAAAGTGGAACAAAACAAGTTTCTGTTCACAAACAAGGTAATCGGCTTTAGCCCAATCATTATTTTTCTCTCTTCTGCCAAGGAGCACATTGCTGCAAAAATTTTGACAGATAATTAAATGAAGTGTAAATGAAAATGTGCTATGTTATCCTTGCTTAACTGCTATATTTTATAGGTGAATGTGAATATAAACAAATGGTTTGTGAGAGCAAGGATGTAAAATATATTATCAGTTTTTTATGGACTTTGCCATGATATGTGTGGTAGTGTTGAAGAGAGTTCTGCTAGGGTCCATTTTTTTCTCTAGTAAAACTCTGTACAGTTTGTGGATAAGAAAGAAATAGCAGAAAGAAAAGATAGATCTCAAAACCCAATAGAAAGGAATATATGTAGCTCAGGGTTGAATGAAACATCTGCAAGCAAACAACCAAGCTCAGAGAGCACCAAGGATTCCACGTTTCTGAAAATTCCTATATAAATAGGAACTTGGTTACTCACAATTTCATTAATGCTGTTTTCCTGGAACTGGTTTGCCATTGCCTTCTTCCAGGTTATATTTTGACTTCTAGCCAGCAGCTCTGGAAATCCCCAGTGTTTCTTCTCCAAGCTTAGCTTCCAAGACCCGCTGGGTCAGTGAGGTATGTTTTCACATTTAGAAAATATAAGCGTATAAAAATAGAAGCATCTCTATCTTTGTTTCTATTTGTACCTTATATTTAGGTAGAGGTACAAATAGAAACAAAGATAGGGGATGCTTCTATTTTCAAAAGCATGTATTATAGGTATTCTTAAAATAGAGGTTTTACATTTTTTTGTGTAAAAAGCACACATCAGAGAGAATTTTCCGCAGAGAGAACATGTAAAGAAATGTATGCCCAAAACTATTTCTGTTAGAAGAAATTGCACGTGACAGCTTTGTATATCAGTAAGAGTTGCAAATGGCAGTGGATGCAGATTTTACAACCTCTTTGAAAGCTCTGCTACAGCAAAAGATTTTTGTATCTGTTTAAGAAAAAGCTTGATGCTGCTTTATTCATGCGCTCAAAGCAAAATAGATTCACAGCTGTTCAGACATCTCTTGCATGCCACTCTTACATCATATGGACCAGCTTATTGGCATTCTGACTACGTACTTTCTGAAAGATTCACCTTTCATTTTGTGTTCCCTAAAGAGAACAACACAGTATTCATTAAATACATAAAAATTAAATGTTGAGTTTAAGCACGTTATTGTTTTTAACTGAGGTGGTTTAAAAAGACCTTTTAATGGTCTTTTATTTCCTTTACAAATTCGTTTTTGTTCATTGAATTATTTTACTTAAGAAAACTTTCAGTTGTTTAGAAAAGCACAGTCAAAATGTTTAACCTCATCAATGTTTTTGAAAATTTGCCGGGTGATGGGCCACGCTAATTATAACTGTTTAGCCTGAAGTGAAGTCTTCATAAAACTATTGTGAAAGAATTATCTCTAGTAAATGTCCCTGGATGCTGAAGAATTTCCTTTAAAAAACTGAGATCTGGCTTACCCTGTTTGAAGCATGTGTACTTCAATACTGAATTAAATACTGTATTGGGATATGGGTATGTGAAGAGTCAGGTCTGTGATTTTGCTTTACATCTGTTTTCACAGAGTGAAGTTTTCATTGGAATGTATGAAGAAAGGTTTGAGCATTTGCAGAATATATTCCTTATCGGTGATGAAATATGACAGTGGGAGGGTCTCATAGCAAAAGATGACACAATTGCTGCTAGCAGCCTACAGGCCCAGACCCAGCAACTGGGAAATCAGATAGTCCCCAACTCCTCTGCCTCCTTACTGTGTCATGAACCCAACAGAAAAATTCTATGGGGAATCCTTTCTTCCTGGGTCAGTACACTTTTGATATGCAAATCTGGGCTTTTCTAGATGAAGGCACTCAGGTGAGATTCCTTATTATTTCACTTACCAGACATGGCAAAATGGGCTGTGCTTTTCCTGAAAGAGGGTGTTTTGCTGGGCAGATATGACAGGGTCAGCTGCCATGATACAGACTGGATCGTACTTTTGGTCTCAAAGTTAGGATTTTTGCCTGTTTGCCAATGGCATAATATTTGCCATGTAGAAGCTAAATGGGACTTGGATGAATTAAGTCCCCTGTGAGCAAGCACATCTCCCTTTCAATGCAAGGTTTATAAAGAGCAGATTTGCCAGAAAGTGGTGCAATATGCATGTGATATATTCCAATGTGGAGGTGCTATATGTGTATCAAGGAGGAAGAGCTGAAGCCACTGGAGGAAAGCAGGCAATTCAGTTGGAGAGAAGATCCTCAGAGAAAGAAGGAATGTGCAACTGAGGGCTAGTAGGAGCAAGCACAATCAAGAAGGAAGTTCTGCAGAGCTACATTGGACTGGGGCTACAATGGAAAGGACTGACTAGGAGAATTATGTCCAAGGTACTGGATTTCCAGGAGGCTCAGGAAAAAGAGTTATTATTCCTCCTTTCCATCTTCCTTTCTAGAGAAGGAAGTGAAGGTACCACTAAGCTGTCTGAATGAATTAACATAACAAAGCAGGGACTACATTTAGCAACTGTGTAAGATAAGGAAGGACCAACTGAAACTGTTAAGGAACTGCAAGAAGCTCTGTATATAAACATATATTAGTTTGTTAAGCTAAGGTCACTGTATATTAGAAAAACAAGTACAAATTATTTAAGTTATTAACCATGTACCAATAAAAATCACTAGCTTGGAGAAGAACACTTTGTCTGTATCAAAATTAGCTCCTGTATCTTTTCTATCCTCCATCAGGAATAATTCAGTGTTTGTGGCTGAAATGAGGATGGTGTTTGAAATAAAAAGTCTGTAAATGGAAGATCTGGGTCCTCTACCACCACAGTATATGCCTACTTGCTCAGGAGCTGATTTGGAACAGCATTTGTTAGACTCATAGTACTTCAGCATTGGCTCATTCAAGAATTCTCTGTTATATGAAACTCTATTCAAACATTCATTGAATTATCTGGAATGTTGTTGGGTCACTGTTGTGATGGATTGACTTAATTTAACCAGGGGTTTCCTTTTTTTCACTTGTCAGCTGTAATGAACCATACCAACAGAGTCATCTCTTACAAAAAGGATCCATTCCATTGCAGTCAGTGGAGAATTCAGAGGCCATAGTACATAAAGAGTAGGCATTTTACATCAGTGACCTTAAATTCTTGGTCTTGAGTTTTGTATCTAAGTCTCATCAACAGATCCATTCAGGTTGTTTCCAAATGACATGATGGTTGTTTGCTACCTAAGACAGTAAGTATTCGACATACTTCAGTGTCTAACCATGGTGGGAGTTCTGGTGTATTAGAGCACATTTTCCTTAAAGAATAGCTATTGTAGATAGTTTGAGCAGTATTCATTTTCAAGAGTGAGTGATGTTCAGTACAAGACTTAATTCAAGGAGATAGAGATATTTACTTCCAGAAAGTACTGTTGATGTCAACAGTTTACACCAGGACACAGTTAGGTATAGTATATCTAGTTGGCTCATTCGTGCATCCCCTTTATTTAATACTTTCCAGCCTTCTCAATGACAAGTTTATACGGAGACTACAGAAGTACAATACAAATGTACCCTTATGACTTTGGGTGGCTCCCATCTGTAACTTATGTCATTAGCTCTTTGCAATCACTAAAATTTATGTATTCTGAGTTCCAGGTATATTTTTTCACACTATGTTCCAGACTCCATTGTCCACTCTTAAAGTTATGGCCTGGAAAATACAGTCTTTGCAAGCCTTCCGTTAGAGACAATTGGCTGCAGTGAGAAAGTCGGCAACTTGCTGATTATACCAGGCAAAGTTCCTTGATTAATAATTACCAGTTCTTTAGCTTTTCTCTCTTTGAAACAAGAATCTGGCTGTTTTGTTACTTAAGATATAGATGACATTAGTTTCTATATTTAATTCTCTATTTGACAGGTTTTCCCATTTCTCTTCACGTTTTGGAAAGCAAATTATTTAAAGGCTTCATTCAGCTGTCTTTTCTGAGTATCATTCTACCCCCTTCTTGGAACCTTATGATGTCCTGACACAATTAATATTTGAATCCTGTAAACTTCTTAATACCCTCATGTTCTGATACTTAAAGTGACATTTTTGGTATTCTTCAATATGCCAGCGAACACTGTGTCTTAAGAACTGACTCGTGTTACTTTACGTGGCATAGTTTTTTATCTAGACATTTCTTTTATCTCATATGTTTCCTTCTTCTTGTTTGAATAAGCATATTTTACTCTGTGCTATCTTTCCATAACTGTCAACTCCACTGGAATATTCCCTTTATTCTCGACATTAAACATCAAATTCCTTCTACAAATCACAGACATATTTTGTATGATACCACTAGCCAAAATATTTGTACCCCGATTGGATTGGAGCCAGTCCCCCAAAAGAATGGTTTCTGCAGGTTTTCTTCACTTCCACTAACTTGTTTTTTGTTATATGGCAACAAAGCTGTATACTATTTGTTGTGACTGTAGCAATTTACGATCTTAGTCAGATGCTGCTTTTGGATGGCAATGCTGCTAGTCTTTATTGCCTTAATATGCCTGTCTGCAGTGGGTAAATTCACTCATATTTTTCTGCCAGTGATTTTAATGTGTTAGGAGGACCTCTGGGATTTCTTGGTGATAATATACTTCTGTGGAATGCTCTTTACCCTAATGTTAGACTGGAATCCATTTTGGTTAGTTGTGGGTTCAGAAAGGCAGTTCTACTCCATCATCCCTGTTAATCAATTATGCAATCATAAATCAGAGTGGAGGGCTTAAAAATGTTACACTGGACTTGATACAGTCTGCTGTATATATTATTACTGAATTGGATACACACACACACACACATGCACGCATGCATGCATGCTCTGAGATTTCTTTACATATAAAATATATGTAATGCACAGAGATCACAAAGAAGGGACGTGTGTGACTAAACTGATGATAACGAAGACTTATAATTATAGATAAGCATCCTGCTTGACCCCTTCATGGATCACTGCCTTGTCGTGGCGAAGGGGCTTGCGTAACTCAGTGAAGCCATGAGCTATACCGTGCAGGGCCACCCAAGACGGACAGGTCATGACAGAGAGTTCTGACAAAATGTGGTCCACTGGAGAAGGAAATGGCAACCCACTCCAGTATCCTTGCCAAGAAAACCCCATGGACAATGTTAAAAGGCTAAAAGATATGATGCCGGAAGATGAGCCCCTCAGGTCGGAAGGTGTCCAATATGCTACTGGGGAAGAGCGGAGGGCAATTCCAAGTAGCTCCAGAAAGAGTGAAGCGGCTGGGCCAAAGCCGAAAGGACGTTCAGCTGTGGATGTATCTGGAAGCGAAAAGAAGGTCCGATGCTGTAAAGAACAATATTGTATAGGTACCTGGAATGTAAGATCTATGAACCAAGGCAAGCTGGATGTGGTCAAACATGAGATGACAAGATTGAACATCGACATCTTGGGAATCAGCGAACTGAAATGGACGGGAATGGGTGAATTTAATTCGGGTGACCATTATATCTACTACTGTGGGCAAGAAACCCTCAGAAGAAATGGAGTTGCACTCATAGTCAATAAGAGAGTGGGAAAGGCAGTAATGGGGTACAACCTCAAAAACGACAGAATGATCTCAGTGCATATCCAAGGCAAACCATTCAGTATCACAGTCATCCAAGTCTATGCCCCAACCACTGATGCTGAAGAAGCTGAAGTTGACCGCTTCTATGAAGACCTACAACACCTTCTCGAACTAGCACCAAAAAAAGATGTCCTTTTCATCATAGGGGATTGGAATGCTAAAGTAGGAAGTCAAGGAGTAATCGGAATAACAGGCAAGTTTGGCCTTGGAGTACAAAATGAAGCAGGGCAAAGGCTAATAGAGTTCTGTCAAGAGAACAAGCTAGTCATAGCAAACACTCTTTTCCAACAACACAAGAGACGACTCTACACATGGACATCACCAGATGGTCAATACCGAAACCAGATTGATTATATACTTTGCAGCCAAAGATGGAGAAGCTCTATACAGACAGCAAAAACAAGACCAGGAGCTGACTGTGGCTCAGATCATGAGCTTCTTACTGCAAAATTTAGGCTTAAATTGAAGAATGTAGGGAAAACCACTAGACCACTCAGGTATGACTTAGATCATATTCCTTGTGAGTACACAGTGAAGGTGATGAATAGATTTAGAGGATTAGATTTGGTAGACAGAGTGCCTGAAGAACTATGGACGGAGGTCCGTAACATTGTACAGGAGGCAGCAACTAAAACCATCCCAAAGAAAAAGAAATGCAAGAAAGCAAAATGGCTGTCTGATGAGGCTTTACAAATAGCTGTGGAAAGAAGGAATGTGAAAAGCAAGGGTGAAAGGGAAAGATATAAGCAACTGAATGCAGATTTCCAGAGAATAGCAAGGAGAGATAAGAAGGCCTTCTTAAATGAACAATGCAAAGAAATCGAGGAAAACAATAGAATGGGGAAGACTAGAGATCTCTTCAAGAAAATTGGAGATATGAAAGGAAGGTTTAGTGCAAAGATGGGCATGATAAAGGACAAAAAAGGCAGGGACCTAACAGAAGCAGAAGAGATTAAGAAGAGGTGGCAAGAATACACAGAAGAACTATACAAGAAAGATCTTAATGTCCCTGATGTCCACGCTGGTGTGATCGCTGACCTTGAGCCAGACATCCTAGAGAGTGAAGTCAAGTGGGCCTTAGGAAGCATTGCTAACAACAAAGCTAGTGGAGATGACAGTATTCCAGCTGAGTTATTTAAAATACTAAAAGATGATGGTGTTAAAGTGCTGCACTCAATATGCCAGCAAGTTTGGAAAACGCAACAGTGGCCACGGGATTGGAAAAGGTCAGTTTATGTTCCAATTCCAAAGAAGGGCAATGCCAAAGAATGCTCAAACTATCGCACAATTGCACTCATTTCACATGCTAGCAAGGTTATGCTCAAAATCGTACAAACTAGGCTTCAGCAATACATGAACTGAGAACTACCGGATGTACAAGCTGGGTTTCGAAGAGGCAGAGGAACTAGAGATCAAATCGCCAACATTCGCTGGATCATGGAGAAAGCACGAGAGTTCCAGAAAAATATCTACTTCTGCTTCATTGACTATGCAAAAGCCTTTGATTGTGTGGATCACAACAAACTGTGGCAAGTTCTTAAAGAGATGGGAGTACCAGAGCACCTTACCTGTCTCCTGAGAAATCTGTATGCGGGCCAAGAAGCAACAGTTAGAACCGGTCATGGAACAACCGATTGGTTCAAAATAGGGAAAGGTGTACGACAAGGCTGTATACTGTCACCCTGCTTATTTAACCTATATGCAGAGTACATCATGAGAAATGCCAGGCTGGAAGAATCACAAGCCGGAATTAAGATTGCAGGGAGAATCATCAACAACCTCAGATATGCGGACGATACCACCCTCATGGCAGAAAGTGAAGAAGAACTAAAGAGCCTCTTGATGAGGGTGAAAGAGGAGAGTGCAAAAGCTGGCTTGAAACTCAACATAAAAAAAACTAAGATCATGGCATCTGGACCCATCAATTCCTGGCGAATAGAAGGGGTAGAAATGGAAGCAGTAACAGACTTCATTTATTTGGGCTCCAAGATCACCGCAGACGGAGACTGCAGCCATGAAATTAAAAGACGCTCCTTGGGAGGAAAGCTATGGCAAGCCTAGATAGCATATTAAAAAGCAGAGACGTCACCTTGCCGACAAAGATCCGCATAGTCAAAGCTATGGTTTTTCCAGTAGTAATGTATGGCTGTGAGAGCTGGACCATAAAGAAGGCTGAGCGCCGAAGAATTGATGCCTTTGAACTGTGGTGTTGGAGAAGACTCTTAAGAGTCCCCTGGACTGCTAGGAGGTCAAACCAGTCAATCTTAAAGGAAATCAACCCTGACTGCTCATTGGAAGGATTGATAATGAAGCTCAAGCTCAGATACTTTGGTCACCTAATGCGAAGAGAGGACTCTTTGGAAAGGACCCTGATGCTGGGAAAGATTGAAGGCAAAAGGAGAAGAGGACGGCAGAGGATGAGATGGTTGGATAGCATCACTGAAGCAATGAGCATGAAACTGAGCAAAATCAGGGAGGCAGTGAAGGACAGGAAGGCCTGGCGCAATATGGTTCATGGGGTCACGAAGAGTCGGACACGACTTAACGACTAAACAACAACAACAAATCCTGCTTGAAAGGACTGAGATTGGCAAGGTAGGAACCAGTGTTTCTCAGGGCAGAGAGAATCATTTTGTAAGTCTAACTTAACTGCTTCCAAAGGCCATCAAGAGATCAGCCGTGTTTCTGTTAACTTGGAAGAGCAGGTACTCTCTATGTCTCCCTACAGACATATATAAAGGCTTCATACTAGGGTTTAGGAGTAAATCACAGCTTTTCAGGCACTTATTCCACACTTGGCTTCATTTGATAGAAGACTCTCAGACACGAGTCATCAAGATAAAGATCCCTGCAGACAAGAATGAAGCTTTAAATACAACAGCTAATTGCCTACTGCAGCACAAAGGTAAGACCCTTTATATATGTCTGTAGGGAGACATAGGGAGTACCTGCTCTTCCAAGTTAACAGAAACATGGCTGATCTCTTGATGGCCTTTGGAAGCAGTTAAGTTAGACTTACAAAACGATTCCCTCTGCCCTGAGAAACACTGGTTCCTACCTTGCCAGTCTCAGTCCTTTCAAGCAGGATGCTTATCTATAATTATAAGTCTTCGTTATCATCATTTTAGTCACACGCACATACACACACACACACACACTTTTTTTATCCTTTGACAGCATCTTCCCCTCAACTTGGATAAGCAGTTGCAACATATCTTCTCTGTTCATTATGATGTGAAGAATTAATCACATATCTAGGTAATTAGTCTTTTTAATTTATATTTAAATATATCTTGATCTCTCCTTCAAGCATGCTGAAGCACTGCCAACCTGTATTTTATTTAATTATTACAGTGACTGCTTAAAATTTACACTACATTAGTAGGCAATTTAGTAGTAATTCTATGGCAATTAGAATACCATAGGCGTTCCTGTCTGCAGCCAAGTTGATCTGATATAAATATTGACATAAAGACTAAATAGCTACATGTAGAATTTCATTTTCATCATATTGTATATGTTTTATTAAAAAAATCACAAAACAAAAAGTTAAGCTTGACTTTCTGTCTGCAGTCTGGCTGGCAAATAAATGGTGGCAGGATATGCCATTTGTACTGCTGATTTTATCTCCTAGTTCAGCTACTCTTTTGCTGAATTACTTTAAAAAATGTATAGATGAGCTTGGGACTCTAAACAAAAATAATTGAATGTAAAGAAATACAAAACATAAGAATTAGCAAATTCTTTAAATTGTCTGTGTTTTTCTTTAAAAATTTACATCCATTAAAATAGAAGTACTTCCCAGTTTATGTTTTATTTTGTTTCTTTGTTTTTGGCTTAAGTCATTTTTAAAATTCATATTTAATTATCTTTTATGTAAGAAATTATCAATAAATTAGTAAATACCAAACTTGTTTACAGTCTTTCATGCAAGTAATAGATTTTGGCAAATTCTGCTGGATGAGAAAATTTCAAAGCCATATATACCTTTACCATGTTTAAATATGCAAGTTTTGATCTGTTTTCTTTTAGAAATACACCCAGGCATTTAAGCAACTTGATAAAGGTCTATGGTTAAAACTGATACAGCTAAAACAGAGACCATGAAATGAGTAGAACAGGGCACCAAGTATTAAGATGTGTAGGAAGGATCAGTTACCTTCTCTTATCGATTGTATTGAGCATACATTAATACAATTGTAAATAATCAACTATAGGAACCCTTAAATTGGTTTAAGTTCCACAGAATTCAGTAAAGAATTACCCATAAGACATTTGCCGGTCAAAAATGTTGGAATTTTACTAGATGCCAGTTTGTAAAAAGCATCTAAACAGATTTAGGAGTTACTACTGAAAGCACCTATGTTGAAATGACTAGAAGTGAAAACACTAATAAGATTTCAGCCAGCTCTAGAGCATCTAGTGCTCAGTTACAAAAAATACAACCCAAACTGTTGTATATACTTGGAAAACAGTGACAAACTTTTGGAAAAGGAGTTCAAATGCCTCCTTGCCTGTACTCACTAGGTGGCCTCTGTAAGTTACCGTTCCTCAGCCTTATTTTCCTATCCATGAAGTATAAACTACAGTAAACAATGACTAACTGTGATAAATTCAAAACAGAATTGTTATTGCTTTTTTCAGATTTACTGATGGAACAGACTATAATTCTAAACAAGTTAAATATATCTTGCTCAGAGGGAAGAGGAAGTTGATTTTAATGTATCACCCTCGTTCTGTGAACTCAGCCAACCAAAAATGACTAGTTTACTTGAAATTGCTCATAATTTTGGTTTTATGTCATTTAGAAAGTTGTTAATCCTTATTCACTGTTAAAACAGCACATATTTATGTTAATTAGCTTTATTGTTGCAGTTTGCTTTGTTTGAATTATTTCAGTGGAACAATAAAATAGCTTTTGAAAATGGTATTTCATGGCGTTTATATTTAGCTGAAATGCCATTTCCAGGTATTGAAGGCGGACACTGAAGATCAGGAAACCATAAATAACATACAATAATGCATTCTCAGAATCAACAACACATTTGCAAATACAAAATATTACAGGTTTCTGTGTACATCTCTTCTTTAAAAGTTCTGTAATTGCATTGAATTATTCAAAACAAATTTGAGCTGACATACTTGGAAGACTTAGCATAATGACTGCCAAGATGATGAAGATGTTTCATAAAAATATCAACACAGTTTCTAGTATGGCATAATTTCTCATCATTGTTGCTAGGTTTTCAGGATTTGCATGCTATGCCTGCTCTGGATAGAACAGGTTCTATCTGTTGGGATTCAGGCTCTGACAGTGCCGTGCTTGAGCCAGTGTTGGTGCTATGTTGACATGTGCAGCTTGCAAAGTTGACATGTCCAGCATGCTGCTGGAGCCCAAATCCTGCTAGAGCATCTCTGCCGGCCCCTATTCTCTGCCACCATTGACCTGCCTTGCTTTGTGCGCAGATGCTGCGCTGGCACATGATCACCATGCAGGGAAGCAGAGGGAATATTGACGCTGACATTGCCATTAGTCCATGCCAATTGGTTCCAAGGGGTGCCCAGAACATAGGGTGGGGTGAGACGGTAGGTGAGAGATTGCAACCATGGTGATTAAATAATCAATAATGAATTATTTTAATTTAAGTATGTTATTGATTAAATTCATTTAGCTTAATTTTTAATATTTGTGCATTTCATTTTTGTAGGTGTGTGGGTGTGGCCCATCAGTTAGTGCATTTATGTAATGTGGCCTCTATATTCATTGAGAATAAAACACTTATTTTAAAGTTTCTCCTAGAGGAGAATTTGTTAAAGGTTAAAGGTTCTCCTAGAGTTAATCAAGGGTTAAAGATTCTCCTAGAGTTAATCAAGGGAATGAATGAGGAAGGCATAAATTCTACTTTTTCTATGGTGAATCCTGCATTGTACATCAAACTGCTGATCAATAATCAAGAAACTTACAAAGAGTAGCATAAGGCAGAGGTTCCCAAACTTTCTCAATTCATGGTGCCCCTGGCATTTCCCATACTGTGTGAACTCTCTAAGAGTCCCATTTATTAAGTAGTAAAATATCCCATAGAGCCTCTGTGAGTTCGCTACACCATCCATACACCATCTAAAGTGTACAACAGTGCTCAGTTAAAGCTATTGGCATCATGATCCAAGCTAAATGCTACTGTCCAGTCAGCAGTCACTTGCCTGTACAATTATGACTAATTTAGCATCCCCGTAATTATGCCACGTGATGGTCCACCAGTAAGGACGCTGGGTTCTTCTCACAGATGGTGCTTAGTTAGAGCAACCTCATCCTGGCTTATCCACCATGTTTATAAATACTACTAGTATAACTTTGTATACTTTTGAATATTTGGGGTAAAAATACAATGTAGCCTATTTATTATCATTTGGAGAAGCAATAAAGTGACAGCTGGAATGTTTGATTGTTTTGAAAGTGTGTTTGATTCTTGGAGTTTTCTTATTTATTTATTTATTTATTTATTTATTAAACCAGTTTATTTGAAGACCTCTCCCATATGTCAGCTGTCTTCAGCAGTGGATCAGAAGAGGAAAATCCCTTCCGCCTAAGAATATTCAAAGAAATGTATCGAGGCAAACATAGTCTCTTTGTTTCCAGGAATAAAAAAGAGTGGTCCTAATACTCCGTACAGTAGAATTACTCTTTCTATCATGTGTGTCAAACTTTTATATTGTTAACATAAACTATTTTTACTGTATCATTCCATGTTTTTAATTATCAATTTCATGTCTTTGTTCTTTAGGACCCACAGCATGTCTCAACAGGACACAGCAATCAAAGTAAGAATAACTTTCACTTCACAGTTGCATTTGATGGAAATCATGATTGGTTAAATATTCCATAAGATAAATTGGCAGGGAAAAAAACAGTGTTTCCTGTATTTTGAATGTGGCCATTACTGTTTTTTGAACCGGAAATAATCTTGAATCCTTTGGAAAAGATAAATTAGGTATACGTATCTAGGCTTCAGATAAATGGTCTAGCTTTTAAGAGACATTTGTAGATTATTTTCTGAAACAATGGCAATGCATTCCCTCTATTCCCTATATCTTCTACTCTCCTGACAGTGACATCTCCAAAATTCTTCTTATACTTCACTGGAGAGGGCATAGGGAAAGGTCTTGAAGGGCAGGAAGAAGAACTACTAAGGCAATGGTCAGATAAGAGAGGCCTGAGCCCAGGCCAAGAAAATAACTTGAGAAAATGTCTCAGACAAGCCTCTTCCTGGTTCACATGAAAATAAAGTGTGGGGGGGAGGGGGCGGGAAGCCCATTCAGACTTGCAAGATTCAGTTACTATAGCTATTACAATAAAAGTAGTCCTGCCCTGTATGGCATTAGTTTCTTAGTCTAGTCTATCTTGTGCTGACATTCAGTTAGGGTAATACAAGATGTTAATAATATTATCCTTCTTTAATTTAATCAATGTAATTTCCTAACATAGAGAACTGGATCCTAAGATAAATTAATTTGAGCAAGTTTACTGAAGAAAAGCTTCCCTCCCTGCCCCATAAGTTACTTAATGCACTCCAGCCTGTCCAGATGAACAGGGGATCTTCTGAAGAATAGGAATATGGAAGGAGTATTGTATTTCAACTATCCTGAGATCCAGTTTGGAACATTCCTCCACACTCCCAGACATGACTTGTTTCCATATTGTTTAGGATAACTTTGACTTTTATAGAGGCTATGGGGGCACAAGAGAGGAAGAAACAGATACGTTTTGTTCTGTGGGTTTATTAACTTACTTTGGGATCTAACTCATTGTGTTGGAATGAATGCACAGGTTTATAAATTCTGTCTTTCTCGTTTTCTCATAGGCATATCCATATAAACAGCAGTGATTTAGTTACGTGTAGATGCTATAAAACTATATGGCCTCTCTGTTGCAAAGAATCCTTTTGTGAGAAGGGTTGGGTTATCTGCTGAGCAAGCTAAACATACATAAACACGTTAGGAGCCTTTTGTTTTACTATCAGTTAGCATATATCTGGAGAATGGTCAGGGGATGAAAAACATTTGGGAAAATGCAGTGCAGTCCAGAGCAGTTTAATTGCCACTCAGCATTTGATACTATTACGAAGAAGAGCATAACGTTACAAAACAGAGAGAGAAGATAGATGTACTAGTTTCTCTGAGTGGGAGAATAATGTCTTTTATGAACCATTTACATTAAAAGAGATTTTTACATGAATCTGATAATAATCTGCAGTGAAGGTAATAGCAAAACAAGAAAAACCACATGATTCTGAGAAACGGAAAGAGGGTGTTGCTACAGATATTTTGGGACTTTTGTTTTCTCCTCTTCTTAAATGACAACCAATTATTACCCACAACCCCTACCAACTTTTAAATTGTGGCTCTGGCATTTAAACTGCTCCACCTATCAACATTATATCCCAGAATTTATAAAATATGTTTTGAAATGATTCTCCTTCACTTGTACATGGGGTCAGAGTTATTACTGACACAGACAGGTCATGCAGCAAGCTTATCGAACAAACAAACTGAGCATGGATTACCTACCCTTGGTTTTGTGATAATTTGTTTCATTTATGCAGCACTTCTAGTGTCAGGTGGCTGTTCAATTCTGCACATATAAATAAGCATGGTACCAAAAATTCAGTCTGCCGTGCTTATTTATGTGTGCAGAACTGAACAGCCACCTGAGTGTTGGGTACTGATAGCCAAGAATATATATAGTGGCCTAGAAACTGAGCAGAAGCCTGCCAATTAAGTCACCTTGGGATGTGAGTTTTCCTTGGTGAAACCTAAACAGGTAATATAAAAGAAAGAGAAACAACTTCTTTGATTTTGCAACAAGTTGGGACAATGAATAAACAAACACAACATGGGTTACATTAAAACATAATGCTGTCTTTAATTGAGTATTGCAGAAATGAGTCTGAGCAAATTTTGGATTTCTATAGTCTCATGTTCTCAGTGATAACGGTTGTGCAGAACATTGTAAACAGTTGTTTCAGTTTTCAATTGACCACACTTATTAAATATGTGAACCTTAGATTGCAGTTATAGTTTTAACAATTAATTATCCGAAGAAGCCAGAATGATAAATTATTATTTGACAATGTGTAGTTAACATTAATTCACTTTTCCTGGTTCAGACATAACATGTTTAGTTTAAAGGAATAAGCTAATGCTTCCTATCTCTGTTCAGCCACGCCAGTGAAATAGACAATGCAATAGAACCCAGGAAAAGGATGTTGGTTTTCAAAATACTAAGGTTTGGAGCATCTACATACTCTTCTTTATCAGGAAAATGGTAGCCAAATCCCTACTGCATCAACAGGCAGTTAGCAAGAAGACCAAATAACTTCTTTCCTAATAAGCTTAGAGATAAATGGGGTACTAAAGTAAATGTATCTAGTTGCCAAGATTTCTGTCACCCAGCCCCCCTTTCACCTCCCCCCCCAACCTTTCCCTTTCAATAATCCCAGTTAATAAGACTGTGAGAATCTAACTTTCTTGGTTGTGAGCAATTGCTATGGACTTGACACCAGAGGAGGAAAGGGAACATGCAGACCACATCTCAGTAATGTTTAATGTAATGTGGTTTAGCACAGGGGTAGACAACCTTTTTAAGCTGGGTACTTATTTGGAATTTCGCAAGCTTGTGTTGGATGCACTCATGAAATTGCTTTCTATTCACAAAGTGGCTTCCACAGTAGACAGAGCAGTCACAATGTTTTCAATTTACCTAAAAGCAAAGTAGTCCATTCCATTGGGATCTTTGTAGACCCAAAAGCATTGTTTTTTCTAGGTATATGGATACTAGAAGGGGTGTTTTGCTTCCTTTTTAGTTCTTTTTAAAAATGTCTTTTTAAGTAGATGGACTAGAGAATCTGCATCAATGGAGGTACCTAGGGACACTTTGTTGCTTCTCCCTGGCTTAGCAGGGATCAATTAGATGTGGTACATATGCATATTATCCATGTATTTCCCGGAATAAACATTGAGATTGCAAGTTTTATTGAGATCCTAGCAATGGGTCCAAGTAAATATTTCAGAAGCCGGTAATTTTATAATGCAGGGTATTTCATTAGAAATTAGAAATTTAAGAGCTGAATCTCATTTTAAGAATTATTTCTCTGGCAGGTTAAGTACAATTGCCTGTCTCCTGAAATTACACCATTAACTCTGTCTTGGTATCCTCTGCAATTATGAATGTTATAGATTTAGATCTAGAAATAACGATTCCTCTTTAGGGGAAGACTACACAAGCAGAAAACTTCTGCATTAACAGATGGTTCATTTTATAGAAAACCCTGCAACTAAGACCCTGATTTGCTGTTTGATTTTCTGTTTATTTGCTGAAGTTCATTCAAATAGCTGATAAGAAGCTATAACACAGTTACAGAGAAATGTACATGTGGGGCATCCCGTACTTTAAAAAAGAATCCCCAACATGTATTAGAACATTTCAAAAGATCATTTTCCTAGGCATTTCGAAATCTGTAGCCACACCAGATCTTAACTTTCTCAGGGATATGCCTCAGCTGAAGAAGCCTAATACTTATAAAATATATTTATTTGGAATTAAAAAAAAAAAAAGTTATATAGCCACCTATATTATATAAACCAAGCCCAGGTGGCTAACAAATACACAAATAATAAAAGCACAAGGTGAAAACTCTAACACACCATCGCTATATACCAATAGTGAAATTTATCTAAATCTATTAGGTAGAAAATCCCATTCATTTCAATGGGACTCCCAGATAATTGGGAATTGTTTGAGGGAGATTGGAGCTTTTGATTATACATACCTATCTACCTTCCTTTTTTTTTTTTCCTTACAGTATGGCAATACCTGTTAGAAATGGCTTAAGACAATATGAATTGGGGCAGGTCCGTGACTTCACAGAACATTTCAGACTTCCAGCCCAATCCTGTTTTGACCAATCATGCTATATGTGTTTCTCAGAATATGGTTACTTTGACATTACAGTAGTTATTACAGTTAGACTATTTTGCTAAGAAGGTCTATTATGCGATAAAACAAAAAATACAAATGCATTGTATTTAGGCAATTTAGGAAAGAAGGTAAGATAAACAGTGCTTCTAATTTATTTACTGTAGTTCTATATAATAGGAAGCTACACAATCAGTGACCTAAAGACCAGCCCGTTGTCATATCAGGCCAAGCGGAACAGTATCTTCCTTATTGTTATTCCTCTTTTTTGCAAAAAATATTTTGAGAAGTCATATTTGACTTTTGCATTGAAACTGCAAGTCTAATGGTTTAAAGGATTTTAAGTAGACCTTAGTGTGAAATAATACTTTGTTGTTAAGGTGCCACAATATTCTATTGTCTTACACCATTTTTTCCCCTAAAATGATACTTTCAAGGGCAGAATTTTCCTTTGGCAGTCAGATTTTTTGAGGTGTCTTGAGCTTCATGCAATTTACAGATTTAGGAGCAGTTAGAAGGAAGTTATACTGATTCATTCGCTACTGAAGCCAATGGGACAGGATATAGCTATCCAGCAAAACAAAACAAAATTGTTCTCTAACAATTGCTACTTTGGAGAATGCACTGGCTCTATATCCTGTATTTAAAAAGAATAAGCAACAAGGGAGCTTCTTGGGTACAGTGTAAGTAGAGAAGCCTATTTTATAATCTAGGTGCTGCAGAGCTAATGCTAGTGTTCTGGTAAGCAAACTCATAATTCTTAACTTATTAAAATTCATGTTTATTGCTGACTTCAGTATATGGAGTTTGCTTGTTTTTTTAAGGCTGTTATTAATTTTCAACTGTGTTTCTTATCATGACTTATATCACTACATAATGACCTTCATAATTATGGCTCCTTTGTTCATACTCCTATTCTGTTGTTTTTCCAAGGAAAAGATGATGCTGAGCCAAAGAATCCAGAAAACAGTACCTTACATACATCGTAAGTCAACCTAATATTTGTGGTTTGTTGAAAGGGTAGTAATTTTCCTTGAGATCTGGGACATCCCTGATGGTGTGTCTGTCAAAAAAGTCAAGATGGGGGCTGCAACTGCGTAATTAAAGTCCTGCTTCTTATTTACATGCAATGCTGCCATCCAGACTTTTTGGCCATCTAGTCTTCCTCCATAGACACCTCTGTTTAACATACACATCTCTTTTGGATTTAAAGTGTTACCTTTAATACTTTTGAATACTATTTCAGTGATAGTATAGCAATTGGCTAGTATAGCAAAATTCCTTGATTTCTAAAGAGGCCATGTAGCCAGCATATACTTTTTTGAGTCAGCACTTCATAAAAAATTTAAAGATTCTTTATATGAAAACAGGAGCTTTTCTCTCTGGCTAAAACATATGTCATATGTTGCTTATGATTTACTGTTGTAATTTTAAATGACTGACGACTACAGCAGCACATTCCAGTTGCTGAAATGCAACTGAAAGAGTTAATATGATTTCCCACAATTTGTTGATGATTCTGAATTAATAAAATCAATAACACGATAGATCACAGAATGTGATTTATTCTAATGAAATAATGGGAGGTTTTATCCGTTTTGTTTCAGTATACAAAATACTACACTGCTTTTACAGCTATGAAAACATTGGGCTCTAAAACATATTCCTTTCTCAAAGGGAAGAAAACCTGATTACACAAGTAAACTCAGTTTAATCTACAACAGTGTTTCTCAACCGTGGGAACTTTAAGAGGTATGGACTTCAACTCCCAGAATTCCCTAGCCAGCATGCTGGCTGGGGAATTCTGGGAGTTGAAGTCCACACATCTTCAAGTTGCCAAGGTTAAGAAACACTGATTTACAGGGTCAGATCTCTCTTTTATCTAGTTGTTACATGAAAAACAATTCTTCCAATCTGCAATTTTAGAGTGTATCAGAGTGTCATTTTTACTTCAAATGCGTGTTATTTAAATTTAGTCTGCTATATCATGTAATTTTTCTCAGTGCTACCTACCATTCTTACTATGACTGGGAACAGTTAGGTGCAATAAGGGTTATTTAGCACTAGATGTTCTTGACAACAATTAAAAATAATACAACCTCTCAAATAAATCTAAAAAGATGTTTGATATAGCTATGTATGCCTTTATCCTGCAAAAATTATTAAGCAAAAATAATTATTGTATAAAGAATATGATGGGTGAATAATGGTTGTCATGTATATTTTAGGGTTTAAATAGCAGGAGTTTTAACATTTTAATATACAGTGGTACCTCGGGATACGAACGCCTCTACTAACGAGCTTTTCGGGTTACGACCAGCTCCAGCCGCAAAAATTTACCTCGATGTGCGAACTCCGCCTCGGGGTACGGTCATTTTTCCACCCTGACACGTGGTCCACGGCCGTTCTCCTGTCGCGTGGTGCCACGCCGTGCCCAGCCGTTCTCCCGCCGCGCCACGCGGCACCCGGCCGTTCTCGCGCCGCATCCGGCTGTTCTCCCGCCACGCTGCACCCGGCCTTTTTCGCGACGCGCCATGCCCGACCGTTCTCCCGCCCCTGATGCGTGGTCCGCGGACGCCAGAACGGATTAACGGTAATTACATTGAACCCTATGGGGAAATTTGCGTCGGGTTGCGACCAACTCGGGATACGCCCAGAGTCACAGAACGCATTAAGTTCATATCCCGAGGTACCACTGTATTGTGCATTGGTTTAGAATATTTTTGTTTTTTAAATGTGATCTTTAATGATTTCAGCAGATGTTAGGAATAGAAAATGCTTTGTACTGTATTCGTTTTAGTAAAATCAAATTTGAGTATGTATAATTATTTGTTAATTTTATATGCAGCCCTACTCCCACTGACTGAGTGGTTACAAATAAAAACAAGATAGACAAAAAAGAAGAGTAAATATGGCAAGGATGACAAAAGAAACAAACTTATACAATTCAAAGGGGGCTTTTCTCACTCCCGCCAAAGGCTTAGGTGAAGATAATAATAAATGCATTTCATGAACTGTGGTTTGAAGTTGCCTTCTTTGAAATATAGCTCAAAACTGAAGTGTAAGTCAGATAAGAGAAAACCTGGGAAATATAGTGTTACTTATACCTACATTTGGGGAGTATGTGGAATAGTAAAGAAATTATTAAAGGACAATGTTTTAGAAACCTTATATACTAATTGTTGCTGAAATTGAAGAATATCAGACCTCTCAATCATTAAAAGAAAGATGTTCCAATCTATAAATCAGATATACCAAGATCAGTCTGTCTGTCATTTACATGGGACACTAGGTGTAAGTGTGTAGCCTTAGGGAACTTCTGCTTTCATAAACACAGATATTCTCTCTCTTTTTATTTCATGGACACATCTAGTACACTTCTAGTATACTTATCAATATAAATGGGAATTTGAGTCAAGGATTGGCTCAATTCTGAAGTAGAATTTTGAAGTAGAAATTAATTTGCTCTTTAAATAATTAACTATTGAACAATTAAGAAATTATTTTGAGAGTATGAGGTATTCTCTACATGATAAACCCAGAAATATAACCAGAGGAAAAGAAGGGAGAAACAATACAGTTACTGTATTAAAAATATTCATGAAAATGTAGTACAGGTCGTCCTTGCTTAATGACTGCCCTGTTTAGCAAGTGTTTGAAGTTGTGATGGTGCTGAAAAAGTAACTTTACAACCAGTCCTTGCACTTATGACCATTGCAGCGTCCCCACAGATACATGATCGAGATTCAGGTGCTTCTCAGCTGGCAGGCATTTACAACTGTTGCAGCATCCCGTGGTCATGTGATCACCATTTGTGTGCTTCACAGCCAGCTTCCAAGAAGCAAAGTCAATGAAGAAGCTGGCAGTAAAATCACAAGTCGTGGTCACGTGATGTCATGCTTAACAACTACAGGTGATTCGCTTATTGACAATTTAAAAAATTGGAACTGCTCATGGAGAAAGACCAAGAAGTGGGAGACAAAAATGGAACACACAGATACAGGCATTACTGAAGTTTCTTCTCATAACCCTAGTTTATGATCCAAACCTCACGTCGGTGAACCTGAGGTACTCTATTACATTTTCTAAAGATTATGCAGTGTTGTAAGGATACCTGATCAGACTAGGAAGTGCTACAAAGGAAAATCAGTCCTTGAGAACAACCTTGTACTACTGTGAGCATGTTGGACATGTTTTCTAAAAAAAAACTTCC
This sequence comes from Python bivittatus, assembly GCF_059951505.1. NCBI lineage: Eukaryota > Metazoa > Chordata > Lepidosauria > Squamata > Pythonidae > Python > Python bivittatus. Next base: position 43,634,267 of record NW_028277074.1, on the reverse strand, counting down.
CTAAATTGCAGCACTGAAATGAATTAAGCTATACTGTGATGTAAGTACCAATGCCTTCCCAGATGCAAAGAAGATTTTCAATAATTTCACAAGTTCATCAAATGTTTTGATGGAGTAGGAGCAGTGAGTAGTCTTATGGCAGCAAATGTCTGTGCCTCACAGACAATCAAAATACTGTTTATTTGGCTTAAGGCTATTTATTTTGTTTGCTTCATAATAAAAGCCTCTCTGTATATCCATCACTGGAAGCAAGCTGACTAATATTAAATTCTTCAATATGTCAAAAAGCACCCATTTTAAAAATATAACACCCAGATTCTGCTCAGATTTCCAATTAAATATTATTTCTGTCTGCTTACCAAAGAGAGCGCTTGAATACCAAACCAACTTCCTGACAGTTTTCAGCTCTCAGTAAATGTCACATTTGTCACCAAAATGCTGTGTTGAAGAAGGAAGAATGGAAATAACACACAGAGGCCCAGACATAGCTATTCTAAACTCCTAAGACCTGGATCAAACACAGCCCACAGCTAAAGCGCTCTTAAACTATGTGAACTGCAGTGGCCAAAAGCTATTACTAACGCAGCATCCTGTAGATACTTAACACTGTGCAAACTCTTTTTCTTAATGCCTAAACTGTCAAAGTCAATGTAAACTATTTAAGGGCTTATGGAGAGCTTGCCTCCTTGAGATTTAAATTGTTCTTCCCAACTCCTTCAAATACTGGCAACTTAGGAAGAATGTCTTCCAGAAGGAAGAATGTCTGGAGAGGCATGGGTTCTTTCTATTTTATGTGGCAGGGCTTTTTTTCTTTTTTGAAGCAAAACCTTGTTGCTTCAGTCCTAAGAATAAACCAGCCTGGTGGAGTTCAAATTCTAGTGGCCACCTGGACACATCCATGACATGTTCTTAGCAGGAACATCTACCAGGTATTTTTAATATCATTTTGTCTGTCTCTCTGTCCAGCTCTTGAGAGACAGCAACAGAATGGAAGTAGAAAAGTCCACTCAGAGATAGAGGTGACAGGGCATGGCCAGATTGGCGAAATGAGCACCTTAGTAGGTACATTCCCATTTGGTCACCAGTGTCATCTCCAGTGTAATGGATGGCAAAATAACAGATGATATACATTTTGAGGCTGCTGCTGCTGCTGCTGCTGCTGCTGCTGCTGCTGCTGCTGCTGCTTAGTGTCAAAATAACGAGAAATCAGTACTTTCCAGGACAGCTAATGATGAGAGCCAGTTTGGTCTAGTGGTTAAGGCATCAGGCTAGAAGGGAGACTGTGAGTTCTAATCCTGCTTTAGGCATGAAGCCAGCTGGGTGACTTTGGGCCAATCACTCTCACTGAGCACTAGGAAGGAGGCAAGGGTGAACCACATTGCCAAGAAAATTGTAGGGACTTGTCCAAGCTGTTGGCAGGGGTCAAGATTGACTTGAAGGCGCACACACACACATGTATGCAGCTAATTATGGCTTAGTCCAATTTTACTCATAGGCTGGGGATGAGATGAAGACAATGTTGTGAGGACATGGCAGAAAAAAGAGGTTGTGGGGGCTGGTTTCTCTGATGGTTATGGCAAGTGGGGAAGGACCCATTGCAGTCTTTGGCTTGTACCTCTAGTTGTTGGGGAGCATCAAAGGGAAGGGAGGAAAGAAAAAATACAAGTGAAAATGATGTGATTGGTGGGACCAAAAAACATATATTTGAAGATTTCACTATTGAACTAGATTTCCAATATTGTTGGAGGATTTACTCATGTCAGATGAAAGTTGGTGTCATTCCTGGAAATGAGTTATTAATTGACTGTTCCTTTCATCTTCTTAAAAAAAGTATTAAGAATTCTCTCACTTTTTTAAAAAAGTACTAATTATTCCTATTTCTCCCCAGAGTATATAAAATGTATGTAAAAAAATCTGAAAAGTAATTTGCTGGAAGTCATGGTGTCCTTGGTGTAAACTCAAAGAGACAAATTAATTTTATTTGTGGATATCTCAAGTTCCACACACAAATTGTTTATATACAGGAACAGTGGAACTTAATTTATCCTTTCACTGGTTTTACTGCTTCTTTCAAACATTACTTTTAGGGACAGGTTTATTATGCTTCTGAATTAGGCACAGAACCATTCATGAGTGGAACATTTACATTTAAGTCTTCCTGAAAAGAGTGGAGGGAATCATCTTCCTCCTACCAAATTACTCCAATGCGTGCTTTCCAAAAAGAAAAAGAAAAGAGCTAAGGCCCATTGTTTCTGGCTTCTGATTGTCTCTTAAACAGAAGAAAGTATATTCAAGGAACTGTAATGTATCCCTTCATTCTGCTGAGGAGCTTTTACTTTTGCAGTCTGGCCCCATGGTTGCATGATCTCTGCAAAGGATTCATGGTCAAAGAAATCACTTTGCCAGGATTCCTTCACAGCTATGCAACAAAACTGAGAAACAAATCCACAGAGAGTTCAAATTAAAGTCTTCCAAAGTCATGAAGTCCTGTAACATTTGCTGATTTGTTCTATGCAAAACTTTACTCCAAGTTCACTGGGTCATTGGACCCACTTCTAGTCTTCAGGACTAAAAGAACACACCCAATGGTATCACACTACAAATATATGTTTATTTGTACTTAAGTATATATCATATATCACTTGTTTTATCTTTTGTACATATTAGCACCCATTAGATGTCCAGATTTTCCCATGGGCAAAACATCATTAACATAGACGTCCTAGCCTTTGAAGATTACATTTACGTTGCATGCTGAGCTTCAACTCAACACATAGAATGTGTTGGCTCCGCTCTGTAGTGGAGTTCCATGCAGGACATTCTGGTCAGTGAGAAAAAGGTGACTTTCACCAAATCCCCAGAGTCATTTTCCATAATGTTCTGGCACTATCCTTCTAAATCTCTGGGTCAGATATTCAGGAAGTATATAGACTGCTGATGGAAAGTAGATTCTTTACATGGATAAAAGTATCCCTTACATCTAAGTAGACCAGACCAGGAAATCAACCCCACAGGAAGGCTAAAACTACTTTTATTGAGATTGGTTATAACAAAATCTTTCAAATATCATTGTGCTGTATCTCTTCCCTCTTCTTTTACTCCATGAATTGGAGAGGTGCCTGCCTGAGCTGCTTCTGAATGTTATCTCATTGCTTTGGACCTAAAAAATGTTTCACCCCATTTTGCTTAGGTAACTTTTTTCCAAATTTCTGTTAAGGTCAGAAGGTCAGGTCAGAAGGTCTGTACTGAGCCAGATTCTGGTTCTAATTTTTACATCTAAATGGATCCATAGTCTATTGCAATCTAAAAATATGGATACGAAAGGGATATATCCATAAGTCTTTATTCTAGAAACAGATTTGTGCATTCTGATTCCTGTGGAATGATCAAACATTGAACTTTGGGTAGTTCTTTTTTTCCTGATCAAATATTTGCAAGAAAGAAAAAAAGTGTCTGCAAAACAATTCACAACAAAAATTGTGTGCAAATAATACTGGTTATATTTAAAAAGTGAGCTTGCATTAGGGCAATTTTCATTTAAAAAGTTTACATCAGGGATATGTACTTGTTAAAGATCAAAGCAGATAATTTGAATATTAAATAAAAGTTATAGGGCATAAGATTTACAGTTCTGTAAATTAGGGGAAGACTTTTTCCTCCATTGCATTGAGCTCATCGAAGAAAGATGGGATAAAAATCAATCAATAACATGCATAGAAAATCTCTTGATATTGCGTGTATAAATAGCTACACTTTTTCTTATTAAAACAAAATAGAAAAAAGTGCAGTAATGTCTTGTCAACATCTACAGTTAAATGGAGACGGTTTTAATAGTTTTCAAATGGGAAGATTTAGTTTATATCATTTTCACCTAAACATGAAAGCCCATTAGATCAGAGACACCAGTTTTTTTACATATTATATGAAGAAAACCTTCATTTCCTTTTCTAAAACATCTAGCCAGGGGACAACAGGGACTTCAAATAACTTTATAGCACATTAAAGTATCTTCATAGTGCATTAGTGATTTCTTGTAATACCTTCCTGTGGGATTCTGGAGAGCCTGCCAAAAATGAATCCATGTTTTAAAATGAATAAAGTTACTGCTTCTTAGAACAATAAATGCCTTGAAAATTTTGTTAGCTAAAGTATTCATCCTTGAGCCAAACATATGGCACAGAAATGTACAAACTTCATTGTAATGTTTACTCTATATACAATGACCACGGGGTAAGACAAGTTAACCATCTACTTCTGTCAAATATTATTGTTTCTACTTTTTGCTGCTCCAAGAAGGCTAGAACTTTAAAAATTATGTTATGCATTTATTAATGGCTCTTACAGAAATGTAATACACGAAGTTGTATTTTACTTTAAAAATAAACAATCATGCTAACTTTCTCATCATTTTATATTTCTTTATTGAATTTATATACTGCCAGCTCCATGTGGACTCATGACAGCTTACAAGTGTATTAAATCATCCTCAGTAATAACCTGAATATATAAATAATAAAACATGCATGATAAGTCTAAATCAGCCACAATTACATGACAAAATTGAAATGTCCATGGTAAGAACAAATAACACTAACTCCATAACATCAAAATGCAATTAAATTATAATCAACGTCCTTTGCATAGCACACATAATTGCATAAAAGAAAACCACATAATTAGAAATCAGCCAACACCAGCCAGATGACATTGACTATCCAAGTCTGTCTAAAGCAATTCAGTACTTTCCTGAAGGCTGCTATGTTAGAGAAATCCTGACATTCAGAGTGAGGTTATTCCAAATTACTGGAACTGTTACAGAAAAACACCATCTTCCAGGTTCATTCCTCTTGCGCCCTCCCCCCCCCCCCCCCCCGTCATGAAAATGCAGGATCTTCAAGAAATTTTCCTGTGATGAACTTACTGGATGAGAATGTGGTCCTGGATAAATCAGCACAAAGTCATAAACAGCTTTATAGGTCAAAATCTGCACTTTGAATTGCATTCAGTATCTTATTAGCCGCCAACACAGGGCCTTAAGCACAGATTTGATGTACTCCTGGCAGTTAACATCTGCTGCACATGGGCCACGGCATTTTATACAAATTGCAGCTTCCTAGGTGTTTTAAAGGCAGCCCCATCCAGAGTACATTATAGTAGTCTAACTACGTGATGAGGAGGACATGCCAGTGCCTTCATTTAGATGTTACATAAAAGGGGAGAGAACCAAATCCTGTGGCACCTCACATGTGAATGGTTACCAGGCTAACCTTTCTTCCATTATAACCACCCATTGAAACCTCTCACTAAAGAAGGAGGGAACTGCTAAAGAACAGATCTCCCATTCCCAACTCTCATAGGCAATTGAGAAGGATACCCTTGTCAATGGTATAAAATACTGCTAAGAGATCCAAAAGGACCAGAAGGAATGCACTATCCCTATCCAAGGCTCAGCAAAGGTCATCTGCAAACACAGTCAATGCTGTCTCTATCCCATGCCCAGGCCTGAATCACAACTGAAAAGGATCCAAATAATTGCCTTCTTCCACAGTGCTTTGTAGCTGCCTTCCCACAACTTTCCCAAGTAAGAGAAGAGTGGAGATTTGGTGAAATTATTCTCCAAATTGGTTGGATCCATGAGGGCCCCTTGAGGATGGTACATACATAGCCAAGGGTGCAGGTAATGCTTCCTCTCAGTAATGTGTTGACCACCTCCCATTTTCTCACCTTCCCTCCAAAGGAGCCATGTGGGATCTGGTCCACAGATGGCAGAGTGGATGTTAAATAATGTCCTGTCTACTGTATGGAATCCAGAGGCCAAAGGGAGTCCCAGCTAACATCACAAGAGGTAGCTCAGTTACCACTGTAGACCCTGCCCATGAAGAATCATAATTAAGGCAAACATTAGTGACTTTGCCAGTAAAATGCTATGGAAAATTTTCACAATGGCCAGCCAGGGGATCTACCTGTTTACTCTTCCCAACCCTAAACATGACTACAGGCTGTCAGACTGCTGATGCAAAGAGAGAGGAAAAGTAAAAGCACTTTGCAGATATTTGGACTCATATCTGTACTCAGTCAGGCTTGCTTTTTATCTTTCTCCACTGACACTCTTTTTATCTCTTCTGCCACTTCATTTCATGGAGCTCCTCAGTAAACCAAGGGGCTAGCCAGGATTGATGAACAAGGAATGGCTGCTCTGGAGGAAGAGCCTAGATTGCTTCCTGCCAGCAGCAGCCAAGCTGGCTCTCAGCAGAACTGATCTCTGCCAGATCTCTGAGGAATCCCTAAGCACCCTCTATAATCCATCCAAATTCATAAGGCATCTGAGGCAGGCCATCCTAATTGGTCCGTTCTCCTTTCAGGGCTTTCTGATTGCAGCCAGTCCCATCTGAATGTGGAAATGATCTGACCACAGAAATGGACAGAGAAATGTCCTTCTCTCAGCCCCACCAGGTAGACCAGACCAGAAAATCAACTTCACAGGAAGACTAGAACTATTACTGAGATAGACTCTAATAACAGAATCTTGCAAGTCTGATTGTGCTTTACTTTCCCTCCTTCTTTTACCCAGTGAATCAGGAAGGAGTTTGCCTGAGTCGCTTCTAAATACTATCTTGCTTCCCAGGACTTACAGAAGGTTTTAGCTCTCTTTGCCTGGGTAGTGGTTCTTTCATATTTCTGTCAAGGTCATTGCCCCTACTTTCTACAGAACCAGATGATCTAACAACTGTTCCAAGTCCAACACAAGGTCCAGTGTGGCTGCTTTTATGTGCCAGGCCCAAGATTACTTGGGACAATCCCACAGTTGCCATGGCAGCCATGAAATCCTAAGCCTTCCCAGACCCACTGAACACCTGAAGATGCGGGGACTCCAGTACCAACCCTAAGATCAGATTCAAGAGCTTGGGCAGTCAGAGTATATATATAAGAATAGTAATTTAAAAATAATAATACATATCTCAACTACATTTTGAGATATCAGTCTGTTTTACACATGACTATACCATTTAAAAGGACATGTCTTTAACAAAGTTTTTCTATATGTTTTGTGATATAATTTGTAATAATGCAAAATGTAATATAGCAATAATTCTGTTCCAATTATTTTTATTTTTCATAATATACAAATTGAAAAAACAAGAAAAAGATTACAAAGATTAAAAGAATTAGAAAGTAAGAGTAAAGGAAAACAATAGAAGAAATAATACAAACATATATGAATATTTAACAAAACGACTTCCAACTTCCTTTGCAAAAGATATACAGTGTACAAGAAACTTTTCATACAACCTTGTTTAACTTTATAGTAAGACTTCTACTTTTCCCAATAGTCTATATTGTAATGAATCATCAAACCCATATGTCACTATTTGATTATATTCAGTTTCGTACAAGAAATCACTAAAAGGCTTCCAGTCCTTCTTAAATTTTTTCAATGTTTTTTCCTTTTTGATCGCCGTCAACTTTGCCATCCCTGCGAGTTCCAACAACTTAACTATCCACTCCTCTACTGTAGGTAGTGCCTGATCTTTCCAGAGTTGAGCCAGAAGCAATCTCGCGGCTGTTGTCATATAAAGAATACCATGTTCTTTTTCTAAATATGTATCCATCATCCCCAATAAAAAGATTTCTGGTTTCAAATGGAAGTCCATTTTCAAATTTTTTTGTATAACTGTATGTATATCCATCCAATTTTTTTTTACTTTTTTACAGGACCACCAAAGATGATAAAAAGTTCCTTCCTGTCTTTTGCATTTCCAACAAGCATTCGATATTCCTTTGTACATTTTGGAGAGTTTATCTGGTGTCAAATACCATCTATGCATCATCTTGTAAAAATTTTCTTTAAGATTATAGCATACTATGAATTTGAGACCCTTTAACCACATATTTTCCCATTGTTCAATTTGGATATTATATTGGAATTTTTTTCCCCATTTTATCATACAATTTTTTACTAATTCCTCTTCCATTTCCAAAGTTAACAATAATTTATACATTTTAGTTATGAGATGATCATCATTTAAACATACAGTCTGAAATATAGTTTTATCCCTTTCAAATTCATATAGTTTCTTATCAACTTTAAATCTTTCTGATAATTGCATATATAAAACCATTGGCACTCGAAGCCTAATGAGGTCAAATCTTCTCTAGTTTTCAATCTAATAGCCCCTTGATGATATTCCAGCAAATCCTTATATCTTATCCAATTATCTCTTTTCTATTATATGCTTCTTGTGGAGATAACCATAAGGTAGCTTGGGACATATTCTAGATTTATATTTATTCCATATTCTTAGGACGGCCTAATATAATGATGTCTAAAGTTCTCATTGGCCATAACCATATTATAACATAGATAGGCATGCCACCCAAATCTCAAGTCATGGCCTTCTAAGTTTAATAATCTTGTGTCTCTTAATGTTAACCATTCTTTTGCCCAAACTAAGCAAGATGCTGCAAAATATAGTTTTAAGTTCAGTAGGGCTAAACCTCCCCTCTCTTTTGCATCACACAGAATTTTATATTTCATTCTAGGTTTTTTCCCTTGCCAAATAAATTTTGATATCTCCTGCTGCCATTGTTTAAATTCCATGGTTCGTACCGGTATTGTTTGGAATAAGAACAACATTCTTGGTAGGATGTTCATTTTTACCACAGCAATTCTCCCCAATAAAGATAGATGTAATTTTTCCCATCTAACAAGATCTTTTTTCACTTCATTCCATGTTCCACAGAATTGTTCTGATACAACATACAATTTATATTTGTTAAAGTAATACCCAAATATTTCACTTTTTTATCTATGTTAAAATTGGTTTTAGTCATCAATTCTGTTTGGTCTTGCGATCCCATATTTTTTGTTTTGGGTTTATTAACTCAAGCCCACCAATGAGCCAAATTTCTTTAATTTATTCATTAATATCTCCAGCCCTTTCAGCGGGTCTTGTATCATCAATACCATATCATCAGCAAATGCTCTTAATTTATATATCTCACTTTTTACCTTAATTGTTTTTATCCCATCTTCCTTTCTTATATCCCTGTTCAGAACTTCCAGAACTAATATAAATAGGAGTGGAGACAAAGGGCATCCCTGTCTCGTTCCTTTTTGAATGTAGAATGGTGGTATTAGATCACCATTCACTATACTGTAATTCTTGCTTTTTGTGGTCTATATATTGACTCCACCCATTTTGTAAAATTATCCCCAAATTCCATAATTTCTAGAACTTTAAATAGGATGGACCAATTAAGATTATCAAATGCTTTTTCCACATCTAAAAAAATTAATGTAGCCTGTTTTTCATTATGTTGTAGATATTCAATAATATTCAAAACTGTTCTCAAATATTGCAATAATTCTAATCTGATTATTAAATTGTATAATTATAATTAGTGTAACATTATGATTTGTAATAAAATCCACAGTGATTTGAAGTTTTGCAGAGTAACCTGTTTGGCTAGGTATTCTGCTCATTAGAGTTTGTTGTTATAAATGGGCTGTTGGCTTTTACTTGGCTGATACAAGGACATAAAGTTATCTAGAAGGCTACAGAAAGATAAGATGATATAAGCATTGTACAAAACTTTTAGAAGGCTAGAGAAAGGTAGGGTGTTACGGTATAGTTTATTTATTTATTTATTTTGATAAATATTCCTTTTCCAAAGGATGCAGACTTAATCAAAACCTCTCTTAAAAATATATACAGGTAGTCCTTGTTTAGTGACCACAATTGGGCCCAGCAACTTGCTTGTTAAGTGAAGGGATTGCTAAGCAAAACTACAATTGTGCTTATGATCTTACTTCAGCTTTCCTTTGCTTCACCGACCTGCATAGGTCGTAAATGTGAGGATTAGTCATAAAGCTACTTTTTCATCACCATTGTAACTGCGAAGGGTCGCTAAATGAGTCAATCACTAAACAAGGACTACCTGTAAAGGCTAATTCTGAGATTAAAAAGTAATAGGAAATAAATGGGTTTTCTTTCCACCTGTAAATCCCTGTTGTATCTGATAGAATATAGGTTGAGGGCAAAATGTATTTTGTTTATGGAAGCAGCTCTTTTATATGTGAACGGATGGTAGGGCTAAAAAAAATAAACTCTCTGTACTAAAATTTCTTATGAAACATGCTGCAATGACCCAGCGTGTTTCATAAGATAGAACTGAAACCGTTCCATTTTTATTTCATGTATGCTACATGTTATTTCTAAAACATTTTGATTCCCTTTTTTTCTTCTCATTTTTTTAGATGTGCTGGTTTGTGGAAAGCATACTTCAGGCTATCCTATTTTGGGAAATGAGCCCATTATTGTAATAGGACTGCAAGAAAAGATTGCAGTTGTAATTTTTAATTAAAATAGAATGCAAAATCATATTGTCCTGCCCTTCTTTCTATCTCCAAATATTCTTCAAATGAACTTAGTTTAAAAGATGAATTTAAGTGCAAGAAATAGTTTTTCAAACTTTGTAGTATGCCTCTCCTTCTATAGCTATTTTCACTGTAAAATGTTCTATAATTTGAGACAGTTGTGAATTAAAAGGTTTGGAAGAATAAAAATGCATGGAACAGAAGGCAAAAGAACAAGGAAATGAATGTTGGCTGGCATTTGTCCAGTTCAAATAAAATAGCACATGGCAAGCAAAAAACAATAATCAAACAAATATTAAGACTGAGGTCATAATTTAGAAAAAAAATCTATTTCACAGACTCTTTAGATTGAATTAGATCCAGGATTTTTCGGTTGTATGTTTAGTTTAATGCAGATCTTATTAACAGTTAATGTTCAAGCTTGTTTAGCCATATATTCTTTTAGAATATGTTGGTGTTTTTTTCTTTTACAATTATTGTTATGGTTGCTTTTTAAACTTTACTTTTAAGTTGTTTCCTAGAAGTCAGATCATGGGAATTTAAATGTATCTTTTTATAAACATATTTTATAAACTCATTAATTTTATAGTATCCTATCTTTTAAATCCTAGAAATACAGGAATTTTTATTTCTTTACCACTATAAAATTAGGTCATGCAGTTGTGAACAGTTAATCATTTTCATATTTAAACATGTTTCATTTAAAGTAATACATTTTTATAATGCAGGTTACAGCAATACGTTGCATCTGTTTTGGGGGTCTTGAATTTAAAGCTATTTATGTTTAACTGTGGTAAAAGATAACTACTTGGATTAGTTAAAATACAGTTGGAAGGAAATATAATAGCCTTTGATTTGATAGGACACAACTGGAATTTCTTTTCTTCAGGGTAAGAATCTTTTCAAATTATAATTACTTCTTCATTATTTTTAAAGTGTAGGCCTTGTATTAAACATGAGGTTTTATTTGATTTTGGTTAATTTTGCCTTTATACAGTTCAGTTTATAATATCTAAGCTTATGTTTATTCTTACACTGAAATCACTGGGGATTAATTGTGCTTAATTTTAATACATCATATTCACATTTCTTATGTGATCCTTTTTCTTTTTTCTTTTAATAATCTCTTGAGTAAAGAGGCCAGAGATTTAGATGATGAATATTGTTCTGGAGAGATGTTTAAAAGGATGTATTAAAAACAAGGAAATTGTCCCTAAACCAAACCTTTTTATTATTAATAATGGTAGATGTCTCATTGACATTTCCTGATAAAACAATGCAATTATAAATAACCTGTGCAGATATTGTTCTATTATTATGAAGTGCCTAGAAGGAAGGAAGGGTTAGAATTCAGGTGCTCTGATTTATATTTAGATCAAGATAGGAAAGTAGATGTATAGCAATGTTTTGTAGGATTGAATCCAACTAGTGAGAACTTTCTTGCTAAATAATTGTTAAAATTTTAGACATTGTCTCCTTTTGTTAAAGATTAATTGCATCATAAATTAAATCAAAAATGCAATAAATAATCAGGTCTGACAAACATCAAAGAGAATAGTTGAAGAATTGATAGCTCAACATATTCAAGACCTATACATAAAGGAACTACAAACTAAAAATCTTTTATTCTTATGTTAACCAGTTCAGATTATGGCAATTTTTCAGTAAATGGTGTATTAACAAAATATTGTAATAGATACTCTTTTATTGTTGTTTTGATTTATTCCCCATCTTATTATCCATAGTAAAGCTATGGAGGCAGCTAAAATTTAGATTCCCAAACTACTTGTCCCAAGTGAGATTAGTTTCTGAATAGACATGCATAAGATCGGGGTTTTATAGATCTCACAAAGAAAAAGATTACTTTTAAATGAAGTACTTTTTACATTTAATTAAATTTTAATTGCTATACTGTCATTTGAAATGTTTTAGCACCTTATTAATTCTTCATTAGTCTGCTTGATTAATAATAACACTGCTATATGGTCATATGGTCATCAGACAGATATTCAAAATAGATCTGAAAATGGTCTCAGATGGCACTACACTTCTCAAAAAACTTGTCATTTCATTATGCTATAATATAACAAAGAACAAGGACAGATAAATGTGTCAATTTTACTTTCTCCCAGTTTTTAAAAACTTATCACTGGTTCCTGAAGTGAAAAATCTGCAACTATTGGAAAAACATATTTTTCAATGAAAAATGAATGGAACAAAATTCTTGTCTAGCTTGAGGGTCAAATTTAATAGGCATGGCTATTTGTAACTCCACCCTAATGATGTATCATTTATTAATTATTGATATTGTTATGTAAATAATTTGTCACATTTTTAAACATAAAGGCTACCTAATGCTTAGAGTATTGGCTAACCTCACTGTCACCATGAAAAAAATGTGGTTTAAAACAAAAAATCTTGCAAAATGGAGGATATGGCAAAACCAAGATGGGGGGTTTGGAGGTAGCCATAATTACTGTGTTCAAACTAAGGACAAGGACTGTTTGCCTTCCTTCTGTTGCTCTTGCTACATTTATTGAACTCTGATAGATCTTAATGTTTCCTCCTCATTCCTTGAGAGCAGTTGGTAGCCATGTCTAGGGGGCTTTGCACAGATTCATCTCGTGTACCAGCTCTGACCATTCCTGGATTGCAAGGCCTTGCTAAAAGTCACTCATGCCTTGTCATTTCCCAGTTGGATTCCCACAATGGAGCTACATGGAGCTGTCCTTTAAGACTATCTGAAAATTACAACTGGTTCATAATGTGGTAGCAAACACAGTTTTGGGCACACCTTGGTTTGCCCATGTTACACCACTGCTGCATGAGCTGCACTGATTTCCAATTTCTTTCCAGGTGCAATTCAAGGTGCAGGTTATCAACTTTGAAGCTCTGCATGGTATGGGCCAGGTTATCTGCAGGATTGTCTCTCCCTGAAGATATCTACCCACTCCATCAGGCTGGATAGTGTGGGCGTGTTCCAGGTCCCTTCTCTCAGATATTGTCATCTAGCAGGACATAGCAAGTACGCCTTCACAGTAGAGGCCCCCACCCTGTAGAACACTGTCCCACTAGAGGTCAAACAGGCTCCTACCCTGCTAGCCTTCTAGAAGGCCTTACAAAGCTGGCTTTTCTCCCAGGTGTTGAGATAGGCTGAGGTTGGAGCACAGTGGTTGTGCATTTTTATGTATTGAGGAGTGTGGTTTGAGCAGAGTTTCTTAAACTTTTTTCTCTCAGGACCCCTTCCCAATTTTAAAAATTATGGAGGACCCGAAAAGAGCTTTTGTTTGTATAGGTTATATTTATTGATATTTACTGTATTAAAAATTAAAATTGATGCATTTGCTGCCGCTGCTGCTTCTCATGATTGTTTGATGAGATTTTAATATTGTATTATTTTTCAACATAAACTGGTAAATAGTTTTGATTTTGAGGACACCTGAGAGGGTCTTGGGGGACCCCCAGGGGTCCTAGGACCACACTTTAAGAAACACTGGTTTAGAGCACCAGGAGTTCTTCTTCTGTTCAGATGTTGGTTTTATTTATTTATTTATTACTGTTGCTATGAGCCTCCTAGAATTATGTTTCTTAAGATGGATAGCCATATAAGTCTCAAAAATAAATATTGAAATGGCAGAGAAAACAGGTCATTTTGTTCACCCTGTTATAAAACAAAGTGCTAAATGGATTTCTGCCAGAAGCTAACTAAACAAATCATTGAACAGAGGGAAAATACACATGTTCACACAACCCATTGCTGATCATGTGTTTAAATTATTTTAACTGTCTTTTAAAAAAGGACAAGGCTATATACTCTTCACTTATTTATTCAAAATATATGCTGAATATATATTAGGGGAATCTGGATTGGAAGATTAGATTATGCTGATGACACTACTCTGATAGCCAAAATGCAAAGGATCTGCAAGCTCCAGTAATAAAAGTCAAGGAGCACAGTGAAACAATGGGACTAAAATAAAATATAAAGAAGACCAAGCTAATGACGATAGGTACAATAACAGCCTTAGAACTGACAAGGGAGATATTGAAATGGTGGATAGCTTCTGCCTTTTAGGATCAACTATCAACTATCAGTAAAGGAACCAGCAGTCAAGAAATATGGAAAAGATACCAGAATAGTGCAGGCAGTGGTATTCCCTGTGATGCTTTATAGGAGTGGAAGTTGGACTTTGAAGAAGCGGGATAGAAAGAGTATTGACGGTGTTGGAGCAAGCTCCTGAGAATACTGTGGACAGCCAAGAAAACAAACGAATGGATCATCAAACAAATCAGCCCAGAGTTCTCACTCGAGGCACAAAGGACCAGGCTCAAATTACCCTATTTCAGACACATTATGCAAGGACCTAGCTCTCTGGCGAAGGCTGTAATGCTGGGAAAGATGAAAGAGAAGAAGAGGACAACCAGTAGCAAGATGAATGAACTCAGTTACAGTGGCAATGGATACACCATTGGAAAACCAGGTTAGAGACAAATTGTCATGGAGAAAATCTGTGTATTTGTTACGAGTCAACACGGACTTGATGGCATGTAATCAGTCAGTCAGTCTATCGTGCCTCAGCTGCTACCCTCTTTTTTTATCTATGACTGTTCAACTATCTCATTCTGCTTTAATCTTCCCTTTGCTACTGTATTAGGAATTACACATCTAGAGTTGTACAGAGCTATCCATTTCCTCTTTCCCTTTTTGATGCGTATGTTAACTTACACCCAAACTACATGTAGTGTTACACTCCTCCTCCCATGTCTGTATTTGTATGTGTGTTAATATACCATACCTTTTTTTACATGTAATCAAATAAACTTGCAAACAGGCTATTTCTTTGGTCATACGGAGCTTTTTCAGTTAATAACCTTTATAATGAATACTTCCTCACTTTGTCCAAAGAAACTATTTATAGAAGAAAAAGAGCTTATTCAAAAGCATACAGACTTCCATCTTAGTTTCTCCTTCGTATATAGACAATTATGTTACAGTAGAACAGTCAACCAATAAATGTGAGTATTTTGCGGAATCAGTTTCTTGCTTTAAATGTCATTTAATTAGTTTGTTCATTATAGTCACTCTACATAATAACTATAAAATTACTTCTGAAATGAGGTAATTAATTTTTTGTTTATAGAAAAAAGCAAGAGATTTAAATAGTTTGTTCATAATAACCTCAGGGTTGAAAATGGGAAAAGTCCAATTACATTTTTTTAGCACTGAGTACATAAATGAACTGAGCAGATGGTAGCACCTAGCTAACTAGCTGATTTAGAAAAAGTTGAGCAGTATTGGATCAGGTTTAAACTTATATGGGAGATCATCAGGAAATGCCAGGATTTTAGATGGACTGGGAAGTTAAAAGGAACCCTAGAAAGAAGAAAATAGCAAACCATTTCCACATTTTTGCAAAGAAAACAATATGAATAGGCCCATGTTGTCACCAGGCACCAAGATCAACTCACATGTGAATGAATGGTCTAATAAAACTGAATTAAATTTGTGTACCTGATCAAATTGGTTTTTAATCAGGATTTGCAGCACCCTTTGAAATTGATTAAATGCCCTATTCAGATTTGAATGGAGAAGGGAAGATAAATGCTGCATTATGATAAGGGAAGATAAACAATTGTATGCTGATAGTCTTTTAGCCATGGTTAAAAGATTAGAAATGTTGCATTTTCGAAGGAATTGTTAGCAAAAGGAAACCAAAGATTCTTCCAGTATTTGGATGTGTTTTGGATCCCTAGTTTTTTCTGCCACAAAAGTATCTCAAGAGTTTGATGGAATATATTCTATGGTAGAGAATTTACCAGCAAGTTTACTTAGAACAGACCAACTGTGCAATCTTTTGCATGTTTACTTAGAAGTAAATCCCATTATGATCAATAGAGCTTACTCCCAGAAAATTAAATATAAGATTGTAGTTTAAAATAGTTAAGGACTTCCAGAAACTTTGGGTTGGGATTATTTCCATCCCATGGGAACTCTTCTGTAGCAGCTCACAAGAAGCCTTTTAATTAAGACAATACATACTTCAGGTGTTGGCAGCCTGCACGGCAGCCCAGCCCCTTTTTTGTGGCTCCCCAGCCCCCAACTCTTGAAAATCTCCAAAACAGCCTTTCCCCAGCCCAAAAGAATGCCTCATCTCTACGTTATTGATATTTAACAACATGGATAATTATCACCAGGGCTATAAAAATTGACAAACTCTGCACAGTAAGAACATTTGGAAGTTTTGAGTATTGCATTTTTCAGAGTAACACTGTTTCAGGTGCAGACAGGATCAAAAAGATGAGTGTGCCAAGGCCATCAAAGCCCACTATTTATTTGTGTGTGTGTGTGTGTGTGTGTGTGTGTGTATACATGCATATGCACACATACAAATAAGGACATGGGAGAAGGAGTGTGTTGTTGGGAAGGAGAGCAAATGTTAATCATTTATAGATAGTGACCAATAGTTAGGTGTGATGCAAACATTCCTTCATTCATAAACTGGTGTAACACCTGTAGTGTGATATGAAATTTGGATCTCCAACTCCATTTGTAGACCATATGCTGGATTCATGGGTAAGAGCACCAGGCAAGTCCATTAGGATTTTAACATTTTTTCCCATGCCATCATCAGATCAGTGCCCACTTAGAGTATCCACCCAGTTAAATTAAAAACAGGTCAGCACAATTATCCTACTCCCCTGAAATCGTCCAATATGACACAGAAGAAAAAAAAAATACATAACATCCTTGTTGCCACCTACACTTCCAAATTGAAATCATTGAAGCATGTCACTGTAATCTCTAGCCCATTATGGATAATGAATGGTGTTTCCCTTTTACAGGCCTTTGAATGGTAGATCTGTAATTGCATACAGTCAGCTACCAAACTTTAAACAACTACTATCAAACAACAGGACATGCTACAGAGGCACACATTCAGGAATCGGACACTCTCTGATGCGACTACCAGCCCTGATCCCATATCTATTCTGGCAACGACACCTAGACTATCAGAGGACCATACATTTTCTTATTCAGCAATACCACACTTCACTTATGGGTAGACAAAGTAGCTCAGAAGTAGCAAAATCAACACTTCAGAATATTCTGTCACTGACTTCAAAGTGGTCATTCTTAAGAGAATTCTGTTGGAAAACAGCCCCGACCATCCCTCTGCCAATCACTGTGTGTATATGTATGGGTATATTAACATCTTTTCTTAGGGTCATATTCTGTTTTAATGAAATCGTCTTGCAAATCTTTAAGGTGCTTCAGGACTTTTTGTTGATTTGATTGTATCAAGCCTATCTTAAGTTTCTTCAATAGACTTTACCTTTTGTTTTCACGAAGCATCAACTCCTTTCTTCTGTTTTCAGAAGGCTGCACGGTTATATCTCGTTCCATCTTTTGACATTTGACTTTTCATTAACCTGTCTTTGCTTGGTACCCTTTTTCTTGTGAGCCCACCATGCTACAGTTCCAATCAGCCATACACATATTCAGATGCTTTATTTTTAAGTCAGGGGTAGGTTAGGCAACGTGTTTGTGCTGGAAGCACATTTGGAATTTTGAGAACATGTGGTGAGCACACTCATAAAATGGTATCATAGTAATCTTACCTATTCACAGATTGACAACCATGGTGAGCATGGCCAGTCTCAGAGTACTTATTCACCAGAAGGTGAACTACCCCCGTCTCCAGAATGCTTTTATTATCCCCAAAGGAATTCTGTGGGACCGAAAATCATTACTGTAAGTAAATATGATGCTAGAGATTGGTACTTTACTTTGCAGCATGCCAGGGAGCCTTTTTTTTTTTTTTAGTTAAAATAATATTTTAAAAATCAGGTTGGCCAAAGAACCTGATGGGCCTCAACAGAGGAATCTGAGGGAACTGGTTCTCACAGATACCAAATTCTCTATTCCTGCTCTAAGGACATATGTAATGCCAATTTTCTTAAAGATCCATTTCTCATACTGATTATCTAGCACTTTCTTCAGTTTTATCTCTGTTTATAAAAGCTGTGACTTATTCAAGCAATCATGTAATTTCAATTATTTGACCCTATTTATTATAAACAGCCATGAGAGTTTAATCATAAATAAATATTACAGTTTTTTAGCTCTGTGTCTCTGTTTGGCTAAAGGGCAGTTTCTCCAACTGGTCTTTTCTAGATGTGTTCAGTTGAAACTTCTATGTTCCATAACCAGCATGGCCATTTAGATGAAGGCAACTTGTTATAGAGTCTTTGGAGTAAAGCAGAGATCTATCTAAAATAAAAAAGTCCACCCTGAACATTGTAAATGATTAACAAAATTTCAGGTAACTGTTCTCATTTCTGTTAATTTTGCCATATTCAAGGTATTATCAAGCCGTGATAATATTTAAAAATATTTATTATTCTAAAAAAAGGATAAAGTTCTAAAGTAACTTTGAAAAGCTCTGAAGTTCTACAAGTTGGCCAGAAATCTGGAGAGCGTAAATACCAATGAAATTTATGATACAGCTTGGCACATTGAGCAAAGCAGTAGGCAGTTTATGTTTCCCCACTGCTTTTCCAGTTTTAAAATTAAGTAATATTTTCAAAAGATCACAAGAAATTAAAGACAGATAAGCTTACCAAAATAACTATTCATCATTGCCAGTAGAAATTAATGGAATTAAAGGGGGCAAAATACAAACTGGTGAATGAAATAGTTCTATGAAACTCTTTATTGCTTAAGGCTCTTTCCTCCAATGGTAAGCAATTAATCTTACAGTTTTTGCAAGAACTTTGAGGGAATATTTAGATGGATGCCAAAAATAAGTTTCTGGTGAATGACAACAGTTCCTTTGTGGCAATACCTGTTGTCATTTCTGTGTTGCTTTTTTAGTCTTTGGATTTTTTAGTCTTTGGATTGGAAGAAGATGAGCGTGGCTTTAAAACTGTAGGAAGAAGCCTCAATAACCTGCACTGTGCTGCTGACACTACTCTGATAGCCAAAAATGCAAAGAATCTGCAAGCTGTAGTAATAAAAGTCAGGGAGCATTGTGAAAAAATGGGATGAAAATTAAATAAAAAGAGACCAAACTAATGACAACAGGTACAACAAACAGGTTTAGAGTTGACATTGAAGATACTGAAGTGGTGAATAGCTTCTGCCTTTAGGGATCAACCACCACCAGTAAAGGATCCAGCAGTCAAGAAATACGCTACCGACTAGCACTTGGTAGAGCAGCCATGAAGGCCTTGCCGGGATGTGTCTATACCTACTTACCCAGAGTTCTGACTCAAGGCACAAATGACTATGCTCAAATTATCATACTTTGGACATATTATATAGCATGTATTATGCAAAGATCTAGCTCTCTGGAGAAGTCTTTAATGCTGGGAAAGAAGGAAGGAAAGAGAAGAGGACAACCAGTAGCAAGCTGGATGGATTCAGTTGCAATGTCAATGGGTGCGCTGTTGGAAGACCTGAAGGATTAGGTTAGGGACTGATTGTCATGGAAAAAAATGTATGTATGTGGTCCCTAAGAATTGATAGCAATTTGATAGCACATAATCATCAACCATCTCACATAACCAACTCTATATAGAATAATTCACGTGTGTGTGGAAATGCAGTGTTTTTGTGTGGTATGTGATAGAACAGAAAACCAATAACAAGGCAGGGCTTATTGGCTGAATTGCTGAACCGCAATCCTGCATAGTAAAAAAATTGTTGCAAGTTCTTCTTTTCTAGTATCATTTTGGTGAAACAACACCTATTTCAGTGAACATCTTACAGGTTTTCCTAATCTTTTGATTTCCTATTTAATTTTGGCAATCATCTAAGTTTTTTTTAATTTATAAAAATAAGCAATGTGATTTCAGAACATGTAATAGAGGCCATTTAAACAGAAAAAATGTACATTAGCTTTCTAGTCTATAAAACTATTTTGGTGATAGAGATATCATAACCAAGTTTAAAATAACAGTTCTGTTGATATGGTGTTGACAGATTTTTCTAAATGAAATGCATGCTTTGAATATAGATATTCATTAGGCAAAGTTGACCATCTGTTACATGATGGGGAAAGTAAAATAGCAGTAAATTTCACTTCATTAACACAGACTGAAACATGTGTCTACCCATTATTCATGAAGTATTTATGCTTTGCAGTTTAGATATCTTCTCTTAATATGATAAAAGAATGCAATTTGGTTTTAATAGATCCAAAAGATCAATCTTAATGTGAATGTATCAGAGGGTTTTCTTTTGATGGAACTTTTATTAGATGATTCCTTTGACATTAAAACTCTGGAAATTTCCCCATCAATATGTATTGATGATAGCTGATTTAAGTGAAATTTGGAATACATACAAACATGATTAAATATCATAAAAACACTGGGGTCCCATGTAGAGACTTTTTTAATTAGCTTTTTTCTGTAGATCCAAGATAATATATATTCACAAGAGACTGCACATCCCATTGTATAAATAGAATAAAACTATTTCTGTGATTTTTTTCCTTTTTATAGAATAGATTTTGAAGCATGTCTGAATGATGTAAGACTCATAAGTATATTAGGTAAACAAGTAAATTGTTATGTTCATAGTAGGAACTTTTCCAAGATGCATTTCAGATATGGTTCATACCAGACCAAGTGAAGTCAGTACCCTTTAAGAGGCAGAGTTTCACAATGTCTAGTAATGAAGTCTATATGGAAATTTTAGGTTTAGAGCATGCCATTGAATGGTAGCTGCTAAAATCAGGGATAGAAAAAAAAAGGGCCTTCATGCTCTGCATTATTTGTTAAGTCAACCCAGCATTTTCAGGCTTCCATGCACTGCTGTGGAAAATAAGGATACTGCTGATTAAGAATTGCATTAATTTTAATAAGTAAATTCCTTAAAACAATGACATCTTTGTTCATGTTTGCACAGTCATGCTATTTTAATGAGTAAAAGCGAGGTGCTCTGCTTGCATAAAGTCCAAAGCACTTCTTCCAAATAAAATGTGCACAGCCTTAATTGGAAATAGGATACTGGACCAGTTGAAGTTTTGCCCTGAACCAACTGAAGCTTTAGTTATGACTCACAGTGAAGAGATGTCTGTGGTTTAAATGACATCTAAATTGTTACATTAAATTCCAGAGTAGATCTGTTGTTGTTTTCTAGAATGCTAGAAGATGACCTCAAGTTGAGCAGTGATGAAGAGGAGAATGACCAGGTAAGAAACCTGAATTTTGTTCATAATTTTTTTTTATATCTGTTAGTTCATTAGATTTATATGCTGACTTTTCTCAAGGAACTCAAGACAATGTGCCTATCTCCAATTTATAGTTAAAGTGTAATTATGGTTGCACACATAATGTTAAACCATAACCCATGGTTATTAACTACAGTGACTAAATTCACACAACATACTAAGTCACATCCAGACAAACCACGTTACAGTTTAATGCTATATATGAACTCAACAATAAGGAATTAGTCATAATAGAGGAAAACAAAATTGGGCTGCTCAGTTTGTAATAATTACAGCATCTATACAATTTTGCAGTTCCTTTATTTTGATTATATAAATGTATTTTCCCTTAATATCATTCATCCACTAAACATTATTATTTTAATTTTATAAGCAATGATCAGAAGATCTAATGTGTGAAAAGAAATGTTCATATTTTACAACCATGAGTTTGTAGGCAGAATTTTCTTTCCCCTGTGTTGCAGCAAGATTTGCCACCGAGGCTTTGTGGCAGTGAAAATTTATTACCCACAGAGTTAATCAATCTGCATTCAGCAGCTTAAACAGATTAAATAGAACCCTTGTGCTTGTCTGGAATATGTAACCAAAGTTCATTCGGTCTGTTTGCTTCTCCAACTCCTATGATTCATAAAAGGCAATACCCTGGTATGTACTTTTGGCTTGTGCCAAAGAAATGTTGAAATTGTATAAATAGAAGCAACCACAAGACATCCTTTGAGATCTACCTCTGAACTGGAAGTCTGGCTGTGTGGGAAAGAAAAAGCACTGGATGATTTAAATAATAAGACAGGGAAGGTGTAGCAAGCTCTTTGAAAATGTTACAACATGGCTTTCCTAAGAACAAACAAGTTGTCTATAACCAATGAGGCATGCATTATGTCTACTATGTGTAAATGAGATCTTATCCCACCTTATTGGTATCAAGGTCTGAAAACAAGTAGGGATGGTAAATAACTACAGCAGTTACCAAAGATGTAATTCCTAAGTACTACTGATGTAGCACTTTTATTTGCAAAATAAAACAAACCACTTTTCATGTAGAATTTCATGTAGAATTAAAGTGATAGTAGCATCAGGTTCCCATAGAAAACAGGATGAAGATATCAATGATGGAAAAATACAGTACATGGAAATCAGGCAGAGTCAAGCAAGAAGGAATTGGGTAGCAGCAGGGGAAATTATGGGGACAAACATAACATTAAAGTCTTGCTGATGCAACAGTGGGAAGTATTTAGATAAGGGGTAGGTAATATTCCTTCAGAAGTTCTGGAACATCACTATGTCATCCATGCTTGTCTTGATAATGAGAGACAGGATGGGAGACTTCCAAAACATCTGGAGAAGTTCAAGTTGCCTCACTCTGATCAAGAGATCTTTAGAATCAGTAAAAGGAACTAGTCATTCATCCATCCATATCTGTCTTCAATATCTTCATTGTCAGTTCTAAGGCTGACTGTTGTACCTGCTGTCATTAGTTTGGTCTTTTTATATTTTAGTTATGCTCGTTGACTTTTATTACTAGAGCTTGCAGATCTTTTGCATTTTTGACCTGAGCATCATCAGTTTAGTGCAGGTAATTGATGTTTCTTCTTCAAAATTTAAAACCACACTCATTTTCTTCTTCTCCTTCTTCCCTTAATATATATTCAGCATATAGGTTGAATAACCAAGGGAGAACATACAGAATGATCCTCAATTTACTTCTTTGTTTTTAGCTTGAGTAATAGCTGTAGATTCTGACTCACAGTCAGAATCATAACTCTAGTAAGGGAGCTAGTTTAACTCTTTCTCATTATATCATGTCTCTAATGAAAATTCCTATTTGCTTCTAATGCCAGTCTTTTATTTGGTACATGACTGTGGCTATGTTAATGTGGCAGCTTTAAGCCAAATTGTTTGGGTGGAGGCAATTGTTGGAGGAAAGAGCTTAAACGCTATCTGCATGTTCCAGCACCCTGATCCTGTTCACATTATACACAGACACACTGCTTTTCCAAGATAAAAACAGAATAATTCAATGTCAAATCACACATCAAACATACCTTAAGTCACATTTCCAGGCTTTATAAATGCATGTATTATGAAATACGGGGTATCAAACCAATATCATTAACACCTTCTTTAAAAAGATGTGAGGAGAAATTTAGCAAGCCATATTAAAGTGGCCCCTTCACCTAAGGCTTAGCCTTCCCTAAGGACATATTATCTGATAAAACTCCCAAGGTGAAACATTTAAAATCTCAACATTGCAAAGCCAGATTAGCTATGACAGCTTTCATTAATAGAGCCTTAGCTGCAGTGCATCTAAAATTGGCTAACAAGATTTTAATAGAAGATGAAGTTTAATGATCACATTTAATGATCTCAGCAGCCACTGCCCTTTGCAGCAGGTGCTCATTACTTTTAAAAGCTTTCTTCTGTGGCTATTGCTGCATGGCTGTGCCCCAAAGAAATAGTGCAGATATGCGCTCTGTAGCACTGTGTGTATAACACAAAGAGGCTTGATTTGAATGTGCGTAATTGAGAGAAGGTCAAGTGCATATTCTGCAGTAATGACATTGAGCTTTCTGTGCGTATGATAAATTATGCCAAATAAGCACTTGTGTAGCATTGAGAAAGGGATGCCAAGATAAAGGCAAGAGGAGAGGATAACTTTTAAATTTCACAAGCTCATGAACGTCTCCGCACACCATACTGAACTAAACAGCTCTCGCTCAGTAAGTTGATTTTGCTCGGGCTCCTGAAGCAAGTGGCAGATAAGAAAGAGGAAACCAAGAAGCAGGAGTGCAAGAAAAGGTGTTGTATTCTTCCATGACTGGATAACCATCCTGCAGAGAACATTCTCCTAAGGCCTCCTCTCCCTGAGGAGACATTGCTCGAGTTCTTTTTATAAGCAAGGAGAGGAAGCATCGCCCGGGTATTTTTCTTCGGTAACCAAACAGCAGTGCATGCCAACATTAGCAGCCCAAGTCAAGTAAGGTTCAAAGTATAGAACAACGTGATGCTAGTCTGCACAAAGACTTGCATGCTTCTCTCTCACACTTATGCAAGCTCTCAATGGCCTTTTTTTTTTAATCAACTCAGATTTTAATTTAGATTGAAGCGTGTATGTTGATTAAAGTGTGATTACTGTTATGTCCTTGATTTTATAAGAATTTACGTGGATTCCTGTTGCATAGCCTAATTGTTGCAGACATGCCTTCTTTTTTCCCTTTCGTTCCTCAAAATCAAAAGGAAATCTCCTTAACACAGGGACATCTCTAATGGATGTGTTGGTTTTGCTGCCATCACCAGTTCCTTTTCTGATTTGGGAATTCTTTGTTTCTCTCCTCTGTTTCTTAACATGGCTGAGGTAACGTGGCTGGCTAGAACATGGGGAGGAAATAGAACAGCACAGTCCCCTTTGTTAGTTTTGTTAAAAGAAGAGTTGAATCCATTTTCATTACAAAACTTAAAATGGAGAGTAAACCGTTTCTGTTAAAAGTATACTTCATGTTAGTATCTTCAGGGTATTCTCTTAGCCCTCACAACTAGACAATTTCTATTAACTTACATTTTACAACATATTTTTAAGTTGTTAATCTTAGCTTCTCGGGCAATTAATATATATTCCTAACCCTGTCACTTGAACTTGACAGTTGAAACAGTTCCTTAGGCTAGTACTCTAGCTTTTCTTAGACTTGTTTTTCTATCCATACCTCCCAAATTCCTCATCGTTTTCTTCTTTCTTTCTTTTATCAATTCGGAGGAGGTGTCTTATATACCATTGTTTGAGTGACAGTTCTAATACCCAATCACCACAATTCCTTAATTCCTTCTGTTCCCAGTGATCAGTCTGTGAATGCTAATGCTTGTATACTTAAAATAATATAGCTCACCCACAAGAACATAGCAGAATTGTTAATGGTAGGAATATCCTGTGGAGGGAATTACAGAAATAACCCAGTAAGGACTTTGAGTATTCGTAACTATAAAATGCTGAATATTAAAAATGAGTAAAGAGGTTGTAGAATTGAATGAAAAATCACAAATGATAACATGGCTACAACATGCTTCTACAGCCAATTTTCAGGATTTTTTTTAAAGCTATAAATTACCATCTAAATAAAAAAGCTTGCCGTTCCTCTTCCCCCTTTCACTAATGCCTTGATGTTGCTTCCCTTTAGACTGGAAGAACAGACAACAGCATAGCATAGAGGCAGGCAGGAGTTCAGGTTAATCTCTGAGACTTCTGCTCCCTCCGGATATACCCCAATGTTCTTTTTCTTGAACCAGTTGATCTACAGAAAGAGATTTGGGCAACCAGTTTCAGGTGAAATACTTGATTCAGTAGTTCCTTATATGCAATATTAATATCCTATGGTAGTCTCTTTCCATGCTAGAGGGAAATGTGTCAGTACGGATAAGGCCAACCTTACAACAGAGTCCCAGAGATTTGCAAAAATGAGGAAAGCTCAAGGATAAAGCCCAAAGGGCTTTTTAAAACACAGTAGACACAGACTGCAGGTGCTGCCCCCACCCCTTATTCTGAAGCATCTAAATTGGACTCATACGGGGGCAGATGGAACATTGAACGTTGACCTGCAAAGGGCAGTGGCTTCTTCCCCATTACAGAAGTTAAAAAAAAAAAAAAATTGAAGAGAGCCTGAGTGCCTAGCACAGTTTTTCTCAAGCTCGGCAACTTTAAGATGTGTGGACTTGAACTCCCAGAATTCCCCAGCCAGAACGCTGGCTGGGGAATTCTGGGAGTTGGAGTCCACACATCTTGAAGCTGCCAAGATTGAGAAACATTGGCCTAGCATGTAGATTTTTACTTTCTCCTGATGGCATGGAGAAGGAAGATGCAACTTCCTTCTTGATTGGGCTCAGAGTCCCAGGATCTTGCAAGGCAATCAGGAAGATTCTCTGCTTTGGAAATGAAAGCCATGGTGGAGTGGGGGCTTATGTTTACAGCTGGAGGAAAACAGCCGGCTTGACCACAGGCTATCTACAGAGTAATTTCATACTGTAGTAGCAGAAAACATCCAGACTTTGGCTACAGTCTGCAAAACAGCTACTGATAATATACTGGTTTCAGTAAAGCTGCCAAAATGGTAGGAAACACAAATCAATTGCTCAAATTAAAATCAAGCTATTCAGGATTGTGAAGCAAATAATTAACATTCGTAATGTTTGGGTATACATTGGTCTACAGATAATGTTACTGTGATGTCATACTGTATAGTAATCGATCAGTTTTATGTCCAATGTTGAGCATACTGCTTTCAGTTTAGGAAATCACCAAGCATTTCCCAGCCTCTATAATAATAAATGATCCTCAGAATGTTTTGCTTGCTGGGAGTTGAACTTTAATACATTTGGAAAATTTTAGACTGAGGGAAGCTGGGCTAAAACAATATAAGACATGGTGACAAAATTAACACTTCTGGCAGTGTTAAGACTGCATGGACAGAAAAATAGTATTGTACTGTAGAACTTACAGCAGAAATTAAGCAATATTGCACTGGAGTTCATTAATTATCTGAATTTTCTTGAGACTAAGGACTTTTGATCTAGAAATGGTGACAGCAGATTTTGCTGCTGTTCCACTTGCTTAACCTTTACCCAACCATTTATCTACATTAATCTGCAGGCAGTAATTGTGATGTCATATCTGAAATAATGTTTCCTGTCCCTCATTTTTTTGTATCTTAACTATTGAAGGGATTTTTTCCTTTCCTTAACTGAGCCCACTTTTTAAAGGGGCATAGAAAACGAAGTTGAGGGTCATTCTTGTGTCGGTCAAGAATAGTTAATGGTACTGAGTTACATATAAAACGGGTATTGCATCATGTATATGTGATCTTCTTCCAATTAATTATAAGGTTTGCTCCAAAGTAATGGGAGTTGAACTAAATCAAAAGACACATCTTATGCCCTAATACAGTTTTTAATGGTTCTCAGAAAGCAGAAGGGTGAAAATACATTATAGCAGGGGGATAAGGGGCAACACTACATGGCAAACAAAAAAATTCATTTTTATATGGATGAGACTTTGTTTGAATTCCTTTTTTAAGCAAAGCAACTTGATCCACTCTTCCATGGGTAATGTACAAATAATGTTATCCTTCTATCTTTACATTTTTCTGAATGTTGTAATATAGTTCTTAGCTCATATTCAAAAAGCCTCATAGATACATAGAATTTTCTAGCATACAAAAGTATGTTTGAGAAGAGAGGTGCATGCTCAGGTCAGAGCCAGTGCCCAGAGATCTCCAAAATACACTACCAGATTACTGTTTTTTAACATGATTAAAAGTGAGCTTTATTCAATACATACTGAAGAGCAATAAATAACATTTTGTTCTGAATCCACCTGCTATTTTTGGAGTACTTCTCCCCACACACCTTTCAAAAGCTAAGTGCAACTGTCATTCTGAAAAAAAGCGCACATCTGTTTTAACATAAAAAAGAGTACAGTATACATATTTCATATATTGAAATGTATAATTATTATTTAAAATGCCTTCCATACTTGTATTTCATGCAGTTTTTTTAAAATATAGATGCATGCATGTGGAACTAAAATGGATTGCGAATAGACTGACCTATCTCTAATTTTGGAATGGGATGTTTCAAAAATACGCCTTATCTGTTATTTGAGGAAGAGTCTGGCATTCCAGGTGTAATAAAGGCAATAACAGAGTAGAAGTTAAATGAATCTCAGAAAGAATAAATGCTGCTTATCAGTTAGGAGGTATGCTTCTGTAGTATACCTCTTTGACGTATACCAGTGTGTTGAATTTCTTCCATCATGGAATTCAAGGGGGAACACCTCGCATTTCCAGGTGGTCTTCCATCCCACTTGAATTTGAGCAAGCTGGCTGCATCCTCTTTCCTCGGACTATGTGCACTGTGGGATATGGATTATGTTACACATAATGAGTGTTAGATCAGGAATAGGGAGACACTCAGCCCTGAAACTCTCCAGGAGACTGTAGGCCACTACAGTACTGCACAGAACGTGCATAAAATCCAATGGGGTATGCCACTCTGAGTTCATTGGATGCAATAAAATGTAACAAAAATATCAAGGATCAGCTGCATTAATCAATGTATTACAGATTGTTGACAATAAGGCAAAGTAAAATAATATGTCTTTTTGATAGGACACTTTTTAATAAAAACTATTTGTTATAAACTGAGATTGTAAAATTCCAGAATGGATGAAATTATAGCCAGAACTATAGCCAGAACTATATGGATGAAATTATAGCCAGAACTATAGCCAGAATTATAGCCAGAACTATAGCCAACATGATTGCCACTAGGGCAGGGGGTTTCAAATGTTATGATATTGTCACCATCTAAAATGATAAACTTGCATGATGCCCCCCACCCCCTTAATAAAACTAATGTTTCATTGGGGTTAGGGTTGGGCAAGAAATATTCTTCTTTCTTTTCAGAATTGCATTTTAATCTGCATATCACCAGGAATTCTAAAATTCTGGTATGCAGTGTCTGATGCAGGCTTAATCAGGCAAAACAAGGAGTGGGTTTTGATATTGCTCCCACTTCATTTGCATGTCTGGTCAAATTTAATAAAAAATTGTGAAGCCTTATGCCCAATTGTTTTCAGTCCCTGGGATCCCACAGTTTGAGAACTCCTATTTTAGGGATATCCACAGTTAATAAAGTGAAACCAGAGAATAGGTCCACAAAAAGACTAGTAATGAAATGGGAAATTAGTTATCAACTGATAACACCTGAATGTTCTATTATTTTTTGAGAATTTTTCCCCCTGCAAGAGGTTTGCTTGCTGACATATTTCCTGCATTAGCTGTAAAGTAAATGATCAATGGATCATTCGCTCATCTGTAAGTAGCACTGTTAAAATTTGCCAGGTTAAAACTGGCAACTAATCACAACTGTGTCATAGGATGCTTTTGCTATTCTTGCACAGTTTGCTAAGCAAACAATTGGTAAAGGAAATGGTGCAAAGGAAGGAAATTAGTTTCTCATTTTTTTTAATCCTTCCAAATAGGATTCTTCAGATTTAAAAGTCTGTGTAAATTCTTTAACATTTCTGTGGTGTTAACCTAACAAACTCTTATTACATGGTGTAGCTAGAAAATAGCCGTATGGCTATAGACTTAGTATTGCTTGTTAATGCTGTAAAATTTGGATACATGACAAGAATGTGGGTGACACATTTTTTTAAGTGTTGATTGAGCTCATATTTTAAAAGTTGTGGTATAAAATAAACATCTCTGCCCTTCCTTCCAGCAGGCAGCACAGGAATCTGCTCTCCGGATTGTATCTGACAGGTACATTTCATTGTTTTTATGAATTATAAATTGCTCTATGAAATGCTGAACCCTATTTATTGTGGCATATAACTCATAATTGGATTTTGTCCCTGAAGTATCTCTGAACTGGGGTATTAAACATTTTGCATGCTTGGATTTGTCATGCGTGTGTAGAATTTATCGTAGAAAAAAGTAAGCCATGGTCTTCCTGCATTTCATATGAAGAATCCCTGATTGTGGTGTGAAACTAGAGAGAGAGAAGTACATGAATCAAGTAGTAAATGCATCGCTTTAGCATTTGCTGGACATATATCTGGGCTCATTTCACAGCACTAAGTATGCTATTTATTTCAGAATTGACTTTTTCCATTTTATTTTATTTTAGGGTTTTTTAACGATGGAAATTATCCAGGTTTTATTCTGTGTCCATAAAACAATATATTCTCTTCCAAATGGTTGGAGACTTATTCTGTATTTTTTTATGACCATTCTTTGTAACAGCATTGTTGATGCTAAAATATTCTTCTAGTTTTGCTCAGTCATTTTCTCAAGTCAAACTTCTATTCATATCCCTGAGATATTCCATCATTTCTCTCTATGTGACATACAAACACGTGGCTGTTTGCTAATAGATGCTTTACCTTATGTAACTCTCAGTGATAGTGAAACTGCTGGAATTTTAGAGACAGTCTTTGTAACTTAGTTTTGATTCTGTTTTAGATTAAGGAAATAGGAGGGCATTATTGCTGGAAGATGTATTTTCTTGTACCTTTGCTTAAAAAAAATCAAAACAAAGCAACAAAAATTTATTAGATTTATATTGATCCACAAATAAGACATTGTGTCATGAATCAAAGCAAATTTCCCTTTGTCTTCTTAGCAGGAATCGCAATTCTTCTGCCTACACTCTTCTGCCTCCCTGAAAAGAAATAGTGATAGACTTTCTAAGGCTTTTCCAAAGCAGAACTTGCTGCTGCTTAGAATGAATTATACATTATTCATGGGCAAATAACATTTCTTTATGGACTAAGCCTAAAATCAT
Source organism: Python bivittatus (assembly GCF_059951505.1). Classification (NCBI taxonomy): domain Eukaryota; kingdom Metazoa; phylum Chordata; class Lepidosauria; order Squamata; family Pythonidae; genus Python; species Python bivittatus. The sequence continues at coordinate 43,603,319 of NW_028277074.1, read as the reverse complement.
CAAAACAGTCCCACCCCTGCTGACAAGTCCTTGCTGACATGTTTATTTGTTGGGAAAGGGAAGGATAAAAAACTTGTTTTTGCAAATTTATCAGAAGTTGAATGTTTTGAACTGTTTTGAAGAGGAGGATTGGTACTGGGAGACAGATGTTTGCAAGCATATATGATAAATATAAGAATTCTAGAACAGGAAGAAAAAATGCCACCATATTCCAGTTCTGAATGCATAGAAGATTCCCTCTCTCCTTGTTGTGACTTCAGTCCAATTTACTTTCTGCTAACATAAAATAAATCCTACAATCTAGAATAGCCTTCTATACTCTGGTGCTCTGTCAGATGCACTGATCTACATATTCCATCATTTCCAGCCAACATGGACAGGGATTGTGAAGTGGTTTAATTAATCTGGGGGAAAATGGACTGCCTATTCTATGTACTATCAAACATCTTTAAATTGAGGGTGGGAAACGTATACTCCTTTAGATATTGCTGAACTAGAACTTCTAGCATCTCCAATATTGGCTATGTTGAATAGGGTTCCTAGGAGTTGTAGATTAGTAACAATCTGGAGAGCCATTGGTACTTCAATTTACCACTAAACATACCTCTAAAGAATCAGCTATTTTGTTTCTATGGATAAGATGCATATTGTTTTCCTGGAGGATCAAATAACATTTTTCCTTATTTGCAGCATAATCAACCTGTCTTCCCTTTCCTCCTCCTGCTGCCTCATCCCAATTTAAATTTTATATCAGTCAAGTCACTCCATGCATCGGGTGAAGTAAGCTGCAGTCCATGAAAGTTTATATCATTTAATAAAATGTGTTAGTCAAAAAAGATGCTACCAGACTCCTGATTTCTTGGTACCCTAGACTAACTTTCTATATCCTACTGTGTCAACAAAAGCTGACTTTGAAGAGAGAGGCCAAATATCTGTGGGTGGGAAAAGCCTAGAATTTAAATCCTGGAACATATATAGAGAGACTCTGATGTTTGTATTCTGCAGCATGCAGATCTTTGTTTAGCTGGCTTCCTTGTCTCCAATAACATGACTAGTTTAGCCCACTCATGCCTCAGTCTACTGCCAAATAAGCCAATTCTGAAAGAGTTTGAGAGAGATGAACTTAGATGTGCAGTCATGCTGAGCTGAAGTCTGACAGTTTTGATGCTTTAAAGAAAGGTGTTTCATCCATGTTAATCCTCTTTGAAAAGTATCTTTTTCAATGATTTCCACTGGCCTAGTGTTTATACATATACTCTTTCATTATGCTAATGTCCTCCCACTTTTTTAAAAGGCAGAAACTGTAGTTTCCTAGTAAGAATGTTGCAGAGCAACTGATCAGAAAATATTCTTTCAACAAATCTTTAACTATCAATTTAAAAAAAAAAACCCAAAACTCCATAAAGTTTTGAAAAAACTGTTGGGATTGGCTGTGATGCAGTATTTTAAAATATAAATTTGAAATATGGATAAATGAACCACAGAAATAAGTTAATAAAAACACAATCTCGGTATGGAATTTAGATGCCCTAAATGATTATGTAATGAAATAAATCGTGTACATAATTATCTTGTATCATTTCAGTAATCATTGTAACAAAAGCTTTTTGTAAATATTAACACCCAGTTTTTATTTTTTTATTTTTTTATATATATATTAAATAAATAAATAAATAAATAAATAAATAAATAAATAAATAAATATTGGTCTGCATGCCTGTTATGTCAGACCAATATAATGCACAATTCATGTATGATAATGTTCCTGTGATAGTTGCTGAAATTCTCATTCCAAGCTTTAACCCATCACAACTTATCTTGCAATCAAGCTGTGAAAATGTTGTTAAATGGTTGCTGTGAGTGCCTGACTCATGCATAAGAAGCCATCTGGTTTGTTAATGAAGAAAAATATTTCTGTTTTATTGTTTGTTTTTGACACTTGAATATTGCATTGCCTTTGGGCAGTGAGAAAGCTATAAGGTACAAATTATTTTCAGCTTTTGTAATAGCTCCAAGTACTCTATCTCCATCTGGTGATGAGGGCAGTTACTGTGTTAGATGGCTTCTTGCAGTGATAGTTTTCACAGCAAAAACATAAAAAGAAAGGTAGAGAAGAAAAGAAAGGTATGTTTCCTAATGTCCAATGTTTTCACTATTATGTGAATTCTGAGAGCCTGTGATAGAGGTCCTAATGGAATAATTATTTCCTTTCACTTTCATGTCTCCAGCAACATGTCATCTGAATCTGTTTCCCTAGATAACTCCATTGCACTTTAGTTAATCTGGAACCATTGCAGTACTTTAATTAACGTGTGAAGAGAGATCCTGAAGAGTAGCCTTGCATCGATTAGAAATGGCGTCAGTAAAATTAATGTGTTGTAAATAAAATATGTACATAAACATTGGGAGAACAAGACTTGATAATGTTGTATTAAAAAGAAGACAGTATCTTTCAATGTGTAGAAATAAGCTTTAATGGAAGACCTGGAAGACCAGGTTAGGGACAGATCATCATAGAGAAAATCAATCTATGTGGCCACTAAGAATCAGCAATGACTTGATGACATATAATCAGTCAATCGCTCATTACAGAGGAGCTGTTACTGCCTCTTAAATATCTAAGATTGGCAGAGGTGGTCACCATGATGCCCCCAGTGCACCTTGGTGCTCACCAGCTTTCCTGCCCCACTTAACTTTAAACTTTTAAATATCCTTTTAATTAAAAATATTAAATAGAAAGCTGGCATGCAGACATCATTGTCTGGAAATGAAATATGTTAGGTAACTGCAGCACAGCACTTTGGAAGTACATCCATCTGCACCAAAAACAAAAAAGGGGGGGGGTCTTCAAGAATGTATTTTATTTTCAAAAGTGACTCTGGGCTGCATAGTGACAGAGAAAGCATGAATCTTAGGTCCCACAAGATGACATTGTATAATAGAGGGGACCTGGAGCATTGATAGGCTAGAAAAAAGAGCAGGGAGTATCCTCATCAGTTTGCCAATGAGATTGGCCATGCCCACCATCCAGCCCAGAGGCAAGTCTCTCAATACAAATTCTTTGTGAGATCAGTCATAACATGGGTTCAACATTCAAAGCAAACCCATAGACCTAAAAGTGGGCTTTAGTTCTGGATTATGGGTAGAGCTCATCCGACTGTGCAGGATGATGAAGGAACCTGTTTAGATTACCACCCCACCCTAGAAGACGGGAAAGATAGAAGCAGACTTTTGCATCTGAATGGTGGAAAGGGAGTTTTTAAATTATTGGCTGTGGCACTGGAGGGGCATGTAAGCATTCCTTCAGATAGTGCAGTATCTTCTGCATAACCTTTTTCAGATCAAGGGATACCAATACATCTTGAAGAAGGTTTCAGGAGGAAAGTGGATGTGGTAAAAGCAAGACATGTGTATAGAAACAATATTTTTCTATTTTGTTTTTGTTAATCTTTAACTGATAACTTCCTACTTTACCACTCTCTCTCCTTACTGAATCTAAAACCATGGGGTTTCATTTTAGAAAGCGGAAGTTCTAATCTACCCTCAGCTAGAGAAGGTCAAAAGTGACTTTGGCCCAACCACTCCCTTAGCGCAACCTGTGACCCAGAGTTCTTATTGCAGGGAAAAATAGGAGAGAACACTATGCATTCTCGCTTGAACTCCTGAATCAAAGGTGGGATATAAATCCACCACCAAATAAAATAATTTTTTCCATGTCTCTTGTGGTTTGGCCCTAAATATTTCTCCTAAAAGTAAAAAAACAAAACCCAAATTCCAAAATGCTTTTGATAATAGTCAGTACTGGGCAACCAACATTTCTTTTCCTTCCCAATTATGTTTCAGCAGTTGTCTTGAATAAAAGATATACCACTTCAGAAGATTTTTGCTATATTCCCACAGATATTTAAAAATTATTTATGCCTCATTCACCAGATGCCATTTTGGATAGGTCTGTATAAATACATTCAGAAATGAACTTCGTAAAGGACATTTTTACCATGTGATGTAATTCTGATGTATAGAGTTATTTACTTTTCCTATTCATTGAAACATATGTTCATAGACAAGAAATTAATACATTATATGTCTTTCTTTCCAAATGGCATATTAGGCTATAATTGCAAAACTCACCAACCAAATATTTATTGTAAATATCCTGGGGGCCTGTTATCAGGACATTCATGAAGAGATGTGATGAGAATACAGTGTTTCCTGAATTAACAAAAGTTTTCTGTTAAAACAACATAGGCCTAGACTGGGAAGGAAAGGGAGAATTGAAGGATTTCCCATCAGGGATCTGGGTGTCATACAACTTTGAAAAGATTTGTAACAATGGATTGTTGTTATATGCTGTTTGTCAACAACTGACTTAGGATTTTTTTTTCAGCAAAGAGACAGAAAGACTTTTGAGCAATGTCATTTTAATTTTTTATAATATAATTTTAACTTTTTAATATTTATCATTACTATTGTATTAATTTTGATGTTAATTATCATACACTTGTATCTATCTGAACGTTTTCTGCTGTGTATTAAAAAAATTTTTTTTTAAAATGACAGAATAGGATGACTTAACTGCCCTTAATTTATTCTACTTCCTACTCTTTGACAGCCAAGAGAAAGAAAGGAAGAGAAATTGTGATGTGTACTCTGTCTTAATGGTTCTGCCTTTTTTCTTATCCCTTGAGAATCTTGCTTTCCTCCCTTTTACATTTGAAAGCTTTTGCTTCTTTGACTATTTTCCTACTTCTGACAATAAACCTTTCCCTCTCTTTTACATTGTTCTGATCCCACTGGCCATAATTCCACTTCCAAAACACAATAGGCAAGTCATTTTTCCATCTAAGAATGTATCTTCCATAACCATGGTATCCCAACAAAAACCTGTAGATTTCATCAAAAGTAAAATAGGGTGAAGAGAAGGGAAGGCAAATAAATTAGCCTTGTAGCATTAAGTTTAATTCCTTGGAATACTGTAAGTCAGTTCACTTAAAAGTATAGTTCCCACCCATGGATACTATGCTATTGACCTATTTCTTCCACCTGACTGTGTCTTTATAAATGGAACATGATTCAACCAAAATTGAACACTCTGAATTCTGACATTTCAAAAGAAATATTGATCATCTGTGTCAGACTCTCTCCCTTAACAGTGCTCCGCACTTTCAGAATTGTATCCAAACTTTTAGACGCCCTATCAATCCCAGTATTTAATTCTTACTTTATAAAATCTTTTAAGAGTATAGATTTTACCCTCATTATGCCTTTTCTGTCTAGTACAGGTACTTGCCATCTGAAAGAACTTAAACAGAGATACATTGGGAAAACTATAAATGTATTTAATGTAAAATAAAACAGGTAATCCTGCTTTTCACACAAAGATACAGAAGCCACATATTCTGAAAGAATAGTGCATGCTAAGGTAGAATAGCTGCCAGAAGAAAAATAGCTGTCTAGTAATATTTGATGGATTGCTTGATAATTGCATGGTAATTCTTGGTGAACAATCAACCTCTTTTAGAAATATGTATATACATATACTCGTCCAATTTTGCATTGGCCTATTTAACTTTCTATGAGATGTGTTTGGACTACAACTGCCAGGACTCATAGGCAGCATCTCTATAGGGCACTAAGCCAGAAAAGATTGCATTTGTGGTACAGCTAGAGTAACAGAACCTTGCAAGTCTGAATGTGCTTCCCCGTCCCTCTCTTTATGTGAAGTAGGGAGGGGCTTGTCTGAGACATTTTCTCAAGTTAGTTTCTTGGCAAGAGCTCATGCCCCGCTCTTCTGACCATTACCTTGGTAGAGTTCTTCCTCCTGTCCTTCAAGGCCATTCCCTATTCCCTCAACACCATGAATCCAGGAGCACACACTAGCTTTGCCTGGGATGATGATACCCTGCCCAGAACCAAAGATAGAAATTCCCTGTATCCAGGTAGTCCCAAAATCCACAGCTACTCAGTCTCGCTAGAGTTGAGCTTGAGCCTGTTCTTCCCCTCTAGATCCACATAGCTTCTAGACACTGAGGCAAAACCTAGGTGGCATTGTTTGCATGGACAAGAATTTTTTATTTATTTTTTTAAAGCACCTTTATTACGGCCTTTGGACCAGAGAACACTACAATAAAAATACATAAACCTATAATTAATAAAACTAAAAAGTCATCAAATATAATACAATAACATTACAATAAATAAAGTAACAATAAGACAGATAACAGTGGCAGCACAGGGTCTCGGTCAGATAGAAGAAATGTCCAATAAGCTGCTCTTTAAAATAGGATAGATGTATGTCTTCCGAGATTCCCTGTAAAGAGAGCAACAAAGGAGCAGGTGGCTTAGGGATTCCACAGAGCCATCTCCACAGGGGCATGAAGGCTGCAGAAAAGAAATGTTTGTATAGCCCCTCCACAGGACAGTGGAGGGTAATTCATACAATCTAGCCAAGGTGAAGACCCCACGAAATGTCAGAATTAGAATTGAGGAGAGATGAGAAGATGGCATATGCCCATCTGAGAAAAATCCATGAACCGTGGGGTTAAATACTAGACTTAGAGTGGTTTGAAAATCAGTATCCCAATTACGTTGCTTGAGATGACTCCTGGCATTTTCAAACGTAATGGGCAGAGGCTTTCCAAAGCGAGACCTAAGGATTGGAGTTTGCTATGCACACTTGTTAGCTAGGTTGATTTAAAACGGTTTCTGAGAACCAGTGGAGCCAGACCAACGGGAGAAATCAATTTTAACTAAAAATTAAGGAGAGAGAACCAGGCTGTAGCACCCACAGAAACCAAACCTGTCTCTAACCATAAGGCGGCATTCTTGATGCATCTTGGAACTGCAAGTGTAGCTCTTATAAATTTGGACTGGACAGCTTCCAAGATATTAATCTTTGTAAAAATGCAAATCTGAACACCCATAAAGAAGCTGGGAAACACCCTTAGCAAGAAAAACCTTGCAAGCTGCAGGAATAAAATAAACAGCTGTCAAGGGCTGGACCTCCCCCCACCCCAAATCAACACCAATTTGAACCAACCAAGGAGGAAGTAGGAGAGCCACTGTAACATTGTGCCTCCCACTCCTAAACCCCTGAGCCAGTCCAGAAGGATATTGTGATTGATGATATTGAAAGCTGCCAGGAGATGAAGGACAGTTAAGATGGATCCACCATCCCTGTCTGAATTCCACCATAGATCATCTACAAGCACAATCAATGTCAGCATTGTTCCTAGACCTGACTCCCAAATGAAAGGGCTCCAGTTAAAGCATTTTCTCCAAAGCCCTCTGAAGCTGCAGACCAACAACTTTCTCAATAGCCTTCCCCCAAAACTGAAGGTTGGACATGGTTTGGAAATTACCCAACACTGTAGGGTATAGTGATAACTTCTTGAGAAAGGATGGGGCACTGACTCCTTAAGCACAGATAGAGCCACCACTTCCTCAGGGATTAATTTACCACCACCTGGACCCATCCACAAGTTGCCTCCCAGGAGGCCTTAACCATGGAGATGGATCTAATATTCTGGTGGCCACATTAACAGTTCTGAGGGCCCTGTCCACTTCCTTGGAGCCAATGGGCTCAAACTCCATAGATAACCTTACTAGATTGTATTTCAGTCAGTTCAACCAGACTGACATAGCTGGAGTCCAACTTTGAGCAAATCCGAACAACTTTATCTGACATATGCCTTGAATAATCTTACAGTAGCCATTCAGATGGTTTTCTGACCCATCCATCCCTCTCAGTATGGATTCTCCAACCACCCATTGTTCACGTCTTCAAGAAAGAGGCAGGAATCATTCCCTAGGCAGAGCCTATAGAACTCTCTTCATCAGCCCCTACTTATGGCAGCTGTGGTTCATCCAGTGGCCCAGATACATCATCAGCAGTGAGGCCCTAGAAGCCTGTTCTGAAGCTCAACAGTATATTCCTGGCAGACATTCCTCCTGTTCTCCACGTGGCTTCCTCTGTCTTCTAGTGTTGTTGTCCTCTGTAAGTGCTTTGTGTGACACAGGTCAATAATTCCGCATCTTTCCAGATAAGCTGGGAGGAGGGATACTTTTGCCCCTAGCCTCATCACCTTCTCTTCCAGGAAGTCAATATGCTTGCCCTTGCAGCATGTATAGCTTTTGTCTTCAGGGAGGAAAACAAAAATGAATCACTCCCTGCAGATCACAAGAGCACTTCCCTCCGTCTCCATGTTCCTCTGATGAACTACAGCAAATGGCAGAATAAGTGCCTCCCTCTTGGCATCTCCTGCCAAACTCCTGTTTTCTCTCCCTGTTTGCTCAGTCAGAGAGCTTAGTTTCCTATAGTGGTAATTCTTGAAAAATGTCTCTGATCTCTAAAGGGAGCACAGTTCTATCATAGATGCTTATCAAACTGGCATGTTTTTATATCTAATCTACATATTTTAGCCAGGTTTTTTAAGTCAACTGCCCTACCTGTCTATTCTGTAGATTCACTAAAGTTTCAGAACAAGCCTCAACCTTTTTCTCCCACTTATAAAATATTTATGGATACTTGACTCCACTTGTAACATGTTTATGTGATGCAGGGGGGATTAGCCTACCACTTATGGTTTGGCTTCTTGAATACTTTCCTCTGCAGATGCGTCATCCTTTTTTATTTGTAATCAGGATTGTGGACAATATTTGTGGGTGGAAAGAGACCACATGCCTGCATGCTCTACTATGCCCATAGATGAAGAGAATGTTTCTGATGATATCCATCATCAGAATCAGAATCAGAATACTTTAATGGCCAAGTATAAAATATATACAAGGAATTTGTCTTCGGTGACGAACAGCAAGATCAGCAATGCAAATAGGTTAATGTGGCTTTACTTGGTACCAGATTTTTTGAGGAAGGGGTGTATTTCTTTTCAAGATCTGGCAAATATAACAGCAAAATATGTGGGAAGTTGGAGGTGCAGAAGGACTAGAATAAATTTTCTAAGGAAAACCTAACAGTCTTATTCAGGACATTGTTATGATAATCTGATACTCCATTTATATTCTGATATGGCCTAATGGCTAATCAATAAAGTATTATTATTATATTTCTTTTAATTTATATTGCTTTGAGGCAGTATAATGTGAAACATGAGAGCTTTCCTTCCCCAAACATTTCCTTATAGGAATATTCCCTTACATGGCTCGTCTTAAGAATATGAAATCTTCCCTTACTAGCTAGCAATAGGAATTCCTGCTCTGCTCTTTATGCCTCATTTTATATGGCCAACAAGAGTATTTTATTAACTTTTATAGCTACTGGTGATCAACAGCATGGCAGCATCCAGCATTAAAAAATGCTGGTTGAAATTCTGTTCTTCTCTAAATCATAGATTTACAGTTCAGTAAAGCTGCCGTTTAAAATCCTTATAACAATGCTATTTCATTATATTATTAATTCAAACCAATTAATCAGAAGAATTGTATAGTAATTTCTTGATGCCATTAGAGAAATATCTGCCGTAGTTCAGAATTATTTTAATTATTCTGGATAATTAGCCAGTTTTATTTTTTGTGTTTGTGGATCTCTTACTAATGCCTCTTGATAATTGCTATTGAACAATTAGGCCAAGCAGGAATAAGACTATCTTTGTTCATCTCTAATTAGTCAACAGTTGATAGCAGTATGATTGAATTTATAAGGATCCTGAATATCATTGCTATGTTAGGTAATTGTTCATTCTTATTTTTCCATACCTGATTTCATGAAGGCATGGGGTTTGATTCAGTGTGCAAATGATAGCTTTAACAACTGTTGGTAAATGACAGAACACCAAGCAGAAAGATGTTTTCAAAAGTTGTAGAGCACTCGAAAAGCAAATCATTTTTGGAGAATGAACTAGAGATCAGACAATGGTGATCTGAATAGTACTATCAAGTGTAGGTCTCCAGATTTTTGCTGAAGTGAAAATAAAAAATGAGTGCGACTTTAGTAAAAAATATATATATTTGACCAGAATTATAGAAATTAATAGGGTCCACTTCCATTGATTTCACTGGTTTTTCACATATTTAGAAAATGCTAAAATTCTAATTCCAACCAGTTAGGATGGTTTTCACATTGTTTTAAAGGACTAATTGGGGGGGAAAGTGTTCATTATTCATGAATGTCTAGTGACTCGAAGAGTGCATTTTTGGTTTATGTCATTTGTGTCATGTCATTAGTGTCATTATGTCAAATGACGCCAATTAATATTAGACTTGCAGGATGGGAGGAGAGAAATGGCTACCCTAGCAACTTGGGATTATGGAAGTCCTTGTTGGGGTGTCTGGCTGACGCCTCAACTTCCCAGCCTCTGAAACAAGAATTGAGAAAAAAGTACAACACAAGGAAGAGGAGGAAGCCCCTCCCTTGGTCCTCCATAGCTAGTCATCCTTTCTTTGCTTCCACTAGAACCAGCCCCACACAGGAACCTGTCAGCTGCCTCCCCAGATCCAAATTTCCTGGTAGAAAATCAGAACTCTGTAGAATAACATCTGGCTACCTACATCTGACAAATCCCAAACAGGAGGAAACCAGTCACGTACTGCCTGCCTCCTGGAGATCAGTGTAACAGTAATCATAAAAACTCACCCAAAAGCTAACCCAACTATTACGTTTAACCATAGATCTTATGAAATTTAATCATAAGCCAAACTTCAACCTAATCCAATATAATTATTTTTACTCTGTATTTACCCAAGTAAGCTATCCTCACATAAAATAAATCTAAGATCACCACTAAATATTCACCAGATATAATACTACATTCACACTAAAGCTAACCCTGACACCAAACTGAATGACAGACTTCAAGGAAGTTTTACTCTAATCCTAGCTTCACTCTCCTGGCACATATTTAGCTTGTTGTCAATGACCACACCCAAGTCTTCTTACAATGAGTGCTTCCAAGCCATGAAGCCTCCATCTTATATGTGTGCCCTGTATTTTAACCCCCTAAATATAATTTCCCTGTCGAAGGACATATTGTTCCTCTCAGCATAGTCTTCCAACTTACCCAAATTAGATGGCACTCTTGTTCTGTGATCCTACAGGCTGGCTAAACCATTTTGTGTCACCTGCAAATTGATAAGCAGTCCAGATCTTTAATGAAAATGTTGAATATTATTGGCCCCATGAAAATCCCTGCCAGACCTGAGTAGTTAGGCTTTTCAGCTTTATGTAGAGCCATGAGTGCTGACTCTTGTAGTTAGCTGGCCAGCTATGGACTGACTTCATGATCAGCTTTCACAGTTCAGAATTTACCATCACATGAGTTCTCATTACTGCACTGTTGTACCAATACTAGGACAGAAGAACATGTAATAAGACTAAAATTCTTTATTTGACCTGTGAAATAAGGCAGCTTTCCCCCTTTATGTGCCTTCGCACAGATTGTGGTTGAGCTTAATTTTTTTTAAAAAATGGTTATTACATTGGCTGAGAGACAAGTGTGTAGTAATTAAGGTATTGGACTAGGAGAGGAAAGTTCCATCTAGCATACTCTTGGCCACAGAAGCTTACTGAATAATTTCGAGTCAATCACTCACTCAGCCCAACCCATGGCAAAAGGTTGTTCTTATGGGAAACTGCAGGAAGAGAGATCTCTGTACTCCACCTTTGAGCTTCTGAATAAAAGCCAGGTTACTTATTTATTTTATGGATTTATAGGACTGCTCAATTCAAACAATGCGACTCTGGGCAGCAAACAGCAAAAAGCAAACCAAAAAAAACCCCTTATACATTTTTTAAAAATTACCCAATATATAAAATGTAAAATGGCAAACACAATAACTAAATAAACAAAAGTGGACTCCATTCATTTGGATCCAAAACACCTGGGGAGGAAAGCTAGAATATAAATATAATAAAAGCAGGAGATATAGATGGCTGGTAGGTAGGTAGGTAGACAGACTGACAGGCAGCAGGCAGGCTAAGTTGTAGGGCAGCATATCTAAGAAATACCAGCTTGGGCTAATACAAGAAATGAAAATATTTAGACAAGATCAGTCTTGTTTTCTTTTTGTTCTGTTAATTTTTACTAACTACCAACTCCAAGCCTATAATCTTTACCTTCACAATAAACATACACTGAAAACTGGAGCAAACCTACTTGCTTATGTATATAATAGGAAGTTAAAATGTGTTAGTGGTTAATACATTTACATGAAATTCTGTGAACGTGTTCCTTGAGGCTTAATGTAAGTCACATGTAGTAATCTTCCCAAAATAACAATAGTGATTCTCATGTTACATTAGAAATGCAGATATAATTCACTTTTAAAATAAAAACCAAAAAAGTAAAGATTAAAGTAAAAAAAAGAAGCAGCTGAAGTAGTTAAGGTATTGGACTAGGAGTAGATCGTAGCCCTTAGCAGTGTCTTGGAAGAGGAAGACAAATACTTCTTATGACATGTTTTATATTGTTACCTTTATCTATAATTTATTATTTAAAAGAAAACCTGCACGTTCATATTTTTGGTAACTTTGATTCCAACTAATGACAACATTAATCATTATTAGAACATCTCAATAGTCAAAGCAATCCATTTAAAGCTTCATCAGCAAGATCGCAATTTGTTAGCTTCATGTGGGTTTTGCTTTTTTTTTTTTGTATTACTTGCTGTGCAAGATACAGATGAAATATCACACAGAGCTCATTCTTAAAAAAGAAAAAGAAAAACCGTACTGTGATGGTGTTTGTCTATGGCCCCAAAATAAACTATGCTTACTCAGAAAATACCATTTTTAGAAGAGGCTTCAAGAGACTGCAAATATGAATTTAACATCTGTCTGCAGTTTCCCTACAGACAGTCAAGGATTTATTAGTTAATATTTTTGACCCCACAAGATTGGGTCTCACCAAAAATGTACGTAAATCCAGGTTTTCCAAGATAAGTTTGGGTAATTATGTCAAATTCTTAAGAATTAATCTCCAGTTAGTTTGAAAAAAGCCCATTAGTCCTGTATCACAAGTTCCTTGCAGTTTGCTAATTCCATAGCAAATAAGTCATATAATAAAAATGGGATGAGTGCAAATTTATTTTTGTACTCCTTTGGATTTAAAGCACACCTAAAACCCGTGGCATGTGCTTTCCATGCACAACCATAATGATAAATGTGCAGAATAAAGCAATGACTTCTTTATCTCAAGTAGCTATATGGAAGAGATAATTTCAGTGAATGCAATTTATGAAACAGTGATAAACCCTCATATTACCTAAATCTATTAGGTTAACAAAAACAAAAAGAAAACATGGCTATTTGACCTATATCTTTAGCAGATTATTTCCTTAGATGGTACTAAAATTTCCAGACAAACAAACTGGGGCTTATTAAGCATTTCAGTGGTATTAGGATGTAATGGAGGCTCTTCCAGAGCTTACTGGGAAGAAGAAACAAACAAACAAAAATGGGTGATTCCCTCATTTTTGTAAATATAAAATCCAGCTGTAAGTCTAATCTTTTTTCATCCTTTATGAGACATTCTGATCCTTAGTTAAGAACAGTGTTCTTCCAGGTTTATTGGCTGCAATTTGTTTCTAGGCCCAGTTCAAAGTGCTGGTCTTACCATTGAAGTCCCCATTGAACTTCTGGGGACTAAGAAATCTTAAGTGCACCTTCCTTCATATAAAGCAGCTATTATGCTCCACTCCTAGCTAAATCTCGTGGCATGCAGGAACAAACTAGAACCATTTTTACCTATGCCAGAGTTTTCTGCCAGGGACAAACAGAAGCTTTAGGTGAGTGTTCTGTTTTTATGTCTGGGCAATCAGTCAGAAAGAAAAAAATTTAACATGCAAATAAATAAATAATAAAAGACTCAAAGACTCATGATCACACTACTGATTGCCTCCTTCTCACACCCTTTAGGAAGAAAGGAAAGAACTACTGTAGTGTAACATGTAGTTTGACCCTTATCAAGCAAATATGCCTGGGCTAGACATGCCTGTCTGCATCAAGAAACAATAGGATAGGCTGTTAAATTTGTTATGGCTGTGACCACCCACCAGAAAAATAAAATAAAAACCCTTAAGGAAGATCCAGCTTAGCACTAACCAGCTGTCTCTTTTTATATTTGAACATCCAATTCCCAAGGAGGCTCGGAAGCAAACAGATTTCAAGGCCAATTCTATAAAGAGTTAACTCGTACGGACCAGGGGGTCTAACTGCTCAAACGCGGCTGATGCAAGGTCAGTGGCAAACACACAGAGAAACTCAGGGTTACTTTATTTTTCTTGTGAGCAGGTCAAATAAAACACTGCTGATATTCCATTTATCTGGTGTGACAAGCAAACACTTGGCAGCAAGTACAAGCATACCCTGGAATCTGGCATCAGTCTCCTAGCACAGCTGTCAGCCTGCTGACTAATCACTTCTTCCTGAAGTTAATGCAACTCTAGCTTTTTAACACTCTTTCATCTCACATACCCAGGCACTCAGTCCTTGGAGAGAGCTATTTGTTTTGGTAATGCAGTAATTAATTATAACTTTTTTACAGTTTTGGCAGCAGGCTACTTCCATGAGTTCTTGTTCTTTAACATTTCTGTAATATTTACTGCATGGTGGTTTGTGTTTTTTGTAGCTGGGAGTTAGTTTCCTTGGCTAATCCAAGTTATCTCCTCTCAGGGAGCTCTCTAAAAACGCTCACTCTGATTTCATTGATAGGGGAGGGTTACATTTAAATTTTTATTTTTAGCGCTGGGTTTAGGGATTTTGTTTGTTGTTCTAGCTAATAGTATCGCCTTTAAACCCCACACACTCTAGACCACACACCTGGTTTTACAAGGAGAGCTGATTTTCCTTAGGGGTGCATTCCTGGATGACACTTGGTGTCCAGTCAGCATAACTCCCATTTGAACATCCCGAGGACAAAGTTAAGATACAGGTGTAGCTGGGGAGCTTACCTTATTCTTAGCAGTCAGGGCTTCTTTTTTGTGCTTCAGCAAAAATGGGGAACTCTTCTCACAAAATCTTGATATATCCTTAAAATGTCCTTCCTTGGTCCCAGTGACTTTTCCCTGATGGCAACATAGGTATAGAAACCTTTCTCCCACTTTTTTTGCTGAGTGGCTCCTCTCATGACTGCCAGACGCAGATCTTTAACTTTTAACATTTCAATAATATTACACGTTGGAAAGTTGCTGGTGTTTCATTTTTTACATTTTTATATGCCATCTCACCAAAGGTATTTCATAGGGCATGACTGTATAAATTATATACATTCATAATTAATGAAGGTAGTGTAAGAACTAAATCAGTCTTCAGAATGTTCATGATTCCAGTAGAGGAATTATATCATCAACCAATAAGATAGAAAATGGGGTTGCTTTAATCTCCCACAACTTCAAAAGTTGCTTAGCAAAATGGACAAGAAAAAGAAATATTCAACTCTTGGCTTTAGAATAGGACTGTCAGGTTCCATAAAGATTAGTACTTCCTTACCTTTAATGACAGTTTTGACATGGGTAGCTTTTCACAACACAGTGTGAGAGAAACGTTTTCTGCTGAAATCGTGGCTTCCACCTCTTATAACCTCTGGCTATTAAAATTCAAGAGCATTCATCCGAAAGGAGCTGACAAGCTATATCGTACAGGGTGCTTCCAAGCAAAATGGCACTTCAGCAATCTGACTTTCAGTGAAAGCAACTGGGAAGTAAGGCAATCGTTCTTAAATTAAGCTGCACTGCTGTAAGAATCATGCTTATCTACCACAAGGGCACAATTCATTCTTGCCTTGGCATTTCCTGTGAAGAGGAAAAGGACGCTACTGCAGTTATATTCCATTGCCTTGAGAAAACGTTGGCTGCTGGATGAATTTAGGGACAGAATTACGGCTGCATTTTCTTTTACCTGAGTTCTAGGTCTAAGGTTACAAAAAGAAACTGGGTGGAGACTGACCCTATCTCTGGCAGTTAAAATAAAAATCATATGGGGGAAAGTACAGATTTGCCACTTCTATAGTGTCAGAAAGTACAATGAGGCATAGATAGAAGGCCACTTGGAGGAACCTATTACTTCTAGAGAATCTGTTAACAGGATTGGACCCTAGGGGCTAAAGTGATGCTAACCCACTGCCTAATGATGGCCTTTGTTTTTCAACAGGAAATGCTAGTGAAGTTTTATACTTCAGATGAACCTGAAAATAATTGTGGCAGTGGGTGATGGTTAAATATAAATGTGTAAAACTAAAGCAAGCAATATTAAATTGAAACATGGTTTGGTGGGGAAAATAATCAAACATCCACCAGGAAACAAGATGAAATGATTGTTTAAGCAGTTGGGTGATGAATTGGATGATTTAAGCAAAAAATGGGTGCTGGTGACCTTCAGTTCTATTTCAGTGCATGTAATGCCACTGGTCTCTGGAGGAAAGACAAAATATAAGTTTAGTTAAAGAGATTGATTATGTGCCATCAAGTTAGTGTCAACTCTTAGTGATCATCTCTTTAAGATAGATTTTCTCCAAGAAACTAGGTATATATCTAAACTGGTGCTAGGTTGCAGTAATGCTTGGTATGGGACCAAAAAACTGAATTAGAATTTCAATGTGATGGAGATTCTATGGATTACTGACTCCTTGTGAAAAGAATGGGAGTTTGCATTTTTTTCCAGAAAGAACCAATATATATTTTGGAATTGTTTGTAAGTTCATGACTATTAATAAAGGTTCCAAGGGCTATTAGCAACTTCAGTTGGTGTCAGAGCTGTTCTTGGTAGATTGCACATGGATAATTTCATGTTTAGATTATTTTATGTGGAGTTTCTCTTCCGCTTGCCCAGCTAGCATCTCCTGTTTAGCTTTGGCTGATCTTGAAAAGCTAAGCAGGATTGGGCCAGTTTTACATTCAGTTTTCCACTGTTCCTTCCTAGAATGCCCCCTGGCCCTTTCCACACCTCTACCCCAACTTAGCTGTTTATTTACAGTGAAGGCTGAGTATTTTCCTTTAAGAAAGTATTTTAATATAGAATTCTGCAGGTTAGAACCCTGGAACTTTGCACATTTTTTCCTCATAGTGAAATTACTCATGGATTTATAGATCACTCTCAAGCATTAGGTCATACCAGGAACAAATTTGTTACACAGTAAACTGCTTTACTTTAGTTCATAAATCCTATTATTAAAGATTTGATAGCAAATAACCATTTCTTCCATTACTACAAAACATAGGAAAACGTAGGAATGTTAATATTATGGTAAATTCCAGCAATAAACACTGAATATTGCATTATTTTGAAATTCCTGAATCCTACGGTAACTAAAGTGTTTGGGAAGTGAAAAGAAGAGGGACAGTGATATGAGATTGGCAAGATAAATCTCTAGAAGATTGGGTAGAACCCATTATAATCTGCCTAAGAGGACCTAACAAAAAATAAAAAGTAGGAATAATGACCAATTTTCTCTATAGAGGGAAGAGGTAGAGACCCTCAAGGGTCTCTACCTGGGATTAGTGCATTTTAACTTTTTCATAACTGTCTTGTCTTGGAGATAAGAGGTGAACTGGCTATGTTTGCAGATTATACTAAACTACTCATGGTAGTAAAATAAAAAGTGATTGTGAAGAGCTCTAGAAAGATCACTTTAAACTGGATGAATGCTCAACTAAATAGCAAATGTGGTTTTACTTAAGTGTAAAGCGATGCACATTGGGAAAACTTCACATATATTCCATGCTAGGGATCATTAGGAATAGACAAGGTGGGGCAGAGAGGAACTCTCTTAGGCTTTCAAGATTTTGATCTAAGCCTTGTTGACATCAACCCTCTAATCCAAAGAAAATAAAGTAGCACACAACTTAGAATGGTAACAGTGACACATACAGATCAATTTCAGTATGAAAGAGTATCATGTTTACGTAGAGCATCAATCTCTCCATTTAAAATTTGACTTTTAGTTGAATAGTTTTTTATTTGCATTTCAATATACATTTATACATACATATCTTTATTATGGTAATTGACCAGAATACAACGATCAATAGCAGATGGAACAATATAGAACACTTCCTGAGTTCTTCATTAATGCAGTCAAAGTATGTCTACTTTTGCAGACAATGTAACAAAATTTGGCCACATTCATAGAAACAGAATCTTACTGATCTGATAATACCAACTCTACATGGAATAAATCAGAGCTGTCTGGGTACTTTATTAATTGGGGAGTGATAAAATGGGTCCCTGCATCCTTATAAAAAAATACAGCATAGCAGGGCATGGACTATGGTTTTGATAGACTTTTCTTCTCAGGGGCACAACCTTTGCTCACATGGAAATGTTTTGTTTCTGCCCTCAAGAACCACCATTTACAGTATGTTGTAAATATCTTGCTGGCCTGAAGAAAGGGGCCTGACTGTTCAGGAAAATATTCCTGGTTAGTGCAAATTGATCCAGTTGGGCTTCTAGATCTCAGGCAATGAGTGCTCAATCATAGCCCATCATTAAAATGCCTCCCTAGAAAAACCACAGTATTGCAGTTTTTGCAGAATTGTCCTATTTCATATTGATTCATAATTGTCCGCAAGGAGAAAAGAACCCAGACTTTCTGAAAAGAAGAATAGCTTCTACCAGTATGCTATAAGAGGAATCCATGTGCCAGTTTCAGTGTTAGTCAGCCCTGCCTCCCTCCTAATACTACATTAGGAACACATAGGGCCATTTGAAATAGAGCCCTTAGGAACCCTGGTGTACCCCTGTCTGGTGAGAAGTGCACCAAGGGTAGGAGTGGAATATCTTATGATGCATTGAGTGCATTTGCTCCTAGGTGATGGCACACTAAGGTTCTTCAACCCCGTGTCTATTAACCCAGTTACATGGTTTCCATTTATGCTAATTTTTTCCAATCCTCTGGATGGATAGTATTTGAGTAGCTTCCATGTTTGTTTTTGTGGGGCAAATTGAGCCAAGTGACCAACTTTCCCATAGCTGTAAGCAGGTCTTTTGTTGTTCAGTCCCTATACGTTGGACTACTTTGGATGACTTCCTACTTTCTAACTTTTTAGATATTCCCTCCTTTTCTGGGGATTCTTTCTGTCTTCGGATCCTTCTTATGAAGCCATTCCTCCTTTTCAGAGTCTGTTAAATAATCCTCTGCTAGGTTTACTAGTTTTTCCAGTTTCTGGGTGATGTTTTTTAACCCAAAATTCATTGGACTTCTCTCCTAGGTCTGCCAACTGATCCCACAACTCCCTAACCCCTTCCTGGGGACCATAGGAACATTCTCTAAATCTCTGTCTGGATGTGTATTTTGTCATCTTGTAATGATACAATATGACTTCCTTTACTTCCTGGTAGTCCACAGTGTCCCTGGCTGATAAATGTGAATAAGCCTTAAGAGCTGTCCCTGTGAGACTGGGTGCTAATCTGGCATCTCATGCTTGTGCAAGCCATGCGCATACAACTGCCTCCCTTTCAAACATAACAACAACAACAGGATTCTATATCCTTCCCTTCTGTCAATGTTGGAATTTTAATATGCTTTGGGCCATCCCTGTCATGGGGCGGAGTAACTGCTCGGAACCCTGTAAGTGCCTGAATAATTTCTTTAAACTCCGATCAAATTTCGCTTTCTGGTCTCTCACACTCTAACTCATCACTCTGCTTCTTTCCAGTGTCTATTTTCCTCCTGCTGATGCAACATTAGCTATAACATCTTCAGTCATGCTCATAGAGTTCCTCCTTCAACTCTTCTTTGTTTTCCTTTGGCCTAACTGGGGGATTCTCTCCACCTTCGGTCCCTTCCATTCCAGCAGGGATTTCTCATTTCTGGGCTACTTGTTACGTATATGCATGTATGTGGGATCTGGTGTCCAGGTCTGCTCCTAGTGCTTCAATAATTTCCTAAGTAGACCTTGGAGTTCTAGAACCAAATTCCTTTCTCTTCTGCACTAACTTAGATCTCTGCTTCACTCACATCAATGTGTAATGTGTCTGGATCCATTTGCTATCCCACTGCTGCCATCATCTGTTGGAGGTTGGGAATGGATAGGAATTAAGCCAAACACCCACCCACAGTTAACAGTGCTGTTTTTCTTGTTATACAGGATTAGTGCCAAGTGTATTTACAAGTCTTTTGGTGAATAAGTGTTTATGTACAGTATATATAACTTATAATGACCAATCATAAATATGTACACTAATAAAGCTCATTATGCAGTATACTAATAAAACTTAACTAAATGACTTAAATTTCTACTTCTTTAGGTTAAGAGAATCCCTTAACTGCTAGTTTCTGCATCCTCCCACCCTTACTTGCTGTATCTTCAGCACAAACTTAAGAACACTCACACACTTGCCCAGTTACCCAACACCTGAATCGCTTGGAGTTTGCTCTCCACTGTCTAAAGTCCAAGGCTGTGTTTGCTATTCTGCTGGCTCTTTTCTGCAAGTTCTTCTTTGGTTTCCACTGCCTCAGATACCTGGTTCTTCTCCCTGGCTGTGGATCATCTGGCTTCTGCCAGCTGTTGCCTCTTCTGCTCCACACCTCTTCTAGTTGCCTCTCACTCCAGCAGCATCTCCTCCCAAATCTAGAAGAAAGCCCTCTCCTTCTGTCTATCTGCTCTGGTTTCTTTTATAGTTCTTTCTTTTGAAACCTGTGTGCCAGTTTGCAGGCAATTCTAAGGAGTTTAATTTTTTTTCTTTTCCCTGCAACTGCCTGTGTGCCCAAGCTGTGTATCTGATAGACCGCTATGGGGGTGGGGAGTGGTGAGTTAACCTTGATAGTTGCACTTAACACTTTCTTGTTTCAGGGCAGTTCATTTTTTCACAGGATTGGATCCTTTTCAATGGGGCAAAAGTACAGTAAGGTCCCACCTGAGCACCAAACAATAATTACATAGTACTTTTGTCCAATAAAGCTTTAGTGCTTCTGGGATATGCTGTTAAAGTGGAAGGACTATATAACTGCCACTGTTTTTCATGCATTTTGAATGGCAACAGTTTGGGCAACAGAAATGAAGAGTATTGCAAGTCAGCTCAAGATAGTTGCGGGGAGGGGACTGAAGAGTAGAAATAATCACTGTTTGGAGTGTGTCAGTGTGACTCTTGTGTCAGTGTGACTAGCTAATGTACACTTTGAATTCCTTCTTCCCCTTTTTTGCCAGTTTAATACTTCTAAGCCCCGTTGATTGTTATGATATAGAAAATTGAAAGACAACTGTTGTTTCTGCATTTAAATGTATGTATAGGTGCCAACACTGGTTTCTCTTTTGGATTACCTCTGTCCATGGAATACATTTGCCAATATCTACCTTAGAACAATTTGTGCAAGAAATATTATGAACTCAAAATTATTGAGCCCTCTTCAAGGCAAACAATTAATATTGTATTAAAGTTTTTAAAAATCAGTTATATGTTGCGGTAAATGATTATACCTTTTCTTTCAAGTGCCCTTTTCTTTTTAGATGTATAACTATGATATATAACTCCT
The DNA here is from genome assembly GCF_059951505.1 of Python bivittatus. NCBI lineage: Eukaryota > Metazoa > Chordata > Lepidosauria > Squamata > Pythonidae > Python > Python bivittatus. Next base: position 43,581,897 of record NW_028277074.1, on the reverse strand, counting down.
TTAAAAGGGCCATAGAACTGGGGCTTGCAACAATATTTGACAGTGTATCCTTCCATCCTTCTGTTAGGAATGGCCCTGTTCAAGGATCCAGACAGCCATTTTCTTTAAGCAGGGCATTCCACACCCACCCATCACAGGTTTTCTTTTTCACTTTTCCAGCTGGCCTACCTTGAATATTGAGCAAGTTCACTGAGCTTATTTTGAAGTTTGGGATGGTGGGAGGACTGCCCAGTTGGGACAGAACCTCTGCACATTCCCTGAATATGCCCCTTTTTCCCACTTATTTTCCTACGACTCCCAAACCAAAGTCCATATCTGAGTTGGTTAGTAAAAATGAGGTTTTTTTTAACATGGTTTAATTTCTATTTTATACTGTTCTCTCTCTCTCCCCCTCTCTGAATATGGGTTCAACAGCAGCCCTGGTATCCAGCAGTCCAGTTGTAGAATTTTGGGTCTCTCTAACAAGTGTTCAAGCAGCAGTTCAAGCGAATCGGACAGCAGTTCAGAATCTGATTCGGAGAGCGAAAGCAGTTCCACAGAAAGTGACTGCAAGAAACCCTCACATTGTTCCAGCCCAGAGGTAATGAGTTTCATCCCAGTTAAAATCTAATCTTAATTTCTAAACCAGTGGAACTTTTGTACAATAATGTGTTTGGGACCAGAGAGCTTTAATGCAATGTTTTGATGAGAGACTTTTTTTTTAAATATGAAAGTGTTAGCTGCAGCACAGTGTGACATTTTAGGCAGTTAAGAAAAAAGACTTACATTGAAATAGTCTTTCCAGACCCTATACGGCTTTTTAAAAAAGCAAAAGCTATTGTGTGAAGCTTGGAGTAAATGGGTCCTTTTTGTGTTCTTTAAAGCATTGCTAGATTCCTGACACTGATGCTCAACTCAGATAGGTGAGAAGGCATTATATACATATTAAATGCTAGTGGTTGTGAAGGAGGTCCGCCTGTTGCTCAATGTCATGACTGTGAGTTTGTCATGAACATGGTTGGCTGAAAGTTAACTGCATACTGAATGGTCATCAACAGCCCAGGCTCAGATCTGAGCAGGTACATAAAGCTACTGCTACCAGATTACCCAGGCATTGCAAAGAGAGTTATAGACATGGGTTATGATACCAGTGTCTCAGCTAGAATTAATTATGATTCCCTCCTTTAATCAACAAATCTAGAGGGGATAGAAGAGTACTCCTCATTCATAGGGATTGATTCTGTTGTCTAAACAGGCATTCTTCCAAATTTTTATCTTGGTTTTCTGTCCCATGCCTTCATTCTTCTTTCCTGTCTTGCCTCAGTTTCTGCCACCTCTTATTTCATGTTTCATTTTTTTTTTTTTTTATCCGCACTCAATCGTGACCGATTCTGCAGCGACTGCCTGGACGAGTCTCTGCAGTTTTCAAGGCAAGGTGTTTTGGAAGTGGTTTCCCATTGCCTCCTTCCTAGAGCGAAGCCCAGCTGGCAAGCGCAGGAGGCGGGGTTTCCATTGCTTCGCGCCTTTTTCGGGCGTGCGCAGCTTCCACGTTACCAGCAACAGGTCCCGTCTCCCGTGCAAGGCGCCGCCAGTGTTTTTCCTCCCACCAGGGTGAGAGTCCCCATTCATCTACTCACGGGAGTTTTTCGAGCTGCTGGGCTGGCAGAAGCTGGGGAGGAGACAGGAGCTTACTCTGCTGCACCAAGCTGGACTTGAACCACTGAAGTGTCGGCCATTTCTAGCCGGCAACTTTCAGCGTCATTAGCCAGTGTGCCACCGCATCCCCTTCATGTTTCATAGCCCACCTATTTTTCTTTAAGGCTCCCTTCTCAGTTCAGTGGCTGCTTTGCATCCTTCCTGCACCTTCCTTGCCTCTGGATTCATTATCTTCACCTTTACCACTTCCCAAAAAGTAGGGCTACCAGATCTGAGTTGCAAACTCCAGATGATGGGAACAAGAGTGACCTTTTTTATGACAGATGTTAAGCGAATCACCACAGTTGTTAAATGAATCACATAGTTGCTAAGTGAATTTTGGCAAAAAAGTCCATTGGGGAAGCTGGATTCGCTTAATGACCACGTGATTTGCTTAACAACCGCAGTGATTCACTTAACAACTGTTGTAAAAATGGTCATAAAATCAGGTCTGGTCATTTGGTGACTTGCTTAACAACCACCCTGCTTAACAACCAATTTGCTGATCCCTATTGTGGTTGTTACGTGAAGACTATCTGTATTTAGAAAACACTCTTCAAAGATAACATTCCTGAATATGAAGTTTAAAGTTTTGAAAAATATTTCTTAATATTGTAAATGTTTTCAAAAAGATGTCTTAATATTGGAAATATTTTCAAAAATATTTCATAATATTGTAAATATTTTAAACTCTTAGAAGTGAATCCAGATCAAAATAAGAATAGACCCATAATCATCATTGGTTCAACCTGGACTGTTTTCATCTGTTTTATTTGAATTGCTTATTGTTACTTTACTTGTTATTTATTTCTGTAAACTAACTTTAAGTCAAAAGGCAGTTGTAAAAGCAATAATAAGATGTTTAAAATCTGCAAGTATATTATAAATTTGCATTGCATGTGTGTCCAGTATCCATTTCTAGCAAGCTACACTTCAGTGCTTTAATCTGTTGCTGTCTGTTGCCATATTACAGGCTCACTACAACTCATCCTGTTTAATGTTTTTGAGCATTAGAAGCTAGGGAAATCAGGCTTCCTACTGGGAATGTCAAGGTCTGCTGCAGTTACCTCTAGATATAGAAGGACTGCATCAGGCCAAGTACACACAGTGTACCCAAGAATGAAAAGGCCACTGGGAAGCCCAGAACAACTACTTCATCTCCATTAGATGAACAGCAGAGATAATTTTTACTTTGGGCTTTCAGCAATTCATGTAATGTTCACGTAGTCAGAGGCAGGAAAATTGTAAGAAATTATAAGTGGAGGGAGGTATCTAACACTTGCAGAAGTGAGCTGCTGAGCAATAGCATGGTGAGTACAGTTGTGTTGGAAACCTAACATTTTATGTTCCTAGAAACTTAAATTGTTTTATCATTATCTGATAATAATCAAATTGACTTTCTTTTTAAAATGGCAGAGTTTTATATGCTGGCCATGCACTGAATCAGCAGTTCTTAAGGGTATACCAAAGAGGTTCCCAAGAACGTTTAAGAGTAGAGTATTGTAATACGTTGAGAGCCAGTTTGGTGTAGTGGTTGAGGCACCAGACTAGAAACTGGGAGACTGTGAGTTCTGGTTCTGTCTTAGGCACAAAGCCAGCTGGGTGACCTTGGGCCCTAGGAAGAAGGTAATGGCAAAACACTTCCAAAATTTTGCCAAGAAAACTGCAGGGACTCGTCCAGGCAGTCACCAGGAATCAACAATGACTCCAAGGCTCAAAAACAAAATTGTAATATGTTGTGGGTTTTAAACTTCATTTTCTAGCCTGAACAGCCGTCTCCTAACAAGTGGCAGTTGGATAAATGGTTAAATAAGGTTAATCCTCATAAAGCCTCTGCTTTGAACCAAAATGGATTGGAGGCCTTTCAGTATTACAGCAAACTAAAAGAAGAAAGGCAAGACAGTGAAAATGTCCCACCCGTTGGCCAAGCCAGTCTCCAAGAAAAAGATATTAAGAATCCTAGCAGAGAGGAACTGAGATCTAGGACAGCTAACAAAGTCCCAGGGCATAGAGGAGGAAAGCAAAAGCCACTTCCTTCTGCTGCTACGAGGACAGCTTCTAAAAAACAGCCAAGAAGGACAGAGAAGACTCCGGCTGGTGATAACTTAAACAACCATGCAGCTGACAATCTTGATTTGAACCAAGTTCATTTCTCAAATAATAACATTTGTAATCAACCCAAGAGTAGGCCTTACAGCAGCAACATTGAACAACAAAAAGAACCACGGTCTGTTACTGCCTCTGAAAAGAGACGCACAAGAGGCTCAGGGAAAACAGCACCCAAGTCCAAGGAGTTTATTGAGACAGAATCTTCATCTTCGACTTCTTCAGACACAGATTCCCAGTCTGAACAAGATGAGTGTCCTTCACACAAACTGCAGACCGTAGCCTCCACATTAGCTGGAAGTGACCAGAAACAAAAGGATTCTAGCAATAATAATGGTTACAAAACAAACAATAATTGTGGTGCCTTTGGTTCAGTCAACACCAGAACTAGCAGTGATATAGCAAAAGAGCTGGAAGAACAGTTCTACACGCTGGTTCCTTTTGGCAGGAATGAGCTCTTGTCTCCTCTAAAAGATACCGATGAAGTAAAAGCACTTTGGGTCAAAATTGATTTGACTCTGCTGTCCAGAATTCCACAGCAGTTACCTGAGGAGCCACTGATCACGAACCCGGGAGTTAAAGAAACCATACATATGCAACAGAACATTGCTACTGACCTGCCAGCAGAAAAAGGGGTTCCTAAATCCAGAAGAAAACGAAAGGTAGGCTTTATAAATTGGTCTTTAAAAGGACATTCATAATAGCATCTACTGGATATATATGTGTATCTTGAGATATTTTAGTGCAGAGATGCACAACCTTTGTCTTGTGTTATCTCAGTTCATGGGGGTTGGGGGTAATCAACATCTGCAAGATGGGGCTGTAGCATCACAGTTGAAGTTCTGCCTCTTTTGTAGGTGTGTGCAGTGGCACAGTGTGTGTACAAAAGGGGTGGGCTTTGATTGCAACACCATGCCTGCCTTCTTGCAGATTTTGTCACACCTGCAGATGCCGCTACCTCAACTGAATCTTTTCCTGAACTTAATTCTCGCAGTTGCTGGGGATAGAGCTAAAGTGAATGGAGCCAGAGCAGACATGGTTTGAAACTGGGGTTAGGTCTACATAATCTTAAATGTCCATTTACCATTCCTAGTGGCTTTCTCTATTGTTAAGATTTACATTTTCTAAAAGTATGCCAAAAGATCATTAGAAACAATGGAAGCTTGAACATCTTATACAAAGATGCGATGCTTGAGATAAGTTCTGTATTTCTGCTTAGCATATGGCTATCATCTTATTCCTTTGAGACAGAGTTCTTGTCTCACAAATGGTTTCCGTGAGCTGGCTATATAACATGTGACCAGTTTGAGAAATATAAACAAATTCTTGATTGTAATAACTGGGAACATGATTATACTTTTTTTTACCTAGCACTACTGGTTTATGAAATAACTTATTTTTATTTATGCAATACATTTCTATACCATGTGCTGGGTAATCACATCTCAAAAGGGCTTATCATAAAATTATTAAACTATGATGATACAACAATAAATTAAAATAAGATTTAAAACATTAAAAGATAAGGGGCAAGAGAAATAAAACAAAATTATTCATCTATAACATTCAAAGGATGTTTGGGTTTAGGTGAAGAAAGATTTTTAGTAGGTACTAAAAGGACATAAATACTAAGCATCTCATAGATTTCAGAAGCTATTTTTCACACCATCTATTTTTAGGTGGAGATGCTGTTACCTTTTTATGTAAAACATATTACTTTACCACTGTTCCTTTACCATCTGTTCTCGTGGTTTTGGGAATAATGGTATTGGTGTGTCAAAAGTGGAAGAATGTAATTCCAACAGCTGTATAGATCCAGGCTGATTTAAACCAATGATGGGAATTCTCTTGGTCTTGTTCTAAATCACTCTACATATTGTTGCCCGTTGCTGTGTAACTATCCCAGCTCCATTCCTCTCCACATGGAGATCTGAAGAGATTTCTATCTACATAGAACCCAGGCAGGGCATATGGGAGTGGCAAATGACAAAATAAGTGTCCTTTTTTACATGCACCATAGCATTGCAGGCACATACAAAATGAGTGGAGCCCACATCACACTATCACATCATTTTGACAAAATCATTGGATTCTATGAACACCTCTGAGCCCCAGGCTCACACAACTTGAAACCTAAATTGTTTAAGGCTGTAACTCGTATACCGCTCTGTATGCAAAAACGTCCTTTGTATTTCTGTGTGGATATTAGAACAATAGGGCAGAACAAGTTATGTGATATGGAGAGACTGGATCCTCTTCATGTGCATGATGCGTGAATGAAGTGGACCATAGCCTACTTTCCTTAAGAAAGTAGTATCTAACAATATTGATTGTTTAAACAGAAAGTATTTATTGCCACTATGACTCTGGTGAACAAGAAACATTGATAGTAAAGAAATGTCACATTTCAGATTGGCATGAGTCTAGCCTGCAGCATTATAAAGCACCAACGTAGCAGAACTGCAAGAGTATGAAAGCTCTGTTGTTAATTAGAAGACATACTAGGAGCCAAGGTTGGTGAGAAACAGTGACTCATCTAAAGTTTGTGAAACTGACCCAGCACTTTGAGAGAAAATATCTTAGTGAAGTGGGGATCCCAGCTTTGCTTTGCAGATTAAATTTTATTCAGACAAACAAGAATTTCTTGTGCATGATGAACAGCTTGAAAATAAAAATGTTGAGGACTGTAGGCATAGCCACACAGTCACAGTAAAGTACTTTCCTGCAGTCCATGAACCGATAGAAAAGTAGCAAGTTTTGACAGATGGTTAAGCCCTTAAATCTAACCATCTGTCACAAGTCACTTCCTCTCCAAGCCCCTGCCGCACCCCATGTTCAGGAGAGCAATTGGTGATAATTTTTCCTGCCTGCAGGTGACACTTGCTAGCAGGAGAAATGAAGCCAAGGAAATCCATTCATCACTTTCCTTAACTTGTCCTACGTTACAACTGTAAGGACAGCCTCATTTGTCAGCCTTATACTAAAGCAGAAGAGGGCTTGGCAACAGGCTTTACGTTGGCATAGCTTTCTGCTGGCTTAAGGACTGGCGGATGGCCGTCTGGCTGTGTTGTTTGATAGCAGCTGTTGCCCCTGTGCTTTAGGCACCCAGCTGCAGACAACAGCAGCTAATGGTAGGGCATATGAAAATGAATAATGATAGCGGTTCTTTCTTTGTTCCCCCGGGAGGAAGAAGTGAGGTGATACACTGGGAAATGTAGGCAAGTCTCTCCTTGCTGGAAGTGTGGGACAGGGATAGAGTTGCAATAATATGTTTATAAGAGTAGGGAAGCTTGTGTATACGATAGCTCACTAAGACCACTGAGTTTGAATGGACCTTGTGCAGAAGCTTAATGGATTAAAAAGGACTCCATAATCCACCTCCACTGAGGCATCACTGCTCTGGAATAGATCTTGCAACACATGCTACATTTGCATTACTTTGTAGTGCAATTTTTGGCATGATGCAAGGACCACAAATGGCTTGTAAACAAAGGGGGAGGCTACAAGCCCCTTTTTCTTTGTCGCTTCCTCCACAAGCTGGATTGGGACCTGTATCTTGAAAGATCCATAAGCACGCACTGTTTGCTTCTAGGGTGGTCTGCAAAGGGGCTTTAAAAAGTCAAGACGGCAGTCACAACTGTGCAATGGAAACCCCACTCCTGTTTTTATGTGTGATGCACATACAGAAGGGGCAGGACTGCCATCTTTTTACCCTCCTCTGCAGATGCCCCTGTCTGCTTCAACCATCGACCTCAAAGATTTGGAACGCATCTGAAAATTAGTAATAAATTAACATAAAATGATAGTTCATGTTTCATATTAACTACCAAACTGTAGTAAAATACAAGTTCTGCAAGGCTTCTATAACTTTCTACCAAAATACCATATACTGTATAGGAGGTGTTTTTTTTTTCTTCTGTTAGTATGAAAATGAGGATGAAAACCGAGAGACCAAGAAGATTCACACTGAGCAAGAATGTTCCTCAAATTTGCTTGCTTCAGCCCAAGTTATTTCTACACCAAATCATTTCAAAATCACTAAAAAAAGGTATGTATTATCAGGCCTTCTATTACTCAGTGTAAAAATGATACTTAATATCTAAAGAATAGAAAGTTGTTTGTCAGTACAAATTGGTGGTTGGCCACTGCTAACCTAGTTACAATTACTCAGTTTGATCAACATACTTATGTATTATCACCTTTGTTAACCATGGTTTTGTTCTAGCCAAACGGTCCCAGTAATGAGATCATGGATATCAAGGCCTGAGAAAACATATTTTATGCATACACAGAAGCTCACCTGCCAGTTTATACATGTGTAAAATACCCAAAAACATGCCTCAAATCATTGATTAATGAAACATTGTGCTAGGAATACCACAGTCTGGTCAGCATTTTCAAACTGTGGATAACCAGAATATGCATAATGAGGGCTTTCTGTAATTGATAAATATTGTGTTAAATTGGTTAATTAAAATTGCCACCTTGGCATGAATTTTTAGGATGGAACAGAATATAATCAGAACCTGGTTTGGAATAATAGAATACAAATTTAATAAATAAATAATATTAAAAGTGACTCTCATTAATCTCTAATTTTGTTGAAATTACTTATATTTCCAAAATTATCTCATTTCTCATCTTCTCTGATTTGTTAACATGAAACTATACTGTATTGATGTTTTTCAATTGGCTGGAATGGGTGTTCTCTTAATAAAATAAATTTTCAACAGTGAAGGTGGCAAAAAGGAACCACCTTTTTGAAGTTTTTTTAAGGACTTCATATATTTCAAAACAACGCTTCCCAAAGCAGGTTGATATTTTCCTTGTGTTTTTCTCATATTAGCTATGGTCCTGCTAACATTCTATCACATGAGTTTATTTACTTATTTAAAAGAGTTATTTGGCCATCCAGCTTATATACCATAATCCTGGGCAGCTCAGAAAACAATTAAAAACATCAAAAACCATAAAACTGTAACAAAAACTCCCCAAAAGCAAACACTCCTCCGTACATCTGCATTCCATTCTACTGGGCTCCAGCCTCACCCTACCCCAACGCTTTCAGGAAGACCCAGCTCTTCAAGGCCTTCTCAAAGGCTAGGAGTGTGGGGGCCTGCCAGATCGCAAGGGGAACATTGTTCCACAGGACACGGGCTGCTACAGAGAAGCTGTGCTTCCTGGGTGCCACCAAGGGGACCTGAAGCGTGCCCACCCTATCTGACCTGGTGGAACAGTGAATACCTTCAATTCACTATCATGTTAGTTCCTCATTTTAGTTAGATGGAATCCTATGCAACAATTCATCCTAAAACTTTAGGAGAATCAAAATAAGATAAACTCATGACCTGCATGCCAAATGTCTTGGCTTCAAATGTTAAAGTAATTAATTAATAGGTGATATGTAAGACCTTGAGGAGCTGGTATCTGTCAGAGTATCCAGAATGGAGTGATGAACTGATTTGATTTAATGCAGTTTCCTATCTTACTGTTCCTTTAGGCTAAGATTTTAATGATGGTGTTGATTTACCAGAATCCATTGCAAAGTGTCTGATTTCAGTCTCTTTCCTGATGTGTCTTTCCCCATGGACTACAGTCCAATGCAGAGACCAACAAAGGCCCACTCCTATTGGTAATGACACAGCATCTAGGAACCTCTGTGTGTATTACGGCTTAAACAGTGTGTATAAATTAAGAAAGGTCACAAAATAACATGGGCATGAGATAAAGTAATTGTGTTTACTATTACATGTGAAATCATGGCCATCAGGGAATAGCTAGCTCAGCTGTGTTTCTGCATAACCTCAGTCCTAATTGCACCAGCTAACTCAACTGATGTGTGAGCAAGAGATCACAGTTAAAAAATGTAATTTGAGTGCTTGGAAAATAAAATTCTGTAGTGGCAGAAATACTTCCTTGGGAGAGATAACGTATCTGCTTAGTGGATATTATTATGACTATGCAAGTGATGTTTGAAGTTTGCTCTCTGAAAAATGGTCTCAAAGAATTTGAAAGAATCTTAAGGAAAAGCCACATCCAACATTAAAAATAGGTAAAAGCAAAATGTTCAGCCACTATCTTGGACTATCATTTGCCTTTTACATAAATCACAATGTTTTATAGGTATTTTTCATTACTTTATACATACCCATCTTGCTATTCCCTTTCAGTCTAAACAACAGTAAGCAAAGCACAGAAAAGAAGTAGGAAATAGCCAAAGAAATTAAAGACACAAATTAAAGAAAAGGCAATATAGCTAAATCTAGTTTATACCAATCTTATTCACTATACCCCTCTATGCTTCTGTATCCTTGCAAACCCCACCCTTCTTTCCACTGTATCCATATACCACTTTATTCATTGTATTTTGTTCTTCAAACCTAACACACTGTTTTTAGGATCTTATCTGTATAAGAGCCAGAGCATCAGTTCCTCTAGACTATGTAGGAGAGGAGTCTATAATGCCTGGTGCCTACAGAAATGGTCCCTCTGAAAAAAAATCACAAGCAGATGATTTGTAACAGAGGACAAGGTGTATTGAGAAAGTCACTAGTGGCTCAAGGGATTGCCCCAAGATACTTCTTAGAACTAGGGCTCTGCGATCTGGGTTACAAAAATCCACATGATAACAAAGGGATACACAATAATCTGTTTTTATCCCATGGACATCCAGATTTTTGCAGCCCAGATCTGGTATTAGAACATTTGGTTTTGTTGTCTTTGTTGGGTTGTTGTATGTTTCCGTCTCCTCAGGCCCTATATTAAATTATTTAAGTGCTAAGTTTACCAAGTGCAGAGATATTCCAGCTCCCTATAAACACATACAGGTAGTCCTTGCTTAACGACCACAATAGGGACTGGAAAATTCATCATTAAGTAGGGTGGTCATTAAGCAAGGCACCCGATTTTACAATTTTTTTGTGGCATTTGTTAAGTGAATAATTGTGGTCGTTAAGTGAATCATGTCATTAAGTGAATCATGCAGTTCCCCATTAAATCAGTGCTTGTTGGAAGCCGGCTAGGAATGTTGCAAATGGCAATCACATGACTCCAGGATGCTGCAACCATTGTAAGTGTGAGCTGGTTGCCAAGTCCCCAGATCACGAACACGTGACCCCAGGGCACTGAGACAGTCATAAGTGCAAGGACCAGTAATAAGTAGCTTTTTTTAGTGCTGTCGTAACTTTGAACAGTTGCTAAACGAATGGTCATTAAGCAAGGACTACCTGTATTCTCTGTTTAGTCCATGTGATTTTATTACTGTGTCTTATAAAAAGGCACTTGTAACTGTAAAACAGTGTTCCATAACCTAAATTTATTTTTAAAAGCTTCATCTTATTTTCCAACTAGCTTTTAAAGCAAGTCCTCATTTCTGAATAAGTACTTTAAGTAGACATTAACCATAGAATTAAAGCTTGCCCTAAAGGGAAGAGGGGGAAATGTGATCCAATTTGCCAAACAACTCTTGATGCTGATGCTATAACACTGTTTCCAGAAAAAATAATAATTAACAGAGTTCATCCTGATGTTAAGCTAAAGCTGATAATGTTTATAATATAAAAATATGTATTTCTCATTCTGAGCATTTTGATTGTCCATCACTGTAATTTCCATTTTTAGTTTGGCAACATCAATAAATAAAAATGAGAAAATGCTTCAGTCACCTAGTTCCCCCTTCTCTGATGCATCAAAGTATAAATTCTATAATGATGATTTAACTTCTGGCAAGACAAATGGTAGCAACCCTTCATCTTCCACATCCTCAAGTAGAAAACACAAGAATGAAATTGGATCGTATCTACATCCTGGAGATTTCAGTGTAAGTTCTGATCACAGTGTATTTAAAGTACTTAAAAATTCATTTTGTTCCTATATAGTCCTGTCCATTAGACTGTTTGGAAAAGTCTTTCTTAGGAGTTTTTGGAGTTTATAGCGTCAGGTGAGAAAACTTTGATTCTGGTGACATCCCAAGTGTGAATGCTGCATTATCATATACCATTTTGTGAACTGGAGAACAGTGCATGGAAAATTGATTTTGTGAAAATCTGCCTGAGACAATATAATTTATATTTCCTCCCTACCTCTTCCTCTCTGTCTCTTTTGGTAGACATTCTCTTCTGATGTTGGGTTAAAACTTCTCCATTAAAAAAATCTTCATTTCTAAAACAATTTTACAGGTGTTTTAACATACTACTTTAACTCTTCCCCAAATTGGAATCTAGAGGTCTGAATAAATATGGAAAAGATATGCAGTATATTGAACCTGCCCTATTTTGTATAACAGTAGGGCTGGCCTTGTCACTTGGTTGCAAGGATCATTCATGGATGCGTGTCCATGAATCTTTCCTAAACTTGTACCCTCTAAGTGGACGGAACACAGCTCCCTTTATCCACAGCGATGGTTGGAAAATAGAGGAATGGTAGTCCAACCCATGTGGAAAACATACAAAAAAGTGTTACACTTCTTATATTGAAATGTCATTTGCAAAGCCATACATATTTCATTATGATTAATCTTATCTTTCTCTGGGTTCAATAGAACTTAAACTTCCTTGTAATCTTGTATAGAATTGTATCCTAAAATTCATAAGATTAAACAGCTCAGGTTGTAATCTTATGCACACATACAGTATCTAGAAGAAAGTTCCATTGAATTCAAAGACATTTCTTTTTTGATAGATGTGTGTAGCATAGGATTTCATTGAAAGAGTTCTCTGATCAAGAGGTGGATTCAGATATATACAGGAGGGAGAGAGAGATCTGCTAGTAGATTTGGTTATTTATTTTTCTCAACATAGACTTGGAAGATTTATGAATAAATAAAAATATCCATACTTGAAAGAGTGTGGTTTTTTATTTTGTTCTGAGCTGAAATTGTTCTCATCCATAAAAAACATTACATGGAAATAGTCTCTAATTTTAATAATACCTCTACAGTTGTTTACCATTATTCTCAATAGCTGAATCCACAATTAGTTCCTGATTGTTAATTTTACTGTTTGTTCAGAAAGCCATGTACATCAGTTCAGAAAATACTCTATTCTGCAACAAGACACAGTGCCAAAAAGAACCGTGGTCACCTATATTGACTGTGCCCAAAACCTGTAGGAAAACAAAACTCATAGTAAACGATGGGTAAGTCAATTGTTTCTTTGGTAGAAATTTCCCTCCCTCCCTCCCTCCCTTCCTTCCACAAACTGCTTCTAGACTAAAATAAAACACTTAGGGCAGTGCATCATAAAAGTACATATCTCTGGACTTCAAATGTACCAATAAAGTTGCCTTCCATATTTGTCAGAAATGCTGTATTTTTTTAAAAAATTGGATATTTATTTACAGACTTAACGTTGCTTTTTTAATGGTATCATCAGTTCAAGAAACATTAAAACCATTGTAGGGAATTATTGTAAAAAACAGTATTGGAGAAAAATCTTTAAATGGCACTTAAACATTTTTGTGTAGTTGATACTGAATAGTTTTTAGATTATGTTGAGCAAGACTATTGGGATTTAGAGAGGAAATCTGGTAAACTAGCCTTTCAGATTAAAAGAATAGTAGCAAAATGATATTATCCTTATAATCAAGAAAATTCAGGTGATATACATAATGTTTTTATATTTTACAACTATTAAGTTGTGTCATATTTATGGTATGAGTGATTTTTGTTGATAAAGCAAAGCTTCCAAAGATTAATCAGATCAAACAATTTACAAGCTGCACCTTTATCTCTATAAGAAATAATTGATTCAATTAAATTACTGAAATTAGGCTCTTGGCCCTGATTGTTTTCTTATAAGGTATTTTATTTTATTATATTTTTTGCTCCCACGTTGTTGGAGGTCTACAAAGATGCTCTATAGAGAAAATTTCTCCCCTCTTCCTTTAGTCATTATTTTATATATGTAATTTTAAAAACAGGTGAATATCTTGTAGAGTGTGTCTTTCTTAAATATGAATGCTAACATTCTGAGAGCTGCTTTGGCTCAAAGACAACAAATTTTGCTATCTTTGTTCATTCATCCTCCACAGCCTGGTTTCATTAAAGGACATCAAGCATCAGATACTAGATTATTAGCAGATACTTGATACACAAACAGGTACATTAGATTCAGCAGAGGTTGTCTTGGACATCAAGAAAACCTGTGGCATACAGATTAGATTTTTGAAATATGTTTTGGTTAAACTTGGTATTTCCTTAAGTTTTGTTGACTGGTGTTCTAACCTATCACAGAGGTTATCTCCAATTGAATTATTTCTTTATCCTTTAGAATGCTATGTGGAGCTTATTAAAGATGTCTGCTTTCACCTCTTTTATTTAAGTTGGTGTTGGAATCACTGGCCTGCTTTAGTAGGCTATATAAGGATTTTCCATGTAGCAGGGTGGCTGAAGTGGAACATAAATATATGTTGATTATATTTATGCCTTATTGATCATTTATTTTATATTTTATTTATAAGATATGTTAACTGCCCCTATCCTGAAGAACTGTGGGCTGTGATAATTGCCAGTGTTCTTTACCAAGACATAATGCAATTGTTTTGCTCACTCACCTAATGTCCTGGCCCAATGCTCAAGGGAAAAAAGAGGTTTTCAGAGTCTTACTAAAGACCAGCAGAATTGGGGCCATCTGGATCTCAGTGGATTTACTATTCCACAGGGCAGGTGCAATGACAGAGAAAGTATGCTTTCTGGGTCCCATCAGATAACATTGTCTAATAGAAGGAACTTGAGACATGTCTGCTCAGTTGGCTGGGCAGACATAATTGCAGATAAGAGATCCCTCAAATAACCCAGTCCTATACTATGAAGAGCTGTGTAGGTGACAATCAACACCTTGAACCTAGAAGCCTACTGGGAGCCCAGGGCAATTCACCTAGTAAAGTTACATGACTATATCAAGGTGCAGCCATAACTACCCATGCTGTTCCATTCTGCACCACGTGCAGCTTCTGAGTAATCTTCAAGCCCTGTGTAGAGCATGTTGTAGTAATCCAGGCAAGTGGTGACCAAGACCTCTTTATCCAGGAACAGGCACATTTGGCACACAAGATGGATTGGGGCAAAGGCCCTCCTAGACACAAGTGCCATTTGCTCTTCAAGCAGGAGCCCAGAGTCTAGGCGGAAACTCTAAGCTGTGTACCAGCTACTCCATCCAGAACCGATAATAGAAAGTTCCCAGATCTAGGAGGGCTCTAAAACCCACCACCACTCAGTCTTGCTGGGGTGAGCCTAGGTCTGTTTCTCCCCATCCATGCCACCACAGTCTCCAAACACCAAAAAAACATATTTTCTAAGACACTTAGCTACAAATCTTAAATTGCAATTCAGCAATGCTATAAATCAGGTTCTTTACTTGTAGAAACTCTAGGATGCATTTCTCATTTAAATTCAGAAAACATTTACTGGAAAAAGATGTTATTTTGCATCTTAATTATTATATGTTGTTTGTGGTGTTTCTGCATAGTTTGATAAATTATTTTTGCCTAATTTTTCTAGCATTATTTGGAATCCATGAAATATTTAGCACATATTTGTTTTGGAGATACCATTAAGTAAAACTTTTTAATATACAAGGAATATATATCAAGCTCAATTTTTTATTATATTTCCTTTCATCCTAGACCGCACAATTTAGATTATTTTATGCAGGAAGCTAAAAGAAAAAAGCATAAAGCAGATGCAATGGTAAGAATGCTTGAATTTCTGGTACATTATTCCAATTTATCTGTACAATAAAAGTTCTTTCTTAGGAAAAATTAACTAATATTAATTTTTAAATCTTTCTAATATGAAAATTAGTCTTACTAGGACAGATTTTAATATAACCAAATATATAAACACTTATCCAAGATCAATTAATAGATACATTTTAGGTAAATTAAAATTGGAGGTAGTACTATTCTTGTTTTTAAAAATTGTACAGGTGTAACACTGCATTAGTGTAGCAGACCCCATTATCAAATACATAATGGGTCATTTGTAGATTTAAATCCTATTTTGTGGCCAGGCCTGTGCTAACATTCTCAGAAGGCTGTTTGATCCAACATTGATTTCCTTGAGCATGAGGAGGATGGAGCACTATTTGCAAACCCTCAGTTTGTTCCATAAGCAATTATGTATGCCTCCCCACCTCCTCAAAAGGCTCCAAAGTACCTTGCACTGTGAAGGCTTGCAAGAGAAAGGGGGAATTTGCCATAATTATCACCCACCCCTTTCATTCATGAAAACCTCTACTAAACCCACGAGCCTTCTGTGAATGCAACAGCATTGGGTACCACCACTGAATACCCTCACATTATCCTTAGTCTGCAAGCTTCTCCTGATATCTGTGGGCCTTAATTTAATGCTAAACATGTGTTCAGTACAATATACATGTAGTATTGCCATAAAGAGTTGACTTTTCCCCCAGGCATTGGGGAATAAGGTTGGAGCCTGGGGATTGCATAGATGAATGGATGTAGATGATGGATTAGGCACCTGGTTTTTCTTGGTTTGTGTTTTTGATTGTTTTAATGTTTGTGATTCTGTTGCGGTTGTCAGCCACCCAGAGTTGTGTTCCACAAGATGGGCGGCCATATAAATAATTTAAATAAATAAACTGCTGATTATTAGTCAGCCAATTGTCTTTATAAACATTTATAATTAGCCATGACATTAGAGATGTTGATTTTTTTTTTTTTTTTTGGCCACATTCTGGTCTTGTCTTCCTAAGTTTCCCCTTTGTTCCTTGATTTCTATACATAACTATTCCTGCTTAACATTTAAAAAATTTTTATAGCAAGTTTGAAAGTAACAAAATAAAACAAATTAACTAACAGGGAAATAATCAGCATAAAGCTGTAGTGATCCTCCCAACAGTAGAATAGTAGAAACGAAGTTAATCCTCAAAAACGTTCTGGAAAAGGAAGGCCTTTAACCAGTGGTGTGCTGGAGCAGACTCACACTGGCTCGTGAGAGCCAATTGTTAAATTTTCTGGAATTTTGTGGGCCAGTTGACAGCAGAGGTGAGCCCCATCACTAGCGTGCCAATCAACTGTTCCACAGCTAGCAGCGTGGTGCAGGGGAACAATGGAGCGAGTACAGCCCATTCTTAAACACTTAGCAGTACACCACTGCCTTTAACCAATCCAAAAATATAAGAGGGGGAGGATCATACCAGCTTGCCCTGAAAGAGAACCCCACAGATTTCTGAATCTGAGGATCAGTGAAGGAAGACCTCCTCACAGAGTATTACAGTAAATTAGGAAAAACGCATATGTGAAAAAATGTCCTGAGATGATCAGGGATCAAGCCATTATAGCTTTTATAGTCAAACTAGCACTTTGGATTTTTGACCAGAAATACACTTGTAGCTGACACATCTGTGTCAATATCAAACCAGTTCAAGAATATTGTCCTCACCAATGGACGTGCTGTTGCATTATACACAAAGTAAAGTTTCTGAAGTACTCCAAAGGCAGTCCATATGCCAACAGTATATGAAATTTTAACTCTAGAATGTCTTTACAATATAATTGCTTGATTCCACTATTGTGTTTGTGTGTATGTATGCATGTGCATGTACTTACATGATATAATATACATAATGACCCATTTCATAGTTTAAACCAGCTGTTTGGCCCAATCACCATATGGAATATGTTTCAACTCTTCTTCACATGTCAGTCGTAATGTAAATTAATCCTCAATGAAAGTGAAGGGAGGGAGAAAACAGAGCAGCAGAAACAGTACAAATCATTGAAAGCTGAGATTAAAATGACATCCGCAGGTTTGTGTAAACATGCTTTCAAAAAAGAATGGAAGACTCTCTTCCCACAAGCTTCCAAATGTTTTATCTATCTGTCTATTTCCAGCTTTTCATTCAAGAGCTCAAGGTGGCATATATCATGCTCCATTGTCCTAATTTTTTTCCCCTCAAGGTAGGTTAGGCTGAAAGAGAAGGACTGGACCAAAGTCACTCTTTGAGCTTCTGTAGCTGAGGGTGGACTAGAACCTGGGTCTCTTCACTCCTAGCCCAGTTCTTTAATCGCTACACCATAGTGCCATGTTCCATATGGAGAGCACAGGTATCTGCCATTACAAAATATTTGTTATGATATGTCATAAGAAATAAAATTGAACATTATCCACTATTTACTGATGAAGGGATTATTAAAATGTTGCATATTTCTTTCAAATGCTATGCTGGAACAAAGTGAGACAGCCAGTTTGGTGTAGTGGTTAGGGTATCAGGCTAGAAACTGGGAGACCGGGAGTTCTAGTCCCGCCTAGTAACCAAGCCAGCTGGGTGACCTTGGGCCAGTCACTCTCCCTCTGCCCTAGGAAGAAGCAGGCCATGGCAAGCCACTTCTGATAAACCTCACCAAGAAAACTGCAGGGACTAGCCAAGGCAGTTGCCTGGAGTCAAAACACTGACTCAGAGGCACAAAAAAAGAGAATAAAATGATCACTGATTAAACTAGAGATGCTTAGACTTCAAAGATTTACTCTGAACTTTGCCCCAAAACTCTGTACAATACAAGATCATATTTTTGTAGCCCTATTTCTCTTTGCATTTATTTATTTTGACCACTCCTATCCATATTTCCCTGTTTCATTTGTAAATGCTACTGATCAACTTGGCTGTGTTGGTATATACTTCATATTTCAGCATATCAAGACATGAATTTGGTTTGGGGTTTTTTTTGTTTTTGTTTTAATGGGGTGCCTTATTAAGCTAAATGTAAAGATGCCATCAAATGAAGCACATCTCCTGGAAACAGCATCCATGCAGTTTTCTTGGCAGCATTACAAAACTGATGCATTCGTCCAGGGCATTTAACTTCCCAGTCTATCCAACAGCTTTGGAATTTGTATACGGTCTCACATCCAAGTACTTACCCAGCTGACTTTGCTTAGCCTCCAAAGTTAGTTAGGGGCTGCCACCTCCTGGATCTTGATATGTTAGAAAACTAGTACTTAACCAGGCATTCCTATCTCCTGTACTGAGAAATTTACCAACTTCAGATCCAGGATCTTAAATTCTAGCTGAAAGTTAGCATAAAATACTAGCTTGTTCTGAAGCTGAAATAGTAGTTTCTTGGTTCAAATTAAATTAGGTTAAGTAGACACTTTCTGACTTAGCAAGTAACTTTGGGGCAAAAATCTTATGCAAATCTTATCTTAAGATAATCCAAACCAGACCAAGTCTCCTTTTTTTACTAATATAAATATTCTGCCCCTTTGCATATATACCAAAGAAAACATTAGTAACAATTCATTTCTACTCTAGTATAGGCATAAATACAGTATTTTGTCATCATGTTTTTCCTGCTGATTTTGTCTTGAAGGTGGAAAAATTTGGCAAGGCACTGAATTATGCTGAAGCTGCATTATCATTTATTGAGTGTGGAAATGCCATGGAACAAGGACCCATGGAATCAAAGTCCCCATACACAATGTACGCCGAAACTGTGGAACTCATCAGGTGCGTCTGCTGGAATACTCTGACAATTGACTGGTTCTTGTGCTCATACAGTATATGTGAGTATTTCTACTAGGGATGTGCAAACTGTTTTCAGTTGAAGCATTTTGAAATCAAACCACACCATTTCAAATTAAAATATCACACTTTGAATGTGGAACATTTTGCACACCACTATTTTTAACTATGAACAATAATTTATGCATGAGAAGGTAATTCACTAATATTAGTGTTTACATTTTTAGTATTGATTGACTATGTTTGGATACATTGTTCTATTCTTATGGAAGTTTTATTTATTCTAGAATAATGGTTCTTGAACTGTTTGACCCAATTATCCCTTTTCCCAGTCTCAAATAATGTCATTACCCCCACAAAACAAAACAAAAAACAAAAAAACCCAGATTCTCTTGTTTTACACAATCATCTTGGCAGTGGCAATCCCAAACTGGATCCTTGACTCACAAACAAGCAATTACAAATTGCTCCATTACTCCCAGGATATGCCCAAATTACCCTCTTGGAAGTAATTACCCCCAGTTTAAGAACCACTGTTCTAGAAGTTATGCACTTTCATACTTTGTAAGCAGGAAGAAGCTCCATGGATGCTTTTCAGTGGTGGTATAAATTGGGCTATTAGTAAAAACAAAAGTGGCATTCTTATGCATTTCCCTAAAAATAAACATATGCCAAGCCACCTTTGATCCTTTGTGAAATTGCACCAGTGTTCAAATTTGGTTACCGTCTGATCCAAGATTAAAGACTAGATCATAGTTGAGATGAATGCATTAATTTCACCTAATGGTAATATTTTTCCATCAGTCTTGTATGTGCTTTTGTATTTCACAACTAACCTACTGATTGTTTTCTAACATCTTGTGACCTTTCCATGTTTTTGACTGCAATGTTAGCCTTCTTTCCTCAAGACAAACCAGGAGACACAAACTGTTTTAATCAAAGTCAGGCAAACGTTTGAAAATGTGAGTTCTCTGTATAAATTGCCTTCTCATAAAGGCTTTACTGGCATCCCATACTGTCCTTATGTTGGTGCCTTTATTAAGATTGTTCTCAAAAAAATCTTTCAATTTCTTTTTACTGTCCTCTATTATTGATTCCTTTTGCAGCAAAGTTTGAGGTTTGGATGGCATGGCTTATTATAGCATGATAAAGTTAAAGTTAATGTAAATTTTAAAAATCATTACATTAGGAGAGCCATATTAAGAATATGGAATAAATATAAACCAAGGCTATGCCCGAAAATACCCTCATGGGTTTCAGCACAAGAAGCATTTTATAAAAAAGAAATAGCAAAGATAAATAGTTAACATATCAAGATTTGTTAGTACAGGAACATGGAGAACTTAAGATGAAGTCAAGAGAACAATTGACTGCAGAGGGATTTAGTTTTCAGTAGTTCTCATATGCACAATTAAGAGAGAGATGTAATATAAATAAAAAGATAATGGGAATAGAACAACATAAGGCGGAATTTGAAATTGAATTATGCACAAATGATGGACTTGTGATTGTTAAAATGTACAAACTTTTGTTGAGATTTGAAATGGAAGAAGAACAAGTTAAAGAGTGCATGATAAAATGAGCTAAGAATTTTGGTTATAATATACAGATGGACTAATGGGAGAGAATGTGATTAAAAGGACTGAAATTCACATTGTGTTATAATTTAAGAGAGAATTTCATACACACACACACAGAAATTTTTAACAAAATAAAAGCAATACAAATATTAAAAAAGAAACAAATGAATTAAAAAAGAATAGTGAATAAGTAAGAAAGAAAAAAGAAAAAAGGAAGGGAAGGGAAGGGAAGGGAAGGGAAGGGAAGGGAAGGGAAAAAAAAGGAGAGGAGAGGAGAGGTTATAAAGAAGCAGCTTCTGATCTTTTTGACAACTGTTATAAATGCATTTATAGTTTACCCTCTCTCTTTAAGTTTACATCATAATTTCATTTTTGCATAAGCTACCCTTTCTAATCATCAAACCCATAAATCACTAATTATTTCTTTTCTTTCTTCAGCAAAAAGTCCATAAAGAGTTTCCAGTCACTAATAAATGTAATAGTTGATCTTTCTCTAAGCAAACAAGTTAATTTTGCCATCTCTGCTAGTTCCATCATCTTCACCAACCATTCCTCCATTGTGGGTATATCAGAATCTTTCCATTTTTGTGCATATAGCTGTCTCACAGCAATGATTGTATATAAAAATAATCCTCCTTGGCTCTTTTCTAGTTGCCTGTCTAATAATCCATGCAAGAAAAGTTCTGGTTTCAGTTGAGTCTTAGTCTTTAAAATTCTTTGTATCAATGTATGTATTTGAACCCAAAATTTTCTGGCTTTTTTGCAAGTCCACAAGGTATGATAAAATGACCCTTCATGCCCCTGGAGGTGAGACAGGCCCCCTCACTCCCAGCCTTTCAGAGGAATTTGAAGACCTGACTCTGCCATCTGGCCTGGGGCGGGGAGGGAGGTTGTCAGAAATGGGGTTGGCTAGCCCCCTAGAGGCCTAGTGTGGCTTCCATCAGCCTCTTGGATTTTTTTTCCTCTTCTTTCCATATGTGTAGATGTGTAGATGTGTTTGTCTTTTTATAAATTTTAATCATGTATTGATTGTTTTAACTTGATGTAAACCACCCAGAGTCCCCCATTGCGGGGAGATGGGCGGGGATAAGTCTATGTATAAATCAATCAATCAATCAATCAATCAATCAATCAATGTTGCCCAGGTTTCCAACATAAATTTGAAGTACCCTTATACATTCTGGATAATTTTTCTGGAGTCATATTAATTTAAGAGAGAACTTCTATAATACGATGTACCATTGGCATATGTCACCAGAGAAATTACCTAAGATGCATAAACGTACCTCTAATCAATGCTGGAAATGTGAAAAGAACGAAGGGACACTTTACCATGTGTGGTGGACTTGTGAAAAAATGAAAAAATACTGGATACAAATACACATGATGATGCAAAGAATTTTAAAAATTAATATTCAGATGAAACCAGAACTTTTCTTATTGGGACTTATGGAGAGTCAATTAGAAAAGATTTAGGGAGATTGGTTTTGTATATGGTAACTGCAGCAAGGCTACTACATGCACAAAGATGGAAAATTACTGAAATAACCACAGTGGAGGAGTGGATTGTGAAGATGGCAGAATTTGCAGAAATGGCAAAATTGACCACTTTGATCAGAGATAAAACAATAAGTACTTTTATAAGAGACTGGAAACCCTTTATGGACTTTCTGCTGAAAATGGGAAAAAAATGAGTTGGTGATTTTTGGATTTGCGGATTAAAAAGGGTTAAATATGGGAAGAAGGGAATTATGGAATATAATCTTAAAGGGGAAGGAGAGGCAATAATTTGTTTGTAACTGCTGTAAAGAAGATCAGAATACCTTTAAATATCTTTTTTCTTTTTTCTATCTGTACTGTTTCTTGCACGTTTTCTTTTATCTTTTTCTTTTCTTCATATATTTTTTCATGTTTATCTTTTATTCATGTAAAAAATTCTAATAAAAATGATATGAAAATGTGGGTTCTCGTTTTCAGTAAGTTGAGATGCATTTTGAGCCTCACTTGGATTTGAAATGAAGTTGCTTTCTACAACCCACTTATTTCTACCTGTTATTGAAGTAGAGACACTAAGGCTGTGTTTCTTGGTCTATTGCCGCTTTGGGATCAATACTCACTCCAAAAGTCAGCAGTGAATAACTAGGGTCCTATAAAGGGAGTGGCCATCTTTACAGGAAGCCCATCCACTGCAAAAATGGCTGAGAGATTCTCACTTTCTGCATTTTTTTGTTAGACTTTGGCAGCTGCCTCAGCCAAAAGGTCTCTTCCAAGTAGAATCTAATACACCCTTCATGTTTATTGAGCTCAGAGGGATAGGGCTGTAGGAATTTCAGCAAATGAATTATTACTCATAGTGAATTCATTTATCCCCTGAAAAATGACCGAGCAGAGGTTTTCTCTATTTCTTCTTAGCAACTTTCCTGCAACATGGTGAGGAGTTGGTCCTCTTTGCAGATAATGAAGTACCTTGTAACTTATCTGTTTATGAAAGTGTTTATTTAACATTTGTCAACCCTTACATTTTTCTTTTAATGCTCTGGGGAGGGGAGAACAGTGATCTTACAAAGACACTACAGATAGAATTAGGGAGGCTTCCTCACCTCCATCCTTCTTCTGCTCCAGTGTGGCCACAAGACAGTAAAGGTAAAATAATATTATTGGATACTGTCTCTGTGCTGACAGAAGGAAAAATCACCTTGTGTGCTATATTCTTTGAAAAAGATGCTCTGTGAACGTAATTCTATAATAAAACAATATATCAAATAAAGTAAAATACAATATTGTCATTTATTTTTTATTTTATTTTTATTTACTGGGCCTTATAACTCTGTGGTCACTAAGATAACACTGACATGATGGCATATTTTCACTCAATATGCTGGTCCAATCCAAGCAACAAAAAAGCAGACCCTGCACCTGCGGGAAAAATGCTAGGAAGAAAAAAAATGGTGGTCCAATCCAACAGGACTCTGAGCAGTTTATTTTAACAAATCACGTTGGGTTATTTTTCAGTTTTAAATCTCTATTCCTCACCTTGAGCCACTGCTGTCAGATGGGTGGCCTGTGGCCGTGTAAATTCTTAAAATTGTTTAAATAAATAAATAAATACATACATACATACATACATACATACATACATACTACTAGAAAATCTAACAAATATATGAAAACAGACAACAAAAATCTGTAAGAACTGATCTTTAGAAGTTTTGTCCATTTATTTGTGTGTTTAGAAGATGTGAAATGAGAAGCCACAAAACTGTTCATCAGAAAAATATTTCACATTTGGACTGTCGTCAAAAATGTACAAGGATACAGATTTGGAGTTCAAAGCAAGGAGGGGTATAAATGAGATGAAACATTGTAATAAAAGGAAGTTAAATGTGGAAGGGGGATTTGAACCTCATCTGAGCTTTGAAAAGCCTTTGAAGTGAATGAAAGTGTGGGAACATCTAGTAAAGTGTCATGCAAAATACTGTAAATTATGATAATTATAAATCATTATAATTAATCAGTGGTAGGGCACTTTGAGAATTGGAGCTAACTGAAAGAAATGATCAAATCTGGTGACATTAACAGGAAAAAAAGCAGGAAGATAAGAGTTTCACAGACAAGAAAAAGAAGACTAAACAGTGTCGGGTTATTCATCTAAGCTTCATGAGGGAAAAGGCCTTATACTTCGTTAAAGCTGGCAGGCAGACAGATCCAGCCATAGTTTTGAAGAGTTCCCACTGAAAGGAAAACGAGGGGGGGGATGATAATGAAATCAATTAGCTGTGACAAGTAAAGGTTGCAATCCTATGTACCCTTAGGTAAATGTAAGTCCCACTGAGCTATAAAAATGTTTCATGTTCATCCTTTTTTTGCTTGCTTTGCTGACTTTGTTCTCAATCTTCTGCAGATATGCTGTGAGACTAAAAACCCACTCAGGTCCCAGTACACCACCAGAAGAAAAACAATTAGCAGCATTATGGTGCGTAAATTAAAATGTATTTGAAAAATTAATTTCAATTATTCGGTCCTCAAAATGGAATGTTATAATAATTAAGATTAAGTAATTAATACCAGACTTTACATTGCCTTTTGGTCAGGTATTTTTATATAAGATCACAACCATCAGCTTTACACTGAGCCCAGAAACAGATTGCTATTTAGTGCAACGTGCAGGATTAGTGTAATAGTAACAGTCCATCTAGTATTTTTATAGAATGTTTAAGACATCTGCGGTTTTCAGCAATCCATCTGGCTTGTATTAGTATACTGGTTGTTATGTTTTAGACTAGCTGAGTGTTTTTATAGACAGTCCCATGTCTATATTACAGAAGTTTCGTCTCAGTGGAACCAGTACAGGAGTAAATAAAGCCAGATTGCTTTTTACAAATAGGAGCGAAGCTGGTTTGCCAGCCTAAACAAGTCAATAGTCTTCCTTAAAAAAAAAATGTTTCTAGAGGCTACAATAGCTTCTTTTATTGGCACAAAAGGCTCTTCCAGTTTATCCCTGCCTATTTCATTTAAAATTTTAAATTTATAGTTAAAGTTCAGTAAATAAAAACTTCCCTTTTCTTTGCTATAATAACTCCCATTTTTCTAAGGGGCAATGTTAGTAAAATAATGTCATCCAACTTTAAAGTCCTATTTTCCCATGATTTAAAAAATTCTCACTGTTAATTAAATCTCTGAATAGCTGCTGATTGCCCATTGTGGATACTGAGTAGCATACTTCCTGCTGAGTAAGCAGAGATTATAGAAGGACTATAAGTCACTAGTTTCCCAGGAGTAAGCTCACTGAGACAGTGAACATGAAGAGCAAACAGAAGTTCCCAGTACAGCAGGGAAGTCCTAGAGTCCTTAATATATTTTCCCTCTAAGTCATCAGAGTGCAGTTGGCTAATCTGAAAGTCTGAAAAGGGAACAATAAGACATAAAAGTAAAAAGAAGGAGGTGTTAAACTATTTCCTTTTTCTCTATTGCTCTTTTTTTTTTCCTTGTGGAAAGTTGCATCCTCTGTCAATGCTATATCAGGCATTGACAGAGGACGCAACTTTCCACAAGGAAAAAAAGGCCAGTGGACAAGAGTGACCATCAGAAAAACCACTTTTAGAACCTCAAAGAAGAAACAAGCCATAAGCCTTCAGGAGGAGAAAAAAAAGAAGCAATAGAACAAAAGGAAATAGTTCCTGGAAGGTAGAAGGAAAGCAGGTGGGCCCTACAAGAAGAATAAGAGAAGACTCATGATATTTGATGGCTCACTACTATGTGGATCCAGAACAAACATATGCCAGCTGGACTCACTGGATTGTAAAGTATGTTGTATGGCAGGAATAAAGGTTAAGGATGCAAAGAACAACTTTTATCAAGTTCACTGAAAGATATCCTAGCCTGCTAATCCATGAGGGGATGATACTGTAAAGAACAGTTTCAGCTCTATGACCATATATTTTGAAGGTTTAGGTAGGAGGCTTCAGTAGTGTTCTCATATATCCATCCTATTCATTGAAAAGCAAAAGGAAAAAAGAATCTGGAAATGACTGACTGATCATGCAAATGATATCAGAGATTTTGTTTCTGCATCTGAATTACCTGGCTAAAGAACTGTTGGATCTTTAGAACTGTTGGCCTTAAAGAGCTGTTGGCCTTAAACTTAATCTAATGGATGGTAGAGTTGAAAACCTGTATGCAAAAGTCTCAGACAAAAACTTGTACACTGCAGAAATGGAAATGTTACTCTAATGAAATCTGTAAAATCACTCAGTGAAAAATCATAAAGAATATTGGCTCATAAAATTGTATTTTATTTATTTTACTGCACGTGTATGCTTTCCCACATTGCTGGATAGCTTACACCAATAAAACACATCATAAAAGCTTCATAAGCTTAAAATAATAGAAAATATTTAGCAAGACACATATAACCACAAAAAACATAACTGCCAAAAACCATATATAACAGTTGTCATCCCTATCAATGTGTTTTCCAAAAGCCAAACAAAAGATGATCTCCACCTGAATAAGAGCAAGGAGGACTCCATTCTAACCCTGGGAGGAGAGAATTCCACAGGGCCAGTACACCAGTGGAAAAGCCTGGCTCTGCACTTCTGTTCCCCAAACTATTCTGGAGAGAGGATCAGAAGCATACCTTCCTGGATAGATTCACAGGATGGGAAAAGTCTACTTGGACTTGTGGTGGCCCCACAAAAATCAAGGATTTAGCCAATAAAGAGATTTATAGGTGATAACCAGCTCTTTGAATTGTCCTGGAAAACTATTGGTGGTCAGGGCAGCTCTTGCTGAATCATGTGACTTTGTTAAACTGGGACCAACCCATTAACAGATGGTATGCTGCAGTTTGGACCAATTGCAGTTTTGCATATTCTTCAATAGAGAGTAACCCAACTGTAATTAGGGTGATGAGGTCATGAATAATTGTCTGTGGAGCATTCTGTTCAGAAATAGCTCCATCTGGTGCACTACCCTTACAGCAATTGTAAGTCAAGAATTCCCAGATCCTAGAGCAGCTTTTTAGGGGATTCCAACCCTATCAAAAGCTAAATATGGAGCTACACTTTTCTAGATAAACCACCACTCCATCTTGCTGACATTTAATCTGAGTCTGGCCTTCATTGCTCAGATTATGGCAAATAACCAAAATGAACTTGAATTCTTAGTACAGGATGGCAAATATGATTTATAGCTGTAACAAGTAACCAGGTGGAATTATTCCCATGACTGAAATATAGTACAGTGGTACCTCGGGTCACAAACACTTCTGTTCATGACCAATTCGGGTCACAAACAGCACCGTTCGCAAAATTTTTCTTCCATCCGCGAACTCCGCATCGGGTGACGAACAGGATCCGTGGCCATTTTCCCTGCCGTGACACGTCATGGCTTCCTGTAGGGAGGGGGACTCTCCCTCCAAGCAATAACCGCCTCCCCACCCACCTTCCTGTCCTCCACGCCAGAAGTCGCCTCGAGCAAGGTTAGCGTTCTCTCTCTTCATACTGTACTGTACTGTATTTTGTGTCATATTTTTGTGGTTTTAAAAAAAATACATATGGTTCAGAACGGATTAACTGTAATTACATTGAACCTTATGGGAAAATTTGATTCGGGACACGACCAAAATTGGTTGGCGACCAAATTCGTAGGGGTCAGAACGGATTAACTGTATTTACATTGAACCTTATGGGAAAATTTGATTCAGGTCGCGACCAATTCGGGTCGCAACCAGAGTCGCGGAACGAATTAAGTTCGTGACCCGAGGTACCACTGTAATTGAAGAGTACAGTTCATTCAAAAAGAACAGAAGCAGAACAGAGTTGTACTGTAAATCAAAAGAATTATTCTGGAGGTGTCCAGATGTGAATTTTATACAGTTGTGCCAGAGGTATAAACTAGGGTTGCTGCTGTTGTACCATACTCCAGCTGTGCCACTGTTGCCCTTCCTGAACTGCTTAACCCTATTGCAGGATTGGTTGTAAATTCACCTTGTCTACTAGTTTTAGGCTATTTCAGATGTTCCTTTTTGGAGTTGTAAAATGGAGTAGAGGCACCACTGTACGGTGATTTATAGTCACTGGTTGTAGAGAAGATAATATGGAGTGCCCAGGGCTCAGTCTTCTCCCCCGTTGTATTCAGTATCTACACAAAGCCTCTGAATTGGCCCATCCTCAGTTTGGGGTGAGATATTGTCCATATACAGATGACTCCTAGCTGTGTATCTCCATCCCAAGCTAAATGGGAAATGTGATTGAGGTCCTAATCAGGTGTTTCTCCCCATCCAACCCCCTGTCAGGGTTAGGGTTAGGGTTAGGGTTAGGGTTGTCAGGAGTTGGATAGGGAGAAATAGGCTCAGGGGTTGGATAGGGAGAAATAGGCTCAGATTCAGCCCAAAGTAGATAGAATGACTGTTAATTCAGATTCCATGACTGTTTCATCTTGGACTCTTAATGGGGTGCCCTAAACAAGCAGGCACACAGTCTTGGAGTCTTCCTAGAAACATGGCTCCTGCTGGAAGACCAGATGAAAGCTGTGGGTAGGAGAGTCTTTGCCAAGTTCAGCTGGTATACCAGTTGCAGCCTTCTTGGAACAGGGGCAAGAGTGCATATTATCAGTTGTACCCTTGTCATAACTTGATTGAAATTCACTTTCTTTTTTTTTAATATCATTTTATTGAAAGTTTTAAAAACAAGAGTAAAAATTAATGCAAACTAAAATAGAGTAAGAAGGAAAAAAGAAAAAGGAAGAAATAAAAAAGAAAGCCAGTGCAAAAAGAAAAAAATAAAGGAAAAAAGGTAGAAGAAAAATAAAAAAGAAAGAAAAAAGATATAAAGAAGTGGCTTCTTATCTTCTTTACAGCAGTTATAAGTACAATATAATTTTACCTCTTTCTCTAAAGTTACGACATGTCTCTCTTCTTTTTATAATCTATCCTATCTAACCATCAAAACCATAAATCATAAGTTCATTTTTTTTCTATTTTCTGCAAAAAGTCCATAAGGGGATTGCAATACACTTTCCATGAAGCTGCCTTTTTGAAGATCTTCTGGAAGCTTCAGCTGGTGCAGAACCCAGCTACCTTATAATTACCCAGACCCAATATTGTCATGTAACACCAATATTGTGAGAGATGCACTGGTTAGTATATGTTTCTAAGTGCAATTCAGTGTGCTAGTTATCAACTATAAAGCCTCATATGGCTTATGGCCTGGTTATTTCCAAGACTGTCTATTCCAGATAGAATCAGTACATCCATAGTGTGCAAGCAGAAAGTGTCTGTTGAAGGTCCCTCCTACTGAGATGTCCAGTAGAGAAACATGGAAGCAGGCATTCTCTGTAGAAGCCCCCTTCCTTTGAAACAGCTTACTCCCAGAAACAAAAGCAGTACCCTCCATTACAATTTTTCAGAAGTTTGTTAAAAACTGGTTGTTATGGAACCAGGGGAATAGGATAGCAGATTGTTATCTGAGTAACTTGTGGTATCATCTCATGTATTATTTTTATCTATTGTATTTTGTTGTTTTATTATTTTAGCGTATTCTGTATTTTATCATTATCTCTACACCACTTAGAGTCTACCATGATTGAAATGGTATAGAAGTTCCATAAACAAGTAAATGTAGCCACATTTGCTCAGAAAATCTAAGTGAATATACGTGGCAATACTGTAGGAAGCACCAGAGTTAAAATAAGAAGAAAAATGAAGTAATATTCTTGTTCATATCTACTACCAACTATCCAATATAGTACAAGATTGGATAATGCTTTGAAAAAGCAAATTGCAGGTATTTCAAAGAAGCAATGAGTAATTACTCCAACATCTCTGGGGAAGAAAATCAGCATAGACATTCCAGGAAATTCCTAACTTATCTTACTGACACATTTCTCCTTCAGAGAGTAGAAGGCAGCACCAGAGACTTGGCTGTTCTTGATTTGATATTAAGAGAAACTAGTTAAAGAAGTAGAAATAGAAGGAATATTGGAGAAAAAATACCATTACAAGGTTGGAGTACTGGATTTTAAGGAAAACTAGTTAAAGGTAGTCAAAGAACTATCTTGAACTTCAAAAAAGTAGATTTTAATAAACTCAGAGCAATGATAAGTAGGATTCCTTAGTAAAAAATGTTAATTGGAAAAGATTCTCCTAGAAAAGTTCCTGAAAAGGATGTTTAGTTTACCTGGAGAACAATTCCAAAAAAAGAAAAAAAAATAGAAGACAGCAGAAAAAGCCAGTGAGGCTACACAAAAACTTTAATGAAAATCAAAAAACAAAGTACACATAACCAATACACAAATGGCCAAGTCACAGAGGAAGAATACTTCTGGGAGTCTGGACTGTATTGCTGGGGTCGAGAGAACTAAAACCCAGGATGAGTTGAAATTGGCAAAAAATGCAAAGAAAAAAAAGAGGGGGGCTTTTTCAATAGATGTAGTCCCTGGGTTAAGAACACCTGGCTTATGGACGACATATAGCTAAGAATGGAACCTCTCGTAGCAAAATTCAAGTTAAATACACAATGGTTCAAGTTCATTACACAATACAACTTATACAGTATTATACAATAATACTGTTCCAACTTATATACAAATTCAATTTAAGGACGACCTTGGGAACAGAACTTGTTCTTAAACTGGGGACTACCTGTATGTTCAAAATAAAAGGAAGAAAAAAGAAACAGTGTACTTAGCTGCTCACCAGGAAATTGTCATAAGCAGAATGAAATGCTTAAGATTGATAGAAGCCTGAATTGGATGGCTGGACAGACAGACAGATACATACCTACATAGATAGTATCAGTTTAAATCTGTAGAAATAGATGAATTGCATTCTAGGTGTTGAAGGAAGTAGCTGATCATCTGAACAATCCTTTTTGTATTATCTTTGAAAAATCCTGGAGAACCAGTGAAGTGTCAGACAACTGGAGGACAAATGTGGCCTCTGTTCTTAAAAAGGAGAAAGAAAAGGAACCAGGAAACGATAGCACAGTCACCATGACCTCAATTTGTGGGATGATTCTGGTGCAGATAATAAAAAGATCAGTCCATAAGCACATGGAGAACAGTGTGATCATTACCAGAAGGTAGCATGGATTTGTCAAGAGCAAATCTTCCCAGGCTAACTTTATCTATTTGATTGGGTAACTTCCTTAGAAGACTATGGGAATGCTATAGGCATAACGTATCTTGATTTCAGTAAAGTATTTGACAATGTAACCCATGACATGCTGTTTGGAAAGATTTTTCAGTGTGGCCTGCATGACCTGACAAGTAAATAATAGTTAAAGAGTGCTCACCAGCTTTTGGAGATCAGATTGAGGCAAGATACTGAGTAGATCCCACAGAGGTAGCAATATTTAAATTCCTGAAAGGATTTCACATAGAAGAAGGTCAAAATCTGTTCCCTCTTGTTTCAGGACGCTGAATGATAGACTTAAGTTGCTGTAAAACCTATCCCAACTGAATGTTTTTAAAAAATAAAACCTTCCTCACAGTAAGAGGGATCGTGGAACCAGTTATCTAGGCTTATGGTGGGCTTCCCTTCCCTGGATTGTGTTCAAGCGGAGGCTAGAAATTTGTCAGGGATGCATTTCAGTTTGGTACTCATTTTAAGAAGGCACTGCTGCAAGTCACCTTAAAAAGTTGCTATGAGAGCCAGGACAATACAGTGCTTAATGTGTTGGACTAGACCAGTGTTTTTCAACCTTGCAAAGATGTGGGAATTCTGGGAGTTGAAGTCCACACATCTTAAAGTTCCCAAGGCTGAGAAACACTGGACTAGACTGAGGGAGACTCAGACTTAAATCCAGTCTGAGACATGGAAATTCAGTGCATAACTGGGCCAATCACTCTCCCTCAGTGTAATCTATTTCACAGGTTTATTGTGAGAAAAAATTCAGGGAAGGAATGCTATATATGCTACCATGAGTTCTTGAAGGAAAGAAAAGTTATAAATCAAGCAAATAATATCGTAAGCCTGATTCAGCATTGTTTCTTTCACTTTAACTAATTGCTCTTCCAGTTTGGCCTAGTGGTTTAGGCACTGGACTAGGAACAAGGAGACCTGAGTTCTAGTCCTGCCTTAGGCATGGAAGCCAGTCACTCTTTCTCAGTCCTAGGAAGAAGGCAAGGGCAAACCACTTCCAAAAAATGTGGCCTCAATAGCTGCTAAGACTTCTCCATCTAGTCACCAGGAGTCAAGACTGACTTGAAGTAAATAGTATGATTCGGCATTCTGTTACTTTCATTTCAACTAGTCACTCTACCAGATAATAAATAATCTTTAAAATCAAATTAATAAATACAAAATTGTAGCTCTGAATATACTTACCTGGGAATAAGTCCCACTGAAAATAGGGGAATTTTATTTTGATTTTTCTACTATAAAGCACTCAGAATAACTAACAATAATTAAAAGCACGATTAAAATACAATATCCATTTTAAAACAAAATGTAAATGTGCGTCTGTGTATAACCATCTGAGTAAGTATGCATTACATTTCACAGGAAAGAATGCATTGTTCGTCTAATAGTTGCATACTGCTTTTTGCTTAGTAGCAGTAGAAAGTACTCCTGTTCCACATAACTATTCAAGAACCAACTTTTCCTATGGAGAAGTTATTTTCAAAATGTAAATTTTACCAAGCTACTGTTGCTCATGGATATATCCAGACAGTTTTCTTGACAGTGGTTTGCCAAGGTCTTCTTCTGGAATTTTTCTCAACTGGCCTGCAGTCATCCAAGTGCTAACCCAGTTTAAACTGTTGAGGTCAGCCAGTTTCAGTTATATGCTGCCTGATAGCTGTGCCTTTCCAGATCTCTAAAAAATGGGAAGAGTTAGCTTGCTACCCTGTGACTGATTGCTATCAGAAGTGTTGCAGAGCAGTCTGAGCTAAACTCTCAAGAGCAAACTACTCATAGGTGTTCTGAATAAACTCTATACGGCAAGAACGATAAATGTATCGTTTTTGTGATATTGGACACGTGTTTGCACCACAATGTTGTGATGCACATTTCATCATGCCGCTCCTCCCCTGTGGATGCCTGTGAATTCCAACACTGTTCCTGGTCTGAACAAGAAAACAAGCATTGCAAGCAGTACAGAAGGCCATCTGCTTATATATTAGAATTTGCAAGGCAATGCTCATATATTGCACTTGAGAGTGTTACTGTTAATAATACATCCTTACTTAAGTTTCCAGTTCTTCTGCGTGAGCCATTGTAGACAACCAGATCCAGATACAGCCCCTTTCTTTAGGAGGAAGACTATTCCAGAAAATCAATGAATAAATCACCTTTATCAAGCAACAGAGATTTTATAAACTGTCTTTTATAGAGAGAAGCAGACTAGCACATTTTAACAATCTGAAGATTCATCTTCATATATTTTTTGTATCAATGTTTATCTAAGCCTTTTTGAACTGAACACACTAGTGATGACACTTCTCCCAATGCTATATGCAGAAATGATTTCTGTAAAGCAGTGTTTCTCAACCTTGACAACTTTAAGATGGGTGGACTTCAACTCCCAGAATTGCCCAGCCAGCATGCTGGCTGGGCAATTCTGGGAGTTGAAATCCACCCATCTTAAAGTTGTCAAGGTTGAGAAACACTGCTCTAAAACTTGACAGGGATCGGGACCCTTAAAATTTTGATGAATTGTCAGCCTTTAATTTTGCAACTTACTTTATAGTTAATATAAATCACACTTAACAGATATGTTTTAAAAATAAGCTTTCAAATTAATATTTTTGAGTGATGTAAATTGAACATTATCTTTTTGGTTACCTTTCCACATTAGGACTGAAAAAAAAATGATTGTAAAAACTTTGCTTTGCTTTGTAGTATCTGCTTTGTGAGAAGGGAGGACTAGCAATAATTGTAACAATTAGCAATAGCGCATCAGTTTGTGGAATTTAATCCAAAGGCATTAGAGTCCTTCCAAATAGCACTGATTAGCTAATTCATTCATAAATTGCTCTCATTTACATATTCACTACACCTGGGAAGGTTATAGGGTGAGTTATGACCTGAGATCTTTAATTCCATTATGGTTCCATGCAGAGCAAACGGGACAATGCCCATTTAGAGGCATAGTTCTAGGAAATTGCGCTATTCCTTTTTCATCTCGTAGCAGAGACTACCCTCTATTGGAATGAAAGGGAAAATCAAGCCTATTATAACAGTTTATCTAAGATTAAAGATGTGGCAACGACTTCAGATATTAAACATATGTTTTCACATTTTACAATTTTAACCTTTCTTGGTTGTGTCCATTTATTTAAGTTAATACACGTCTAGCGTGTAGCCATAAAAGCTACCTCTGATTTTTGTGTATGTGAGAGTTAGAATGTTTTTTCCCCTTCCTTTCTTCTAAACTAAGAAATTTTCCCACTTGCTATTAACAACATTTTTCAGAGTAATAATCTTGTTATTTGCAAAAAAGGATGCTGAAAAAATACTTGCCTTTGACACTCCAGGATCTTTCTGTAAATAAATTAATACAT
Source organism: Python bivittatus (assembly GCF_059951505.1). Lineage (NCBI taxonomy): Eukaryota > Metazoa > Chordata > Lepidosauria > Squamata > Pythonidae > Python > Python bivittatus. The sequence goes on along the minus strand of NW_028277074.1, from coordinate 43,547,051 downwards.
TTCAGTTAAGCCTCAGTAAAGGCATGGTAGGGTTAGCGTAGGTAGTATAATCTGTAGCTATGACCGTGTCAATTTTTAAGCACATAATCTCACTAAATTTTGTAAAGTTCCAATCCCACACATTTGTGGTTGTCAGTGGGATAAAACTCTCCTGGAGAGGGACAAAATAACTGCATACATTAAGAGCAATGATTGCTGTACTTTCATCTCCTTTCCCAATTGTAATATGTAAATTTAAGTTGAGTCTCGGAAGGGTATTTGTATTTTATTTTGATTATTGAAATGGAACACTCTTTTTGAAACTTGGTTTTCTGTCCTTTCCTCCTAGCTACCGCTGTTTGGCACTTTTGTACTGGAGAATGTTTCAGCTCAAAAGAGACCATGCTGTAAAATATTCAAAAGCTCTCATTGAGTATTTCAAGGTATGTTTTTGCTCAGAGAAATGCCAATGTTTTCTGTAGTTAGAAGCAATCCTATAACTAAAGTTAGAGAGAGAGATGATTGCTTCTAACTACAGAAAACATTGTGGTCATTTGTTGGGAAATGCTTAACCGTGAAACAGCCCCAGATGACTCGCTAGGGAAATACGCCATTGCTGCTGATCTGTGTGTTCCCCATAATGCGTACCTGAGAAAAGAAACACGTGAGAGGATGTCACTGCCTTCGTAAACGACTGCTGATGAAACAATGCCTGGAGGGGGGATAAGGTAAAAAAGCTTTTTCTTCCATTCCAGCCTGCCCACTCCCAAGTAATGGAGGAAGAAACAATTTCAGGGACTCACTTAGAGTGGAAGCACGGCTTATGGTGGCCAAAGACAAGCTCTTTTCAGTGACTGTGTCAGCGTTCCAGCACATTCCTGGATGTCTTTTGTCACGTTTTGTATGTCAGTCCTTTCAGTGCAGTTCAAATATTATTTGACCTATGATTTCTGCTTTTGCATTTTCATTGGCTTTGAAACTGTAGGGACATGTACTTTCAAGGTGTTTGTAAATTGTAGTCAACTGCTCAGAGTGGTGTCCAAGTATTCACTGTGCCCATTCCTTAATAAATTAAATGCAGTTTAGAAGCTGCCTGATTCCAGGTGGCTGTAGGCAGCTTACATTAGAAAAAGTAAGAATAATTAAAAAAACAAACAGATTTTAAGCATCCAGAAGGCGAACTCTATATAACCAAAACAAAAATCCTACAGGGGCTCAGCCAGCACCCTGCCCCAAGGCCTGGGAGAACAGTCATGTTTTCAATGACTTTCTGAACATCAGCAGGTTGGGGGCTGAACAGATCTCTGAGAGATGCTATTCCAGAGGACAGGTGCTACGAGCAGACATGTTTCCCATGTCCCAATAGATGAGACTATTTTTTTGAAGGGACACAGATCTGTGCCCATGCTCACTGGATGGGCAGAAACAATCAGAGATAAGCAACCCTCAAACAGCCAGGCCCTGTGCCCTGAAAAGCTTTATGGGTGAAAACCCTGAATGGCACCCAGAAGCCAACTAGCAGCCACTGCAGCTCACAGAGCAGGGCTTTCACATAGGCATAGTGCAGCCTGGCCATCACTGCCCACACCGCTCCATTCTGAACCAGCTGTGGCCTCTGGGTGGTCTTCAGAAGCAGCCCTATTAACAGCAAATTGCAGTGGTTCATTCGTGAGGTGACTGTGACACAAGGGACAGTATACTCGCTCTGTCCAAAGAAGAGCCTCCAGATCCAGGAATGGGCACAACCAGTACACTGTATGAATCTGTGTGAAGGATCTCTTTGCCACAGCTGCCCTCTGTTCTTTGAGCAGGAGCTGTGAGTCCAATACGACCCCCAGACTGTTCACCAGTCTCAAGCTGAGAAGTGCAAATCCATCCAAGACTAAAGATGGAAAATCCCCAGAACTGGGGGTGGTCTTGGCAGGACTGAGCTGAGTCTATTCTTACCCATGCAGAACTACACAGCATCCAGACACAGACAGGATCTCGACAGCATCATTTCATGGACCGGGGTTGCAATGTACAGTTGGATATCACCAGGATATTCATGATACCAGATCCTGAATTGACAGATAACTTCTCCCAGCAGGTTCATGTAGGTGTTAAACAAATGGGCAAGAGGAGCAACACCACAGTGTGGTATCCCTCCACTCCCAATCCCTGCAGTTGGCCCAGAAGGATACTGTGATTGATGGTATTGAAAGCCATGAGAGATAAAAAAGCATTAAATGCATGCACCATCCTCATCACAGTTCTGCCAGAGGTCATTGAAAAGCATGATCAGTGCTGCTCCATGCTGTATCCTGGTTTCAAACCAGACTGAAATGGGTTCAGGTAGTCCATTTACTCTAGGATCCTCTGGAGCTGTTGCTTGACTACCTTCTCAAACAGCCTTCCGCAAAAGAGAAAATTGGAGACCAGACAGAAATTGTCCAGAATCATTTGGTCCAGTGAGCAGGGGGCACACTATTGCTTCCTTCATGGCCAAAGGAACTGTGCCCTCTCTCAAAGAAGCTGACACTCCATGAAATCCAACCATAGGTCATCTCCCAGGCAGCCTTAACAACACATGAAGGACCTAAATTTAGTAAACAGGTGGCTGAGCTCATAGTCTAAAGGACCCTGTCCACTTAATCAGGAGTTACAGGCTCAAACCCACTCCAGATAACTCCACAAGGCTATGCTTCAGGCACTTGCCCAGTTAGAGTCTGATTCTAAACGTATCTAAATGATTTTATCTGTCAGATAGCGAAAATACTGTTCCCAGTGGCCCTGTACATGTTCCTATGGCTCATCCATCATTACAAGAACAACCAAAGCCTTCTCCAATCAAGTCCCTGCCATTGTCTTGGCAAGATTTCAGAAGTGGCTTGCCACTGCCTACTTCCTAGGGCTGAGAAAGAGTGATTGACCCAAGGTCACCCACCTTAGGCTTTGTGCCTAAGGCGGAACTAGAACTCACAGTCTCCCAGTTTCTTAATTCTTCTAAATTAAGTAGCAGTTGTGTGTACTTTCATTGCTCCTGCTTCAAATATTAGAGATCAATGTTAATCTTATGGCAAAAAAGAAAGTACAATTTGAAAATGTATCCATATGATAAATGTTTCATCCATGCCAGCAGTTCCAATCTGTTAAATCATAATGTTTACATATGTTGAAGAAGAAGAAGAAGAAGAAGAAGAAGAAGAAGAAGAAGAAGAAGAAGAAGAAGAAGAAGAAGAAGAAGAAGAAGAAGAGGAGGAGGAGGAGGAGGAGGAGGAGGAGGAGGAGGAGGAGGAGGAGGAGGAGGAGGAGGAGGAGGAGGATTATTAAGATTACATAACAGTGTGATCTAATTGTTAATGATTGACTTTGGGCCAGTCCCTCTCTTTCAATCCAGCCTACCTCTCTTTGGTTTGTGTTTGTAGTGGGGGAAAATTGGATGTGGGAATGCTATGTAGCCACCCTGAGCTCTTGGAGGAAACGCAAGATGTAAATATAAGTAATAAATAAATTACAACATACCATTTTACTGTTACTTTTTTTATGTTTTTCTGTTTTGTCTTTTATTTGGTATTGTAACTAGAAATTGCATGCAGTACTAAATAAATATTTTTTATCCATAGCATACGGTGAGATGTACATTGTGTATTTTTTTCTTCCTAGCATTTTTCCCACAGTTGCAGGGTCTGATTTTTTGGGGGATCAAATTAATGTTGATCCATTGGTTGCAACAGGAATTTACCAACTGGCTTGTCCCCCAAGCCTGACGTTGTGGGCTGACAGAGAGAGACTGGCCCACAGTCACCCAGCCAGCTTTCACGCCTAAGGCACAACTAGAACTTACAGTCTTCTCGTTTCTAGCCTGAAGCCTCAACCATTAGACCAAACTGGCTCTCGTGTGTGATATACATTGTGTATATGGACTCTAAAACTTTTACTCTGTTTCTCTCCATAGTATTCTGTTGGTAGATGCTTATTCCATTTTTTTTGTAATTTTTTTTCTGTCTCTCTTCAGAATTCATCTAAAGTTGCTCAGGCACCATCTCCATGGAGTACTAGTGCAAAGTAAGTTCACTGTTTTCTGTCCTAATATGCTACCTGCTTTCCAGACCAAAACATTTCAGGTGGGGGCACCTTGTTGAGGAAGCTAGTGCTAGGCGATCATTCAGCCATTAATTCTCAACAGCAGTTCCACCACTGGGCACTTTGGGATAATGATTTATTGTTGCTGTTAATCTTTGCTTATGGTAACTCCTTGATAATGAAAAAAGAGGCGTATAATGTTGCAGCTTACTGTATTTTGCTAAAAAAATTAATCAAAGGTAAACTGAATGAAATGTTAAGATCACTTCACACATTTCTTAGCAAGAAGCCTGAGTCTGCTAAGGAAGGCTTCTTCAACCTGGTACCCTCCAGTTGCATTGGGCTACAACTCCCATCATCCCCAGACAGTCCCTACAGGCTAGAACGTATAAAGGGCATGAGCCAATTCTCTTTCTTGAAAAAATACTTATATGGTACACATGGGGTTTGAATCCATCATATTCATATTTTATATACTGTATGTAATAAATTAAAGTGTGGATTTAATGTACCACTGTCTAAAAATGTACACATGCAAAATAACATGTTAAAAGGCTGATGTCTGTAGCATGGAAGCTGTCTTTCTGGAACTCTTGATTTGTGGGCAGGCACTCTTTTGTCCGTTCTGCTTTATATTCTGAAACAACATTAACTACATTTGGAGTTGTGAAAATGTACAGGGCGAGAGCCAAATTTATTATAAAGCAGGACATAGGGTAGAGATGTATGAAATCCTAAGCTGGATGGACTCTTAAAATAATTTATTTTTACTGCTATAATGTACATTGGTAATATTGTTGAATCAACTGTTCCAGGTGTACAGGAACTCCTTCTCCCATATCTCCTAGCCTGTCTCCGCTGAGCTCAGCTGGGAGCACTGGAGCTCCTTCTCCTTCCTCCATAATCAGCATTCCTCAGCGAATACATCAGATGGCAGCCAATCATGTTAGTATCACCAACAGCATCTTACACAGTTATGACTACTGGGAGATGGCTGACAATCTTGCCAAGGAAAACCAAGGTGTGTGATAAGAAATAGTTTGTTGAAACAGTAATCTATCATTTTGACCAGAGCTTAAGTCTGGATCTCTGGGATCCCACCTTTACTGATAAATCAGGCTTGGGCCCCCACCTAATCCTGATATGGCTTCTTACCTTGGATGTTCCTCCTAAAACTTTAGAGCTAACCCCTAGTATTGCAGCATAAACAAGAATGGAATCTTTTTGCAGCACAAATCTTAAAATACCTGGAACTACAGCAGAAGTGGGCAGTCCATGAGTTACATTTTGGTTTCAGTGCATGGACACTGCCTGGCATCTTCTGTATCTTGGATCGAGTGAGAGAACATTAGTACTTTCTCTCCCATATGCTTCCAGAAACCTAAACTAGTACTATAGTACTGCAGTGTCCCTGAGGAAGAAGGTCTAGCATTTGCACAGACCGGCCCCCTATCTCACATCCTGTCTGCACTGTTGATACTGGCTGGAGCTTGGCGTGCTGGTGTACGGAAGCAAAACCCACAATGGGACACGGATGGGCAAGAAAGAGGGACCAAAGTGAGATGGCAGAGAAACGTTGCCCATTCTCGGATTATAGTTAAGCAAAACTATGATAACAGCTTTGCTATTTCTCAGTAAAAGTGTTCAGTGTGTGCCTTGGAAGCCTTGATTAAACCTTTGGATATCAGTTAACCTTTGTTTACTTTTATAAAATACTATCTGCCTGGATTTCCAAATCAATTAAATGCCTGTTGCATAGCAAGGATTAATGATTCTCATTTATTTTATTGTCTTGTTCCTTAGATTTCTTTAATGATTTGGATGCACTGATGGGAGCTATCACCTTGCACAGCTCTATGGAGCATCTGGTTCAATACACACAGCAAGGCCTTGACTGGATAAGATGTAATGCTCACTTATCCCCATGACAGTTCTCATCGCCTGGACACTAAACTCACCATACGGACAATTCAGTTATTCTAGACACTGTGCTACAGAAATACTCAACTGCAGCATTGCTTCAAACACAATGTGAATATTTTGTTAACATTGAACAATATTGTTTCAGAAAGCAAAAATAGGTGTGTGTATATTATGCAAACTTGTCTTTTCCAGGCCATTGTGCTTTTAATTGTCTCCAGATATCACTTCCTTAGGAAGAAAATTAAACATAGCTACGTTAGAACAAACACTCTCACATACAGATACACATTCCCCCAATATTTAGAAAGCCAAACCTTAATTTTATGATTTGATTTATTCAAATGAAATGTAGTACCTGTTACTAGTAATCTCATAGAGCAATTTTTCCTCTGTATTTATAAATCTCTGTGTCACTTTTCTAAAGAGAGGCTTAATGAATGAACAAGGACAGCCTCAGTGACAAATTCTGTGTAACATAAAAGGTATTTATTCTGTATTTTACATTTTAAAAGGAATTGGTGGCCATTGACTTTGCCAGGCAATACTTTGGATGCCAGTTTGCTCGCAGACTGACTCACCTTCTTCCCACCATTTACTTAAGTACCCAAGCTTTAAAGTGGGAGCACCTAGCAGTAAAATCTTATTCCCAGTTTTGGAGCTCCAGCATAATTTTGCATTCAAATACGCATTTTTTTACAAATTTGCTTGACATACGCTATACAGAAACATGATCCAACGTTGAAATGCTAAATATGTCTGTTACTTACAACTCATAAACATTTAGCTTTGAGAGTGAAATAGTGTGTGAAGCATTGATCCTCCTTAGATTAAAATTGGGAGCCCCATCAAGCTGTAAATTGCCCCCTGTCCATCCTTGTGAGTTCCTCATAATGGAGTTAAATGCAGACAGAAGGACTGTGATCTTTTGTGCTCTTAAACAGCAGCATAACATGCAATATTCAGTATTTATTCTTGAAATCTTGTTTTTTATAAAGCCAAATTTATACTTTTGCAAATAGTTTATTAAGCAAAAAATGTATTTTTAAAGAGTAGAGAGGGGTGGAATGATCATGTAGAACAGAAAAAAGCTTTGTGAAAGTGTTAATTTTTATGCAGAGCAGCATTTCAAAACAAACTGCAGCTGATTCCACCCAATTCTAGAGCAAAGGTGCATGTGTGTATGGCACAAACATTTTAATACACATTTTAGAAAAATAGCTTAATACACATTTTAGAAAAATAGCTTATTTGTAAGATTTTTCTCTTTTACTGTATCTAGCAATTACATTCAGTTCTTCTATTTTTCCAGAAAACTACTTTACTATCATGCTCTTCTTCCATAACTTTGATATATTATTGTTTTCTAAAAATAAAAGCAACTGATAGTCTTGTGGATTTAACATAGTTATTCAGGCAAAAGCTTTTATGAATTGGAATCTATTTTGTAAAATGAATGAAGATACCTAAAAAGTGTGTTACACATGCAAGCATGTGTACATACATATATACATATTCAACTCAAATTAATATAGAATCTTTAATCACTTAATTTTTGCTTTTGAGCAATCTAATTTTTCTCTGGAATATTTGGTTTTATTCTCAGCTTTAGATGCTCAAGTGGGGCTGGGCGGGGCAAAAATAGCAGGAGCAAAATAGCAATCATTCCAACTTAAGGTGATGGCTTTTATCTCAGGGCAGATGTGACATGATCTGAGGGTAGGGGACATTAACATCTGTCCTTTGTCACGGTCAGAGCACTATCTGTTTACTTTGGAGCTTTCTGGTCTTCTCTTCCATGCATCAAGGAGGGCTCTATCAGACTGGTTCATCTGAGGCACCCGATGGATCCACTTGGTTTCCAGAAAGTGCTTGGAGAATTTTCTGAATCTCTGGTGGACAGTTCATCCAAGGCCTTGGTCCCTTCCTGGAATGAGGGAGCTCCTTGGTTTTCTGAGATGCTCCAGAAAATGGAGCATCAAAAAAGACACCTAGAGCGCCACTGGAGAAAGACAAAGAATGAATCCAATCAAACACTTAGATTGTGGCAATAAGGGTGGCAAAATGTAATTATTTCTTCTGTCCTTACGGCATCTGCAGAATGTGGCCCAGCAGCCCTTTGGAGAACAATTATAGGATTTCTATAAATTGAAAGAAAAGCATTCTGAAGGTGTCTACTTCTGGGACTGTCTTTCTCAGTTTGTTTATGCTCACCCAGTAAGATCTGATAGAGTTGGCACACTCTAGGTTGCAGCTGTAAAGTATCATCACCTTGCAGTAGGTGTGACTTCTGTATAGCTATGCCAGTCCTGTAAAATGGCATCCCCATTGAGGTTTGAATGGATTTGACCCTATTGGGTTTCTGTAAGCTGTGAAAATTTGGCTTTTCAGAATGCAGTGATTTATTCACTAGTCTAATGGTTTAATCCTTTAGAGTTGGTTATCTTCCCTGACATATGATTAGGTAGCATTATTATCTGTTTGGTTACTTCTATTGTTTTTTTATGATTGTTTCAACCTTAGTATGTAAAGCCATCTTCAGTGATTGAGGTGATCAAGGGTACATATTTCAGGATCCTCTGTTAAATATTTAAAAGAGACTCATAGCAGATTCCTATGCTGGGTTCCTAAAATGCCAAGTTGTGGAACATTGGACTAGTTTAAATACTGATTATTGAAAACTAAAGAAAGAATTACCATTAATTTGCATATGTAGTTAAGTACGAAATATTTTAGATTATAGGTAAGTTATGTCAAAAAAGGTTAAACCCAAAGCCCAATAATATATTTAGGCAAATAAAAGAAGGTTTTAAAATTATAGAAAAATTCTTAATTACTGCACATTATTAGCCTGCTCTTGGCTTAGGAACAAATAGAAGGGAAGAAGTAGACATGCAAATAAGAAAAAAAAATAGTGGATGGAGCTGCTTCCTCCATAGAATCATTAATAACAAGTACCTTGGGGAAAAGAAAGGATCTTAGAGAGCATCCAGTCCAATCCTCCATCCAGTGTAGGAATACATTACTATAGCATCCCCAACAGATGTTCTTCCAAGTTCCATGTAAACATTGCCAGCACCTCCATCCACCACCTCTGAAGCAGTCTATTCCACTGTTGAAGAGTTCTTGCTGCTAAGACATATTTCCTGATGCCAGTCAATATTTACTTCCTTGTAATTAAACCCGTGTATTTATTTTTTTAAATCTTCAAGACTTCAGTCTAGAACAGCATATTGAAATAATAATAATAATAATAATAATAAAAATTATGGTATTACAATTTCATATGTACAAGAAACCAATAATATAATAACCTATATAAATAATGCCTAAGTAAAAATGATGAACAATAATTTTCTAAAGGCCTTCCAAAAGAGTTTGATCTTTAAAAAAATTCCAGAAGACCATCACAGAAGAGACTAAGCTAATTTCTGAAGGAGACTGATCTGTAATACAGGTGCCATGATAGAGAAGCAACACTTTCTGGCCTCAGCCCCCATCGCCTCAAGGAAGTAAGGTATCATGAGTAAAGAATCCTAGGATGACCCGCTAAGACAAACCAAATCAAATTTAGTTTAGTTTATTTAAAAATACAGTCACAGACCAAACGCAAAAAAAAAATTAAAAGAAAAGAAATATATAGCACAGATGTTCATTAAAAGCCAATTGGTGCCTCAACTAAACACACCTGGAAGAACAATCAAGTCCAGAAATGTCTAATTGTTATTATGATAGTACAAAATTTGGCTGCAATTCCAGAGACTCCCAGTCAGGTTGCTTGGTTGGTAGTGCACGATTACCATGTGAGAATGATCTGGATAGTTTGTAATGAGAAAGGAGACGAACGCTAACTCCAAGGTTGGTATGTGCACTACTGTTTCAATAGCAGAGTCTGGGCAGATACATAAATGCTCTTGATAAGGAATACTGTTGAAGCTACCTGACAGTACCATTGAGGGAGAGCATCCAGACCTGCCCTCCTATGGGCTGAGACTAGTCAATTATATTTGTATTCTCCTGCAAAATATCCACCATTCAAGAACTTTGATCAGATTCCTGTTGTAACTTTACATTGCTACTCTGTGATCTTAGTCCATTTTTAGCACACTCTCTTAATTCAGAAACCAGTGATGGTTCTCTTGGTGCCAGCATTGCTATGAAAAACAGGAAAAGCAATAGGGTGTCAATCTTCTCATAAGGCTTTGTGCCACTCTGCTCACATCCAAGCAGCTTACATACAGTCCTTCTGTATGGCATTACAGTGGCATGTTTTTATTGTTTACATTAAGTGAGCAGTGTAATAAACTAAAATACATTGTACAGTCATTTATGCTGTAAACTATACGTGTGTATGTATGTATGTTGAAATCATTTTCCTCTCAATCTGCAAAGGTGCTCCAGAAAGTAACAGCAATATTTAATGTATGACATGGACAGCTGTTTTGCTTTATTTTCCAAATTTCTTTAAACTTGTGAAGCTAATTCTGGGTACTTGAAGTTAATTTGAAGCTATGTATACTGCATTTTAATCATTTTATAAATAATTAAGTATTTATACCCAAATTAGAGTAGCAATGTCAATATTCATCCAAAGACTACATTGTTAATTATGAAGGAAGATAATGCTAATTCACTGTGGTAGCATAAACTCAAAAAAGTGTACATTAGGACTTTGTTCAGACAAGTAAATTGATTCGTGTTAACCACAGTTCATTTTTTTTTATCATTTAGCGTGTTATGTGAATTCAGCCTATTTGGTTAGTTTATGGCTCAGTGTGCTGTATGAACCGGGAAATGGGTTCATTTAATAACCAGCTTAAGTGTGTTGTGTGATCACAGCTGATGCATTTACAACAAGTCCTTTTCAGTGTTTTCCCAAGCAATATAACCAAGGCTGCAATAATATCTGCACTGCTATCAGTGAGTGCTTCTTTATTGATCTGAATGAAACCAATCTTTTATCATAATGGGTCATTTCACATATTACTTGTACTGGTATATTCACTTTCCTTTGAACTATGTTGGTGTGGAAAGGTTCTAGTTTCTTGAGAGTTCTGCCTGAGCCAACCATATTTCTGATTGAGCAAATAGTTTATACACAGATATTGGAACTTGGTGATCTCCCCAAACTGGATGAAAACTATAAAATGTTCACATCTTTTCTGTATTTTTCTGCTTTCTGTATCAAACTGGCTTCATTGCTTAACTGTTATAATCAATGTACTGGATCTTATTTCACAATGAGAAGAACAATGTGAGAGGTTTGTTTAAATCGGTTACATGGCTAAAGTTCATGTACATTGCAGTGATGAAATTATTGACAAATTGTTTTGATGCTTGTAACTTTTGCTCTTTCTGCCATTCATTCAAAATTCATGTAGCACAGTTGCTGGAATAGTGAAAAATCCTACTGTAATGTAACAGTATGAGCCTTAAGGATTTGTGTGTGTATGTTTTTTTTTTTAAGAAAAAGCACTTTTATATTTAAAAGTTAATATTAAGTCATCAATAAGATTACTTTTTTAATGTGAAAATAAACCATTAATTCAACACATGTGACATCTCAATATTGTTTCCTCTGTTTCATTTTTGAAAGCATCTTTTGAAATTCACTGCATAGGCTTGCTTCACTTCCATGACACTCCTGGCCTTGTTTTTCTCAGCCCACATCTGTGTCAGTGGGCCTATGAAGTAGCCAAGTCTTTGAGAGGATATGGTGCCTCAGTGCTTCAACCAGCAGATTTGGAGGGGCACTTCAGTCACTTCACACAACATCTTGCAGAATAGTTCACACTACTCTATCAGAAATGGTTTTGAACTTTATCAATTACCTGGAAGATTTTACACAGACTGAAAGATATTGCATGAATCCCAGATTTACATTGAAAAAGAAGGCATAACTTTAAGGTACTAATTTGTCAGGGCAGCACATCTGCAGGGGTCAAAAAAGTCAAGATGGTGGGTAAAACCACACAATCAAAGTCTTATCCCTTTTAATATGCATCACACATACATAAAAAAATAGTTTAGGCTTTGATCATGCGGTTTTTCCTGCCAACTTGAGATTTATTACGCCCCACCCCATCCCAGATGCCCCTGTATCCTATCTAACTAAGTAGAGTCACTGTCAAAGCTATTCATGTTCCAGAATTACCAGAAATGCTAAGTTGTTTCCTGATGCTATAAGGCTATTATTATTATTATTAAAGGTGCAACCAGACAGTTCCAGAACAAGCATGCAGTATAACTTTCATTTAATGCTCAAGCTGTGCTGTTAAAAGTGGCTGATTAGCAGTGTTAAAGTGAGTTCCAAGCAGTGGTCAAGTGTCAAATTTCTTCCTATTCCTCTGTAGATGATATTCCTCAAAGACTTCACTGATGCTCTCCAGAGAATGCTTGCTAACCCAAGATCAAGTAAAGGGACAAAGCTCAATGATAGAGTCTTGGCTATGTGTGCTGAAGCTCCCGAATTAATTACTTATCTTCCCCTTCTCAGGAAGAACAGAGAAAAACTCCACTCTGAAACCTTTGAGAGCATCTGCCCAGGATTTTAGGTGATGCTAAGGTAGACGGGCTGTGGTCTACCATGGCCGCATCTCATCTTCCTACTCTAGATTATGGGATTCTTTGCCAAAGCATGTGCCAAATTTATGCAGAAGGAAAAAATTCTAATCACACATAGAAGAAAAGCAGACAGGGTGTTGTTTTTAATGTCCGTGCGTCAAACTTTAATTGGCCAGTATTTTTCCTTCATTCTCCCCATAATTAGCAGAAGGCATTATTTTAGCAAGCCACTATATACCTATTTCTAGGGTGTGTCAAACTCCATGAATCTTTGACTTGACACAATATTAGTAATAAGTACTTTTGGGTTTTGTGTTATTCTGGCATATGCTTTCATTTTTGTAACTAATAATAATGGGATTTACATAACTGTCTTGAAGTACTTAACGTGCTTTACATTAATGTGCTTTTGTGCAGTACTGCTTGACAGAGCAGTATTATTATCTTCACATTGGCCACAGGATCAGCACAGATCATGGAATATGTGAGCAAGAGGCTCGTTTAATGCTGTACCCGTTGGACACTTTATATTCATATCTTTCCATTCAACGTTTCCTTGGAACTGGGTGGGTATGCATATGGCTGCTTCCTACATTACACTTAGGCATGATGTGTGTGCCTTTAGCTTATCACGTTGTCTAAACCCAGGCATTATTTATGTATAAATTATGCTAATGGTTAGGATTGGGGTGTGAGGTATATAGCATGTAAATTGTAGCTTAGTCTATAGACATAGGGGTGGGAGAGCAAGGAGGGACAGGTGGTCCTGCAGATTTCAGTGCAAGTCCCACCCCTTTTTTTCCTACATGCATATCAGGCACACACCCAAAAGGGGCGGAGCTTGCACCATCTGTTTGCAAGAGTGCTTTCATCAGCAAGATCCTGCAAACACAGCTGTTAACAGGCCATGGATGCATAAACCATACTTTAGGACAAGTGCGGGGGGCAGCGAAAAATGTGTGCAGAGATGCTGGAGGGATATTTTTAAAGTGTTAAACAGTATCCAGGAAGGATTTGACAAGCCATTAAAATGTCTGATTTTTAGGAAAAGAGAAATAGTAAAATTTTAAATAAGATATTTCCACTTTTCCCTTCTACAGCCACTTGGATGTGAATGAAAGGTTGCTGTGTCAGAGCAATTGAAGAAGGCACAAGCTGAAATGTTTTGCTTTATAATTAAAATTTTGCTTTATAATTTACTGTAAATATGACATTTATCAAGTGCTTACAGTCTTTGAATTCTTTGAATTCTATAGTCTTTGAATATACTTGAATTAAGTATAGTTGCCAAACCTTACTATCTTTATATCTTGTTTTACTATGATATTCTTGCTTTTCTTTCAGCTAGATTTCATTCAACTTTAATCCAATATATAGCACTGAACTTTTTGTTGTTGTTGTTGTTGTTGTTTATATGCTGGTCTTGAAATGCCCATCGTTAGATGCAACATGCGTCAGTCAAAGTTGTAGTCCTATTTTAATACTGCTGCACATCTGGGCTGCAGAAGTAGGGATGACCACAAAATAACAGTCCAAAAAAAAAAAATGCTTTGCTGTCAATCCATTGATCATCTGACTTTTTGTAGCCCAGATCTGCTAGCCCTAATTGTAATGTATGGAATATGAACTCTTTTCTATGTTCAGACTTTGGAGCAAGAAAGGAAAATCTTCCATTCTCCATCATTAGTTCTGCTTTTTCTTTTCTTTTCTTTTTCACAGCTGTGTATCAGTGATTTTTTTCCCCAGAATAACTTTCTCACGCTACCCCCATTTTTCCCTCATACGTTACCTCAGTTTTGCTCTTTGTTCTTGGACGAATTACATCCCATTTGCTTCAGCGTTCAGCATTTGCCAGGACTGTCCACAGGATATGGTTCAAAAAGTCAAAATGGTGGCCACAACAGTGCAACTGAAACCCCATCTTTTGGTTGCTTCCAGTTACCTTTCACTGAATGGACCTTGTTTATCCACCCTCTTTTTACATTGCATCAACATGGCACCCAAGGTTTTCAGTGTTGCTACTCTGGGCCTGATTTGTGTAATTTTTCTGATATAATTTTTATTGAAGCACTAATAATCATGACAATTTCATGTCAGCCATGCTATAATTGTTGTTTTGTCTCAGGTAGAGCAAGAGTGCAACCTCCCAAATGTGAGTAAATCCTGCTTTTCACAGTTGCTTGCAGGACAAGCAGCAGTGGTAATGTCCCAAGCGTGCCAGAATGCTAATGCCACACAAATGATGCCAAAGGTGAGTCCTCCTTTTCAAGCTTAGCAGGGAAGGAGACCTTCGGGAAGGAGGCAAGATCTGGAAAACTTCAGAAAACGTTCGGGTAATTCAAATAAATACCAGAACACACTTTTTATTATCACTGGTGTTATTTAGAACTGATTATATTTAGTGATTTTATTCATATTTGTTATATTGTTTGAAGCTCTGATTATGCCTTAGCCTTCAGAAGGCTATCATCTTAGAAGTTGGCTAAGGAACGAATGGATTAAATTAAATACATTACACTGGAAATAAAGGTTATAAATTACACTGGAAATAAAGGTTATAAATAAACAACTTGGGAACTCCATTTGACTGAAAGGCAGAGACCTGGTTTCCCAAACATGATAAAACACTCCACTGTTCTATCATTTTACCTCTTGTCCCATATTTCTCTTTAACTATAGCCTGTGGTTTTTCAAAGGGCTAAACATATCCCCTGATACCTGAGAGGCCACCATCTCAAATTCTGGTCCCTACTTTGATTTCAGATGTCACATGCATCCTCAGAAAAGTCACAGAGCATAGCTAAAGAACTGGGGACACAGAGTTGGTGGAATGTCCCTTTGCATTAATCCTTCCAGAGCAGCTTAAAGAAACAGGCACAGAGTGTCCATATAAGAAATAAATCCCATTATCGAAAGAGTTGCCATTTGTCCAGACTCTCTTCTTATAGAGTGTTCAGGCTCCCCGAGGGCAGGAAATTGGAAACAAATCTCACATCTTAACGTAAGTATTGACAAGGGGGCATCCTCAAATAAGGTCTGCAGACCCCCACCATTAATGATACTACGTTTAAATGGCTGAATGCTCACAAGACGATCATATTTCCTAGGATTAGGATGATGTCAAACACTCCATCCTCCCCATCAAAGGCGTTTGTAGGATATAGTAAAAAAAATAAAGACAGCTGCAACAGTGTGATTGAAGCTCAGCCTGTTTTTTATGTGCATTGCATGCATGATGTACATAAAAACCGAAGCGTTGATCACACCGTTGCAGTCACCATTTTGATTTTTTTTGATTTTTTATTTTTGGCCATACCCTGCAGACGCTCCTGCTCCCCATTTAGATTTGGGAGGTAAAGTGTGCATGAAAGGTTAGCTTTAGACACCTGACAGAGAGACGCTAGTATTAAAGGAATAAAAGCATATGCTTAAGCATGAAAAGGAGCATGCACATACAGTGCTGCCAGTAGTCATTGCCATAGTTTACACTGAAATGTAAAAACCAAAATAAATTTGGAATGGCAAAAATGGCCGATGCTACAAATGTTACCTTGCTTTTTTTGAGCGCCCCCCCCCCCCCATTTGAAAAGAGTTAATGCATCACTTTTCATCATATTTTAACCTGCTGCATCCATGGGCATTTTTATTGGATTGATTTGAAATTTAGCATAATTGTAGACATTAAGTAGATGGAAGGTGCCAAGTTTTAAATTATTCAGTAGTTTCATGGATATAAGCTTATAATGATAAACCTTTTTTTTAGGAAATATGTGAAATTATCCATTTTTTTTATTCCTGTAAGAATTCAATTTAGGCAACAATCATCAACAGTTAAGGCTGCAATTACTTGGGATTGCAATCTATTAAACTCAGAACATTTTCTGACTGGACATATAAAGAAGTACGGTACAAATAAATTTTTAAAAGAACAGGCAACTATTAAGATTATCTTGCACAATAGATGACATCTAGTTATTGATTACCATACTAGCTGGGAAATTCTGAAATTTGTATTTCTAATTATCAGGAGGCACAAGGCTGGTGAAGGCTTGTATATAGGACAGACAATTGTATTTTGATCTGACTACTGATTGATGGTTATTAATTTTTACATCAAGAACGAGAATCAAATATAAATTGGAAGAAAGTACAATCATACCATTAGAGTGAAATCTTGATTTTCTGGGTCTCAGTACAAGAGAGATTTCATGCAACAGTTCAAATTCTGTTGCAATTTATGTCATTTGAATAATTATGTGATTATGCAAATTTGTACTTTGCATCCACTTATGTCATTCATCATACAAATGATGTAAATTGGTGCAAATGATGTCATTTGTGCTATTTGCATCATTGCAATGACATGCTCTCTAATTTACCAGACTTTCGGGAAAAATGGACAACCCCACTCCCAATTAGTCCATTAAAACAAGATTTCAGAGTATCATTAGATTGCATGATTGATCCCTAAAACCTTGCGTATGGTACTATAAATGATATAAAGCACTACATAAACTCTGCATGAAATTGGATTAATATTGTAATGAAAACGGCCTTAAAGCGTTCCCCAACTTTTTTTCCTCCTATGGAAAATATTTTTATTTTTCTGCCTCGATTCCAAGCACTTCTGCATTTCTTCTGGAGGCAGCTTTGATCCTGTTTGTTGCCAGGTGGCAGAAGCACTGCTGTGTTTTGGGTTACACGCCTCTGCCTATTCTGCAGTCTTCCCTTGGGATTCAATTGACGAAAGGGAAAGTTCACACTGGGGTGGAAGGATGGAACTACCTCACAGAGAAGGACTAGATACTCACGTTCACCCTTGGTTTTACTCATAACTAAACTAAGTGCAACCCCTCACTTCATGCAGGAAGATTCGCCCTATTTTTCTTTTCTTTTAAAAGGAATTTTAATAGCGATTCCTTCTCCGTTAAATCAATCGATGAACAGTTGAAGAAGTGAACAATAAATAGCACTAGACTATCTACATATAGGAAGCAAGGTAAATTTGTTGCTCTTCCAGGATAATCTCATTCTTAAAAATAATCAGTAATAAGATAGGTGAGGGACTCCTTTGTATCGCTCATCTGAAACAGCCCAGTCCTGCCTGCACGATAGGTTGATGGGGTCGTCTGCACAAAAGTGTTATGCGTATGTAGTTTCTGCTTGCATGGATTGTTGCAATAACTAGATTCTGTGCAGTTATCTGTTATATATACCTCTCCCCTGTTTTTCGATTGCCACTTGGCAGGGCTGTTTTGCAAATAATGGCATAGTTATCCACATGATAACAATGCATAACAGGTTGGTGTGTGCTTGGCGTTGCCATTTTGACTGAAACAGCCAATGGAGGTGGGGTTGAATCAAAGTCAGGGCCTCAGCAAGGAGAAAACAAGTTTCTAATAAACAGGCAACTCAGAATATACCTCACAATTTCACTTAGGACAATGTTGTCCAAACTTGGCCACTTTAAGATGAGTGGACTTCAACTCCCAGAATTCCCCAGCCAGCCATGCTGGCTGGGGAATTCTGGGAGTTGAAGTCCACTCATCTTAAAGTGGCCAAGTTTGGACAACACTGACTTAGGAGGAAAAGTGGTCCAATTTAGAAATAATGGGTACATTTTGCTGATCTTGTTGAAATTCCTTTTGCTGTTCTTAATGTATTTTTAATGGTTTTCGGACATTTGTGTAGAGATTTTGCTTACACAAAAGTCAACTGCAACTGCGACGTTAGCTTTTGAAACATGTGATGTTAGCTTTTGAAACAGCTGCGTTCAAGCAAATGCACACCTCGCCCTGCAAAATCAACATGGTTAGGAATTATTTTGCTTTGGAATTGAAATGATTTTTTTTCGGAAGTTACCTCTTTGAGTGGATGTGTTTTACTTGGTGGGGTTTGGTTTGGTTTCTGTATTTATGCCTTGCAACCTTTCTGTGATCCCGTTAGATGTCAGTAAAAGCCAACTGCATTTAAGTGAGGCATTTTCATGCTTCATTTTTTTCCCCCTCTGACAGCAACAGATTGTTAAACATAGATTATACTTGCACCTTAATCCCCAATGTATCCACATCTGAACTGAGTCTATGGAGCAGACAGCGACTGGAAATGACCTGCAAGAAATGATACTAATAAAAGGGATACCAAACAGCAGTACGGAAGCAGTCTAGAGATGCATGCAAACAGGCTAGGCTATGTGCCTGCAATGCAGCACTGTCTTACATGTGAGAGATGAGCTGACTGGCTTTAGCATTATACAGCTGGAGTAATGTGATGTTCTTCCCATTACATTCAGCTACCCTGGCAGAGCTATTTGGGTACAACAAGCTTATGCTGCCTTACATCGTTTCCCAGATGCTGTTCCTCAAATCAAACTTCTAAAAGTTGTTGCTGCTGTTGCTGTTGTTAAGCTCATTTTTAAAGGGATCCAAAACATTTATGAGTTCATACATCACAGAAGGAAAGTACTTTCATGTGGACACCTCTTAGTGCCACCAGTGCTATCAATCAAAAAGCATGCTGCAGAAATTCTGCTTTTCTTTTGCCAACAGATTTTTTTTTTTTAATTGGGGGAGGCATGGAAATTAGGAAAAGAAGAGCAGCAGAGGAAGAAAAAGGAGAGGATGATAGGTAAAAGCAATGCTGTCTGGACCACACCCAGCCTTTATGTATTCTACGAATGAAGCATGGCAGTTACACAATAAAAGCCCCACCCAACAGCAGCCTAAATCACATTTTTGCTGCAGCATTTTCAGCATCTTCAAAGAGATTAACAGAGATTTGGATAAGTCTTTGTTCCTGATCTAGGATTTAGGTTTGTGGGGAATATTTATACCAATAAATGTATAAATTGGTCTAAAGGCATAATGAGGACAGGACTTGACTTTGCCTGCTTCCCATTTATTTATTTTTAATTAAATAAGGTTTTTAAAAATTAACATTCGTTGGGACAGGTGGCAAAAATGGTGTCCACAGAGACAGTGGTGTCATAGGGACCACTCTGCCTATAAACTGAAGCTTTGCAACACAACAGCTTAGAATGCTACAGTGCAAATCTCTTAAAATAGCCAACCCTGTTCAAATCTGGAAGAATACCAGGATGTTTCAGGTCCCATAACTGTTACAACTCTATAAGGAGCATCTCATGTCAAGGAAGTTCCAAAACACTTTCTTGGAATCAGTCCAACCTGTAACCATATGCACCTTCCCTCTGCAAACTGGATAAGGCTTCCAGAATTTTTGCCAACGTATGTTTAAAGGCACAAATCTTTGCTTTGTGCAACCCTTTGAATGTTTAAATACACAAGGAGTAAGCACAACTGTTCTATTTAATTTAATTAAATTCTGTCCCAGCCCCACCCAGATAGCCATTCAAAGGGCAAGTGTGATCCTTGGCCCATAAAACATTCTGCATCCTGCCTTAATTCATCCACGCATTCCATAAAGTTGTCTTATAGAGATCAAAACATCATGTAATGTACCTTTTTGTACATTGACAGTTGAATCTGGTTCATTTTAGCACAGTGGAATAGAGTACTTGTTTTGCATACATTCAATCTTGGGACCTCCAATGGGGAAAAAAATATCAAATAACAAGGGATGGGAAAGACTGCCTGAAACTCAGGAGACCCGCTGCTTCTCAGAGTGGACATAACAGGGTTTAGATAAACAACACCATTTGATCTAATTTAGGCAGCTTGCTTTGTTATTATATTCCAAACAAATTACAACATCAACCCTGAAAAACGATGCAACAAAGAAGCATACAGGATATATAGCCATACATAAATTTTATATTTTGGTTGAACGTCAGGATGTACAGATTTCGGACAGATTTTGGTTGGACTTGGGAAAAACATCCTAGTAGTAAGAGTGTTGAACAGTGAAATGAACTGTTTTGGGAGGTGTTGGAGCTCACAGAAAGATTGCACAGCCATCTCCTGGGGATGCTGTAGTAGTGGATTCCTGCACTTTGTGGTGGGAGAGACTAAATGATCTCCAAGATCCCTTCCAACCACTCCATGCTATGATTCTAATGCAGCATTTCTCAATCTTGGCAACTTTAAGATGGGTGGGCTTCAACTCACAGAATTCCCCAGCCAGCCACGCTTTCTGCATTCCAAACATGGGATATTCCATTCTTCTCCTAAGATTCTGCCAGTCTTGCCATCCCGGCCCCCCACCATCCCACACAAAACTGGAAGAGGGCTGAAAATTATTTTCCAACCTAATATAGCATATGTATTGTCGAAGGCTTTCACAGCCGGCATACGATGGCTGGTGTGGGTCTTCCGGGCTGTGTGGCCGTGGTCTTGAAGCCTTGTTTCCTAACGTTTCACCAGCACCTGTGACCGGCATCTTCAGAGTGCAGGAGCACAGACAGGAGCAGTTCTCTCTGTGCCCAGGGTGAAGTGACCCTTCTGTGGGTATTTATAGAGATCTGGGGGGGGGGTTGGGTTACTGAGTGGCTGCTTGTTTTGGAGTCAGCATCTGTGTGTATTTTCCTGGGGATTAGGCAGGGTTTTTTCTTCTACTGAATTGTTAACGAGGGGCTGCTGGGGGTGATTAGCAAGTTCATTGTGTGAACTGTTCACATGTCCTGGTGGTTGAGCTGAGTTCGTTGACCTTTTGCAGGCTGTATTTTTCAGGATTGGTAGCCAGGTTTTGTTGATTTTTAGACTCTCCTCTTTTTTATTGAAACTGTGCTGGTGTTTGTGAATCTCAATGGCTTCCCGGTATAGCCTGGTATAGTGGCTGTTGGTGTTGTCCAGTATCTCTGTGTTTTCAAATAGGATTTTGTGTCCAGTGTGCTTGAGAGCATGTTCAGCTACTGCAGATTTTTCTGGTTGCTGTAGTCTGCAGTGTCTTTCGTGTTCTTTTATCCTGGTATGGATGCTGCGTTTTGTGGTCCCGATGTATACTTGTCCGCAACTGCATGGTATGCGGTATACTCCCGCAGCGGTGAGGGGATCCCTTTTGTCTTTTGCTGATTTTAGCACTTCTTGTACTTTTCTGGTGGGTCTGAAGATTGTTTGGAAATTGTGTTTTTCCATCAGTTTTCCCATGCGGTCTGTGACCCCTTTGATATAGGGCAGAAATACTTTATTGGTGGGTGGCTGTTTTTCTTCTTCAGTCGCATGTTGCTTTCTTGGTTTGATGGCTCTTTTTATTTCATTCTTGGAGTAGCCATTCGCTTGTAGGACCCAATTAAGGTGGTTAAGTTCAGAGTTTAGGAATTGGGTTTCGCAGATCCGATTGGCACGATCCATGAGGGTTTTGATAATGCCTCTTTTCTGACGTGGGTACCGGTCTGTGTGGGTGGGTTTTCTGTAGACTTTGTGTCCTAATTTGAGGTCTGGTTTGCGTATGACCAACGTGTCTAGAAATGGAATTTGGCCATCCACTTCTTTTTCCATGGTGAATTGTATATTGGGGTGGATGCTGTTTAGGTGGTTCAGGAACTTCTGTAGGTCTTCTTCATCCTGACTCCAAATTGCGAAGGTGTCATCCACAAATCGGAACCAGACTGTTGCCACTGCCCTGAAGAGGAAGCAGAGGAAATAAGGGGTGAGATAGCAAGGATCCTACGGAGAGCAAAGCCCCCCACCAGCAACATAACGAGGAAAGAGAGAAATGCCATAGAAACCCTCAATTCGGACCCTGATATCATCATCCTGCCGGCTGACAAGGGCAACGCCACGGTAATTATGAAAACAGATGAATACAAAGACAAAGTTAGAGAACTACTAGACCCCACCACATACAGAAAACTAAAACGGGATCTGACCAGCAAAATCATGAAACAAACCAACACCCTGACGAGGAACTCCTCCCTTCACCCCAACGCACTTCAACACATATGCAAGACAGAAGCCCTTACACCCAGACTATACGGACTCCCCAAAATCCACAAAGACTCGATCCCACTCAGACCCATCGTAAGCACCATTGGCTCCCCGACATATGAATTATCCAAACATCTGGCCACCCTTCTACAGACCCACGTGGGACAGACTCCAGCCCATATCAGAGACTCAGGACATTTCATCGAGAAAATCAGCACCCTGAAACTCAACCCCACAGACAAACTGGTCAGCTTTGACGTGGTCTCCCTGTTCACTAAGGTACCAGTGAGGGACACCCTGGCACTCATCAAACAGATCTTTCCAGAAGACATCACAGCCTTATTTCAGCACTGCCTAACAACCAGTTACTTCCTATGGGACAATGAGTACTATGAACAGATGGATGGCGTCGCCATGGGAAGCCCCCTGAGCCCAGTCGTAGCAAATTTCTACATGGAACATTTTGAAAAACGGGCTTTAGAAACCGCACCCGTTACCCCAACAGTCTGGTTCCGATTTGTGGATGACACCTTCGCAATTTGGAGTCAGGATGAAGAAGACCTACAGAAGTTCCTGAACCATCTAAACAGCATCCACCCCAATATACAATTCACCATGGAAAAAGAAGTGGATGGCCAAATTCCATTTCTAGACACGTTGGTCATACGCAAACCAGACCTCAAATTAGGACACAAAGTCTACAGAAAACCCACCCACACAGACCGGTACCTACACAAAAACTCCATCCACCACCCATGTCAGAAAAGAGGCATTATCAAAACCCTCATGGATCGTGCCAATCGGATCTGCGAAACCCAATTCCTAAACTCTGAACTTAACCACCTTAATTGGGTCCTACAAGCGAATGGCTACTCCAAGAATGAAATAAAAAGAGCCATCAAACCAAGAAAGCAACATGCGACTGAAGAAGAAAAACAGCCACCCACCAATAAAGTATTTCTGCCCTATATCAAAGGGGTCACAGACCGCATGGGAAAACTGATGGAAAAACACAATTTCCAAACAATCTTCAGACCCACCAGAAAAGTACAAGAAGTGCTAAAATCAGCAAAAGACAAAAGGGATCCCCTCACCGCTGCAGGAGTATACCGCATACCATGCAGTTGCGGACAAGTATGCATCGGGACCACAAAACGCAGCATCCATACCAGGATAAAAGAACACGAAAGACACTGCAGACTACAGCAACCAGAAAAATCTGCAGTAGCTGAACATGCTCTCAAGCACACTGGACACAAAATCCTATTTGAAAACACAGAGATACTGGACAACACCAACAGCCACTATACCAGGCTATACCGGGAAGCCATTGAGATTCACAAACACCAGCACAGTTTCAATAAAAAAGAGGAGAGTCTAAAAATCAACAAAACCTGGCTACCAATCCTGAAAAATACAGCCTGCAAAAGGTCAACGAACTCAGCTCAACCACCAGGACATGTGAACAGTTCACACAATGAACTTGCTAATCACCCCCAGCAGCCCCTCGTTAACAATTCAGTAGAAGAAAAAACCCTGCCTAATCCCCAGGAAAATACACACAGATGCTGACTCCAAAACAAGCAGCCACTCAGTAACCCAACCCCCCCCCCAGATCTCTATAAATACCCACAGAAGGGTCACTTCACCCTGGGCACAGAGAGAACTGCTCCTGTCTGTGCTCCTGCACTCTGAAGATGCCGGTCACAGGTGCTGGCGAAACATTAGGAAACAAGACTTCAAGACCATGGCCACACAGCCCGGAAGACCCACACCAGCCATCTAATATAGCATAGTTACTCCAAGCTGCACTGCACACTACCTGCAATCGCAAGCATCCTCCTGCAAGTAGTCAAGGAGGTACAGGAGGAGAGCAGGCTCAGCACCAGATCCCAGCGTGACACCCCTGAGGAAAAAGCCCAAGAAGAGCACTGGACTGAACAGTGCTGGATTATATCCCTGGGAATATGCTAACGAATACAAGAGCAAGTATTAAGTCCTTTGTCCATCATCTTCTAGTCTCCAATAAAACAGCTGACTCACTTGATTTGGTTTTGTGACATTGCATATAGATGGAAAGCACGCGTTCATAGTCAAAGCTGTGAAACAGAAGCAGAGGATTGTATTCAAATTTATAGGAAGTAGCCCCGTGGATCTACAGAACATCCAAGATGATGGCAAGAACAAACCTCTTCTGTATCACTGCCAGTAAATCTGCATGGATGCGCCCAACAGAGGTAGTCAGGAACTGAACTTGACTTTTTTATAAGATCTATAAAGGAGTAGGATGCTATATATGCACCCAAGTATGTGGAAACTGTCCCGCATTGCTTCACATGCATTTTCTTATGGTCATTTAATATTGCACTCAGATAAAATAATAATGTGAGTTCTCAGCGGCATTTGACATAAATGTTAGAACATGAATTTGTGGAAAACCTCAAAATTAAATTACAAGGGAGGGAACCAGATCAGAATAAACACACTGAAAAAAGGTAATTAAATAGTAATAGTTCTGTACTTAGAACAGAGTACAGACAGGAATATAAACCATAAAAGTGAATGAAATAAAATGTCTAAAGCTTAAAACATTGTAATTTACTTCAGCGCCAATCCCACCAAAGACACGATAGTCTTTTGCTAAAAAATTATTTATGTATTTATTTTTGCTGTATACTTCACATTGGAGACTGTATCACCCCCAAAAAATAACAGGTATAAAACTCAACTGGGTGGGCTGGCAGATTTTTTATTAAAAGCTGAATTAACCTTGACCAAGAATCAGAATAAAATGTTCAACTGATTCAGCCTGCCTAGATTTACAAGAGTCTCTGGGGGGTGGCAATATTGCCTAGTGAAGACCGTTAAATTGAGCTTTAGAAAATGCCTAGTGATATTTAAAATAACTATGCATGAGAATGTCTCTGCAAACCTCTTATGGGTCGGTAAATCATGTTGAAATTCAATGTCCTCCGTTCACGGACTGGTAACTTCCTTAACTTTTTCAAGTCCGGAAAAGAGCGCACTGAATGTTAGCGCGACGAGTAGGAAAGAAAACCGTTTGTAAAAGAACATGAATTGTACACCAAAACAGAAGTGAGCGAAAATACTCTGTAAGTTTGTTTTCACTATTTCTTGCAACCAATTTATTTAACTTTCTGTGAAAAAAAAAAGGGGGGGGATAAACGCAACACTTCTAAACAGATGAGAAGCAACGCTGTATGTCTGGTGGGAATGAAAACTTCCTTTTATTGCTTTCGCGCAAACCAATGGACCGAAAGCACAGAAACCGAATATACACAAATAAACTAAAGTAAGATAGATGCGTTGGTAGCAATCCTTCTGTGTACATCTTCTTTAAGAATGTATTAATAGTAACGTCTGTCCCCAGTTGCGTAGGGACTGATTAGAGGGGAAACGTGCAGGAGAATCCAGCTTCTTCGCATTTAATTGCACAGGCGCGATACGCGAGCCAGACCCGCGTATCTGTTTGAGTAGCAGCCGCCGCCAGCCGCGGTCCGAGCGCGCGTGTGAGAAGACAAACCCCGCCAGGCGGCCTCGCGATTGCAGGAAGACCTTGTCGGGCGCTCCAAACGCGCCGCCTCCGTTTTTGCTGCAGAAGCCCACGCAAGCGCCTCTGCCGAAGCCGAGGCAGCACACGGACGAGCCGGCGGGCTATTCCGAGCCGCAGTTCGGCGGAGCCGCGCTACGGCTGCGCGTATCTGGACCCATCTCGTCTATATATAGCACTCCCCTTCGCGCACCAGCAGGGCTATCCCTGCCCCCTCCCTTTCTATTTGTGAGCTTGGGAGAGGTAGCCCCGCCTCCCTGCTTTTCAGCGCGAGAGCGTCGCCACTTCCGCTCTCCTCCTGTAGGGGACGCTGAAGCTTGGCCCCCCCAGTCTAGGGAGAGTCCGCAGCGCGAGGGGAAGGAGGGGGGACAGGGAAAAAGATCGAGAAGCAGAAGGAAAAGGGGGGCGGGGATATTTCCCCCTTCCCCAGACGTCACGTGACGCTCGGAGGCCGCTTTTTCTTCCGACGCTCTCGCCCGCGGCGGAGAGGGGTAGCCGCTCGCGGCCACGCGATTCCTCAGTGCCTCGCGCCACCAGGGGGCGCCGCCTCAGGGCAGGAACAACCTGCTGGTGCGAACGAGCGAGAGTCGTCGATCGGAGGAAAAGGAGGGAGAGGCGAGCAGGAGCGGTTGGTGGCGCGAGACTTTCTGCGCGCCGTGCGTGACGCGGCGTTCTGAGGGAAAGGGAAGGTCGGAGGAAGAGGCGGGGGGGAGACGGAGGAGGCGAAGGCAGGCGAGGGGAAGAAGCGCGAGCCGCGGTCGCGGAGGGGACGCGATGTGAAGCCCTGCGCGGCCCGGGAGGGCAGACGGCGGCGCCGCCCGCAGCGCGGCGAGAGGTGAGAGAGCGGCGTCGACTCCTTTCAACTCCCTCCCGCGGGCGCGCAGAGCAACTCCAGCCCGTCGCTCCCCGGCTCCGTCTCGGGGAGGCCCGCGGCAGTTCCGGGCCCGAAGCGGCTGTCCCGCCTGGCGTGGCGGCCGCCGTCGCCGCCGCACGGTTTCTGCCGGGGTAGCGGCTTACGTAACCTGGCCGACGGCGCGCGGGTCGGGCAGTCGCTACTCGCGCCCGCCGGCGACGGGCTGCGCTGCGCTTTGTATCGTTGGGCGCGAATCACATGGGCCTCCTCTGGGCCGTCGCCGGCTCAGACACAACACGACCGCTCCCGCGGCGGGACAGGGAGCCGGTCGCACCCGGCGACCGCGGCAGGAGCCGTGGCGGGGGGTCTCCTCCGAGGGGCCGCGCCGGGGGTGCCGTCATTCGCTCTGGGTGATCATCTGCGCAGCGCACCCGTTCTGGAAACCATGGCGCTGTCTTTAGCTTTCCATCACTGCAGCTGTCTGCGGCTTGCTACTATCATTCATGCTCCTTATGAATTATAGGCGCTGAGCGGCGGTGGGCACTTCGGTTTGGTTGCCGGGCGCCACGAAAGGAAGAGAAGCGGTTGGGTTTTTAATGAGGCCGAGGGAAATTCGTATTGGCTAGAGTGAGGGTGTTGTAAGGCTGCCGCAGAAATAAGCGCCAGGCTCAGAATAAAAATACTGGACGGAATTGACAGTGCTTTAGACTAAATGGTGTAAGCTAAATAACAGGATTTCACCTACTTTTTTAAAAAAATTCTTGTAAAAATGGTCAGCCAGATAAAATGAGTTCTTTAAAGATCACATTAGCAGATTCTTCATGAAGGATGTTATTTGTATATAACAGCTGTCCGGTTGGAACATGTGAACTCCTTAATACTACCAGTAAGGAAAAATTGTTCATGCTAATTATGCTATCTCAAAGATTCAGAACAAAAAGGTCAAACTAACAACTTAGAACATTTCTTTATTCTGACGGGTAACAGAATCTTTGTAATAATTTTGTTAAACTCATGATAATTAACAGGCATAGTATATGCAAAACTTATGTAACATTTTTCCTGTTCTTGTTGTTGTTGTTGTTGTTCTGTAATCTGTACTGACCTACTGAACAATTGGGGTCTTTAGCAGTGGAGCCAAGGCAGCATTAAGAGGGCTTGTTAAACGAAAC
Organism: Python bivittatus; assembly: GCF_059951505.1. Lineage (NCBI taxonomy): Eukaryota > Metazoa > Chordata > Lepidosauria > Squamata > Pythonidae > Python > Python bivittatus. Next base: position 43,519,085 of record NW_028277074.1, on the reverse strand, counting down.
TTTAAAACAATTTGAAATAATTGCAGAAGATTTTTAAATATTTTTTTAATGTTTATCCTAAACTCACCTAGGTACATTGCAAAAACTTTCTACTTTTCTATATAACTGCTTGCTGAGAAATCTAAATACATTTATTTGGCAGTCCCATGCAGAGCTTCCTAGTAAAATTCTTTAGATGATCAAATCAATCTCTGCTAATTCAAGAAGAAAGACTCATTCAATGGGACTTTGATTTCCAAGCAAGGTCATACAGTATTAACTTTGATTATGAGATCTAGTTTTATGCAATCATTGATCTTCCTGTTTTAAAAAATTGCAATTAAATTTCCTTATTTTAGAAAATGTATTTATTTGAGTATGTTCTTTTTTTTTGGTGTATGTTGTTAAAATTAGTTTGAAAATAAGCATGTTTTATTTAGAAGTTGCTGTTCATTTTTTAAAAAAAAAAGTTGCTAGAAGTAGTTTAGCACACATATATATCAAGAGAGAAATCTTCTAAAATATGCTAATGGAATGATGATATTTAAAAATAGTTAAAATTTGTGCTAAACGCTTTTCACTTAAGCATTATTAAATCAGTATTTCATTTTTTTCCCAATTAGCTGAAAACATTTTAATGCTTTTTAAAAGAACAAGTAAAATCTATCAAGATGTTAAAAATGTTGCTCATTTTAGTTAGTGGTGCATAAATTTGGTCAGATCAAATGCAGTTCCATTGAAAAAGAGGACAGCGCCACATTGAAAAGTAATACTATTTATTACTTTAATCAGTTTAGATGGTTGCTATAAGTTTACCTTCCTCCCAGAAGTGCAGATATCAAGATGAAAGAATATTGATCTACATAATTGTGTTACATTTTTCTTTTTCCTAAAAAGCAATAATGAAAAAAATCCGTGAAAAAGTATTGGGATAATGCAGGAGAGTATTTATTTGAAAATCATTTCATAGATACCTAATAAAAATGAGTGAATAGAAAATCTAAAGGAAAAACCTAATGTAGAAGTGTTCCAATCAAAACCTAATCCTGTAAAAGTTTTCAAGAATAAGATAATAGTTGTTTCTTTATAAAAAGCATTATCCTACATCTGTGAGATAAATGATGGACATGAAATGGTAGTCACTAAAACAGGAAAGTTTTATTTTTAATGCTTTGAGATAGATAGTAGTTAGTAGATCTAAGTAGAGATAGATAGTAGATCTAGGAGTGCTAGATTTGAAAATGGATTATATTGTGAAATGCTACCTATATATAGTAGATGTTAGAACTCATATTTGTGGTAGTTTATGTTAATTATTTGTTTTACAATATTTATAACCTGCTCCAATCCTAGCAGTCTCTGAGAATACAACAGAGAGAAAACAAATTTAATATAATTAAAAAATGCAAGTAAACCTGACAGGCACTCTCAAATTAAAGTACATGGCAAATATTTACTGAAACAAAACTGCTTTGGCTTGTTTATGAAATACCAGCAGGGTCAGGGCCATCCATGCCTCTGGGGGAGTTGGGAGAGAGATTCCATAAAGTGGGAGCTGTTACTGAGGCAGCCTCTCTTTTGGACCACACACCACATAGCTCATATCTAGTGATAATATTTTAAAAACATTTGAGTTCTCTGTTTATATCACCAAAAACATACCTTTAATTTCTAAAATTAAGTTCATATGATACCTTTTTTCCCATTAATAAGTTCAAAAAATGGTGAATGCTTCCACTATTTGTGATGAAAAGTCCAAGTAATCTATCTAAACAGATAGATTAAGCAATTTAAAGTTTTATTGGGTTAGAGTTGGAGAGATCCCACTTCAATACTTTACTCACGTACCAAACTCACTGAGTGAACATGAACTATCTGTTGGCTTAATCTGTCTCCCAGTGTTGTAAAGATAAAATGATGTACAACATCTAAACAATGCCAAGATCCTTCAAGGAGATGTAAAATAGAAATTTAACAAAGCAGTATTTTGTTTTGAATTTGGTGAAATGAAACTTCATAGAAAGGCATTAAGGAATCCTTTAGAGTCTTTGACATAATTGACTTTGTGAAGTTAGCCATAATTTTCAGTAATTATTTTAAGTGAGAAAAACAGTTGTCTTAATTTCAAACTATGGAATGAGAGAAAAACAGATTTTTAAAATGATTTCATTCATATTGATCAAAGTATATGGGCAGGTTCTCTAAAATTAAATGTGATAGGGTTTTGCTCATCATTGCTACTCCCTATATGTGTAGATTTACCAAATTACAGTATATAAGACTCTGTATGCTTAAAATGTATATTCACTTGGAAGGTGTTTTGCAAAGCATACAGTCGGGCTGTGCAAATCCTTTGAAAGAAGTACTTTAGAATGCACAGGAAACTTTTAGAATGGTTAAAGCAGCTGCATCTTTTTCCAGGTTTGCATGGTACTCCAGAAGCTGCTGTTGGCCGCCTCCACATACGTATTCATGCAGAGCCTAGAAAAAGGCAAAACTGCTTTAACTATTCAAAAACTGGCACTTCATATACACATTCTGAAGTACCCCTTTTGAAGGATTTGCATAGACCTAATGCAGAGTTAAAGGGTTAGAGTTAGGGTAGCAAGTATTTCAGAGAATGCAATTCTCTGTGCTAATGCTTCATTGTGATTCAGCATGAGCAAATTAAGTAAAAGAATACATAGGAACTTTTTAAAAACAAAGCTTTAATGAGTCATAGCCCAAGGAACAAAGAATGAAATAATTTGAGAGCAGGTATTTTGGACAACTAAGATTTGCATAAATAAATCAGCAAACTAGCAGATTTACAGAAAGAAATTAAAGCAGCAATTTCTAGGCAAGGGGACTGAATTGTAACAAAGGCCAGAGAAATTAAAGTTCTAATAGATAAGATGAGATATTACTACACTATAAATTAAAGAATCTTGTAGCACTTTAACCAGCTTATTTTGGCACATGTTTTGTAGATTACAAAATTATTCATTATTTTTAATACAAACAAGGATCAAAATTGTAGAGATGGTGGCTACAGCCATCCAATTGAGGCCCTTCCCCCTATTTTTATATGCATTGTGCATACAACACACCTATTAAGGGGTGGGGCTTTAATTGTATAGTTTGTGGCTGTCATCCTGACTTTCTTGACACTCCTTGGTTGCCCCTGATAGGAAGTTTAACTCATGTAAAAAGTCAAAAGTAGATGAAAAGTGCTTCCATGCACGAAAAAGGCTTAATATACCTCTTTTAATTTTTTAAAAATCTCTCTCATAATTTTAAAAAATCCAACTGTCAGTCATTGTTCATTACCATTCAGTTGTTGCATGAACTTAGAAAAAATGCTGCGTCCTCTGGCTGCCAAAAAAGGTTATCTCCCTTGCTCGGTGAGGTTTTCCTGGCATTCTGGATTCTTCAGCCTTTTTGTGAACCGCCATATCAAGAATGTTTGCTATCTTGAGGAAAACAAAGCAATCTTGGAACAAGTCATTATAAGAATATTAATTTCAGTAATGTGTGAAATTTTTTTTTTTTTACTGTGTTGCTGTCTGAAACTTACTACTCTGAACTTCCAGTTGGTGTTAGTTGAAGACAAAACTAGAAACACTCCTGTCCAATTGTTGTCTGACCTGTTATTACTCATCCTTCCCCTCTTCCCCAAGAAAGACATTAAGTAGCATCAGTAGGAGTGAAAGGGAAATTAAAGTTTCAGGTGGATACAATTATGTATCTCATACAGTGCTTGTCAGCAACAAACAGCATATTGGGACACTTGTTTAAGTACAGAGAGCCTGTCTATTGCAGTAAATGCTGTCTGAACTTTTGTAAACATGGTTGAGGTTTATATGGGAAACCAACTGTGGACACAAGTTAAAAATATTTGTTGCTTAATTATCTTAGATACTTGTTTTCTCCTCAAAAAACTAAGAAAAACTGAAGTAGGTTAGAATGAAAAAGATCTAGTTTCAGATCCTTACATCTTAAACAAGTAGCTTATAGAATTATGCATACTTTGAGTAGCATATTAAATTATTAATGGTTTCCATTTGTATTGATAAGTCTGTTTAATTGTTCTGATGTTTAAAGTTCAGGATAGCAAAATGACAATAATGAAAGGGAAATTCTTCCATGTTCTTAATTTATGTTTATGCTACTTGGATGGTATGACTTCATAGGGGATTAATAACAGGCAAGTTCTGGCAGGACTGGCACAATTATTTTCTTTTTCAGTTCCCCCAGAGAAAATAATAATTGACCCACTTTCCGACTTTGTGTTGAAAGTCATGGACTTTCATTTATAATGAATTTTATGCCTTCAGAGTGTTCCATCATAGCAGTCACAAGTGCAGCATTGTAGTTAAGATTCCTGGTAGATATTGTACATCTGATCTTGTGGTTGGCTACCTATAACTCATTCTGAGAATGCTGTAAATGAGGTATTCTGAAATACAGGTCTGTCCTTATTCCTGCTTTGGTGAATGCTCTGTTTCCCTCAATCAAATGCAATAAGCCTCAGGCTTTTGCCAATCTTGAAGATAAATAGAAGACGGTGTCTTTTTATTAATCTCCAGAGTGCAGAAGAAAATCTGAGACTAACATACTGCTGGCCTTCTGAGGTAGTTGATCAGCATAAAAGCACAGAGATGAGTTCCAAATGTTAAGTGTTTGGGAGAGAGTATGTGCTTCACCTGGCCTTGTATTCCATGTCATAAGAGCATTATGAAGTTAGGAAAACTGCTTAGCCACTGGGGAAAGGAAACAGGATATTTAAGCCTCTGCCTTTGATTTTAGTTGTTCTTCCTAGTTTTTAACAGGTATATGTTTGTATGCAGATTCCAAAATTTTAAAACACTAAGTTTCCATGTCATCCATTATATGGAAGTCTTAGAGTCAAAGTGTTCCAGTATATCATTATGCTTTTTGTCTTGACACATGAGCTGGGTTCCCTTATAAGGATGCTTATAGACTGATGAAGTTCAACCCATGGAATCTTATGCCATAATATATTTGTTAGTTTTAAGATGCCAAATGGATTTTGTGGTTTTATCTGGGTATGTATGTTTGCATTTTACTGAAACAGTAAATTGACATGACTGTGTAATTGCTGATTGTAATTCATATGCTCTCATCTGCAGACAGAAGTTTGAAGTTTGTTTATTTATTTGTTCATTCATCAAATTTATATGGCCACCCATCTCACGAAAGACTGGCTCTGGGCAGCGTACAATCAAACTATAAAACAGTTAACATATAAAAAATTATTATTATTAAAAACATTTTTTTAAATCACAAAGGCTAAGAGAGGACAGCAGATGCTAACAACAATGGAACCACCTTAATACCTCACTGGTCCTCTGGGGCCCCCAGCCTCATGGCATAACCAGATTTTGAGGAACACCTGGAAAATCAACAGGGATGGAGCCAGCCTCACTTTGGGCAAAGGATGTTCCATAAGGAGGGTGCCACAAAAGAGAAGACCTGCCTCTTAGGACCCACCAAGTATAGCTCCCTAGCAGACGGGACCCATAGCATGCCTCTTCTGCCACATCTGATGGGACAGGCAGATATAATCGGGGAGAGGCAGTCCCTCAGCTAACCCAGCCTTGTCCCATGGAGGGATTTAAAGGTCAAAACCAGCACCTTGAATTGGACCAGGAAGCAGACTGGCAACCAATGCAGGTCGCAGAGCAGAAGTGTAATGTGTGCTGTTCTAGAGGCATACACAACTGCCTGTGCCACTGCAGTTTGCACCAGCTGAAGCTTCCAGATACTCTTCAAGGGCAGCCCCATGTAGAGCGCATTACAGTAGTCCAACTGGGAGCTGACTAGGGCATAAGTGACAGTGAACAGAGCTCCCGATCTAGGGACAGGCACAACTGGCACACAGTACAAAGCTGTGCAAAGGCCCTCCTAGCCACCACTGCCACCTGCTTTTCAAGCAGGAGACGTGAATCCAGGAGGATCCCCAGGTTGCATATCAAGTCTGTTTGGGGCAGTGCAATCCCATCCAGCACCAAAAATGGCATAGTTCTAGAATCGGCAGACCCCAAAACCCAAAGCCACTCAGTCTTGCCAGTGGTCAGCTGAAGGCTGTTGTTCCCCATCCAGACCCTCACAGCCTCCAGGCACCAGGATAAGACATCCACAGCATCACTTAATTTGCCTGGCGCAGAGATGTATAATTGGGTATTATCAGTATACTGATGGTACCTCACGCTATGGCAATGGATGAGCTCACTCAGCAGCCCCATGTAGATGTTAAATAGAAGTGGAGAGAGCACAGAACCCTACAACACCCACACAGTAGGACCCAAAGGTGGGATCTCTTCGCCCCTGATCACCACCAACTGGAATCAACCCCAGAAAAAGGAGGTGAACCAGCACAACACAGTGCTGCCCATCCCCAATCCTCTGAGCCGATCCAGAACGAATCATGGTCAATGGTATCAAAAGCCGCAGTAGGGCAAGGATGGATGTACAGCTCATCCCACTCTTGCTAGAGATCATCCAAAAGCGTGACCAATGCTGTTTCTGTCCCATACCCGGGCCAATTGAAAGGGATTCAAATAATCTGCTTCATCCAAGGGCCTCTGAAGCTGTTATGCAACCACCTTCCCCAAAAAGGGGAGGTTAGATACTGGATGAAAATTGTCCAGTATAGTGGGGTCCATCAATGGCTTCTTAAGGAGGGGGCAAGCCAAGGCCTCCTTAAGAGGTAGAGGAACAACCTCCTCAAAGAAGATTCATCACCACTAGAACCCACTCACATGACACCACCCCCCGGGCCGCTCTAATAAGCCAGAAGGGGCATGGATCTGAAGAGCAGGTGGCTGAGCTCACAGTCCTAAGGACCCTGTCCACTTCCTCAGGCCCAACAGGTTCAAACTGTTCCCAGATAACTGGGTAAGACCCTCCCCAGGCATCTTCCCCCGGCCCTGCAACAAGGCCAGCATTCAACTGCAAGCGAATTCAAGCAACTTTGTCCGACAGATGCTGAACAAATTCTTCCAACGCCCCTGCAAGGGCTTCTCCGAGCCCCCTCTACCCAAGAGTGCATGTGTCACCCGAAACAGCTGCAGGGCAGCTATCTGCAGACGCAATATGGGTGGAGAAATACTGACACTTCGCTGCCCTTACCACCACAAGGTAGGCCTTAATAGAGGCTCTAACCCATGTTCGGTCAAGTTCGTCCCCTGTTGAACGCCAGTGATGCTCTAGATGTCTCTTCTCTTGTTTCATCTCCCTCAGCTCTTCCGTGAACCACAGGGAGTGACGGGATCCACAAGAGGGGAGAGGTTGCATTGGTGCGATCCGATCCAAAGCCTCAGCTACCCCCCTATTGTAAGCGGTGACCAAGGCTGCAGATGAACCATGCAGCAGATCAACAGGAACATCCCCCAGCTCCCTCTGAAACCCATCCAGGTCCATCACTCACTAGGGGCGGACTGATCTAATGGGTGTTAATGGTGAAGGCATCCAGATTGGCCTGTCCCCAATATCTTATCCATACAATATATATTTGAAATAATGGTATCAGTACCATAAGCTAATACTGACATAGATATGATACAGTCTTTAAACAGTACAGGATTCTATGCTGATTCTGCCTACATCCCCTTTTCTTCTCCTTATATCATTAGTTGCTCAGTTGTCTGGTTTGGCTCTAAATGTCACAATATTGGATGCTATAGCACTAAGATATATGTTAAGTTAACAGTGAAATGGAGAAGTATTCAGTGAAATGTTTCTAAAGAATTTGCAACCTGTAAATTAGTATCTTGTGGAACCATAATGAATGTATTACCTGTATCATAATTCAAAGACTTTCTGGAGTAGTTAATTGTAGATTATTTTCTATGAATTATTTTTGGCTGTGTAATATCAAGAGTTATAGTAGTGATACCAAAAATAAATATATTTTTTCCCCTCCACAAATATAAGGTTCACTATGAAGCAAGGTGGATGGAGAAAACGAGCCAGTGACAGAGATGGCTGGGGAACATGGGTAAGCTCATGCCATGAATCTTTCAACTAACAAATAAGCATAATTTGGGGGAGAATTAAATCTTTTTGTGTCACTTTAATGCAATTATTTTATTTCATTAATAAAGCATATTCACCACTGCAGTGCCAAAAAAGTAGTGGTAAAGTCATACTTTTCACTTCACATAGGACTGAAAATCATTCTTTCTGATATTCAGAAGTAACTTAAAGTTAACACATGAGATTTATAAAACATACATATGAATATTAGACATGCAACTGTTCCCATATGAAAAATGACATTGATACCATGTAGTTTATCGAACAGAGGCTAGGATCTTTCATCACTCAGCAGTCATAATGCAGTCTGTTTGATTTTGTTAGTATGTGAAGTTACCTGTTGTGTTTTCTAAAGCATAAGTTGTGAATTAGTCCATGTTATTTCCATTCAAGGGAGGATATATGTCTGCAAAAGTCCAGAAACTGGAAGATCAGTTTCGTTCAGAGGCAGCTATGCAACTTCAGAAAGATGGAAATTCATCCAGCATCTTCAGTGGAGTTGCCATCTTTGTCAATGGCTTTACAGGTGATGCTTTTATTTTTATAAACTGTTCAAAATGTCCTCTAGGAATATAGTTAGGGTTCAGAAAAAATTAATGAAAAATTAATATGTGGGCAAATGGCAAAGCTAACGTTCATTCTGTTCCTAACCAGAATCTTCTATAACATTGTTTGCTGAAAGAATTAGGGATCCAATTTTTGCTTGCCTAAATTCCCTGAATGAAATGTTCCAGAATGCAGTGCTTAATGTACTCCTATTTTGTTTTGATGTAGACCAGTTTAACTTAGTTTTACAATAAACTGTATACATAATTCCAAAATGCAAGCTCCAGATTCGCACATTCCTTTTCTGCTTCTTACCTGAGTTATGAAACTGAAGAGCAGGACTGGTGGGCATCTACTGAAAAGACACTTCTTTTGCTTGTTTGTGTGTTGTAGTCTTGATAGTTGAATGGACAGAAAACTTTTCTTTCAGTTACCATCTAAATTGTACAGTTGTGGAATGGCCAAAGAGATGCTCTGAAAACTAAAATTTAGACCTAATGGTAATAACTTGTTGCTGCTGGAGCACTCTCAGTAGTAGGGGAAAAAATACTTTCTTTAAGTACTCAAAAAGAAAAATGCTCTGTGAGAGGGTAGAAACGTTTTTCTCACTGTCATGGTATAAAAAAGAAAAAATTGAATATTGTATATTGTCCCACAGTATAGCATTCTGTTTCAGATCTTGCTTGTTTATACTAATAGCAGATATTTCTGTCAACTACTAGTATGGCTACTCAGAATGTTACTAAAGCAAAGCTATCTATGAATGAAAGAGAGGAATCAACATAATTGTCTGAATTTCAACTACAAAAACTGCAAGGAAGAGAGAATGAAATGTAGTATCCTGGACAAAGGGATAGCAGCTCTATTGGAATACTGAACAGCAGTTCTCCACATCAGAGCATTTTAGTGCAGTTCCCATTTATTTTACTGCAGTAGGAAATGAAGAAGAAATATTAAAACAAATATTAAAAGTAACCTAATGAAAAACAGTTGGTGGCAATTTTCAAAATTGACATATTACTGAGGGAGAGGTAGAACTGTGAAATCTAAATCTATATGGGTATTTTGACATAAATATTTATATATAATCAATAAAATACAGTATACACTGTTATATATGCTCTATATCTATATCCTTAGCATTTTGTTAAATAAATTAGCTGAAGAACAGCTCAATTCCAAAGCATGATACTTTCATTTTATGGTTTCTTTTAATATTTTTATGTATCTTGTATCTCTATTACAGATCCTTCTGCTGATGAATTGAGGCGGCTAATGATGTTGCATGGAGGACAATATCATGTATACTATTCTAGATCCAAAACAACGCACATTATTGCTACAAACCTTCCAAATGCCAAAATAAAGGAACTGAAGGGAGAAAAAGTAGTTCGACCAGACTGGATAATAGATAGGTAAACATTGGAGAATCATGAGCAGACTGATAATCCTATTTGAATATTCTGAATATGAGGTCCATAATTGCATTTAAAAACAGCACAGACATCATTGCAGTCTGAAAAACTGATCTTACTGAGATATGCTGATAAATATTTTCTGTCTTTATCATTGAGTGATGTTATTCTCATTAGGTGTTTAACATTAGCTTGTGGCTCTGTGATAGCACTGATCAAATCTAGTGGGAATTTCAAAACATTAAAAGTACAGATTATTAAGTAGAAAGCTTTATATAATATACATATTATATTTAAATAGTAAGAGTAATACAAACTAGATGACTAATGGGTAATTAAAATTGATTCCACAAACATAAAGCACTGTATGTGTGTTCAGAATAAGCTTTTTCAGAAACACTCAACTTACAAGTATTTCTGAATTGTGTTAATTCAGGACTAGAGATTAACAGCAAAGTTGAGTAGTGTTTCATCTGGCTGGAAATATTGTTGGCTATGAATTATCTATTAGCTTTAAGATAATGTTATAAATGATTACACATTTTATATAAATTTTAATTCTTAAGAAAAATAGATGATTTATAAAGCAAGTAAATTCCTTAAGTAATTACAATTTCTGAATTTCTGAATTTCTCATATGCATTAAACTTTATTAGATTATTTTATAGTCTTTAAAAATAACCAATTCTGCTGGAGAGTAATTTGAATTATATTGTACATATTGAAAAAATCATCTGTACTTGAGACTATCCCCAGTGTAGCAGATAAGATTGCACCATTCCCATAGAAACCTAATCACATAAACGCTAACAAGTTCTTGGTTTTTTTAATTGGGTAATGTGATCTTACTATAGTTTTCTTAATTGCACATGCATTGGCTTTTGAGTCTTTGCCAAATATCTTGTTAGTGTATAAATGGAAGCTAGATGGAAAGTACATCATAAAGAATTAGGGGTAACTGTTGCTATAATATTCCAATTCATTTCCCCAGATCATACCTGATTATCCTCCTTTTCTGTATGTTTGCTGCATTTATCACAGTGTATCACTTCAGAATATTCTGGGGTTATAAATGGAAATTGTGGAAGAACTTGCATTTGATTCACTAAATACTAAAAGTTAACAACATAAATAAAACTTTTAAAAGAATTATATACAATTAGAAGAAATACATTACTTCTCTATATGTACTTTCATGTTGATCTTGTAAAAAAAAAAGTCATATTAAGTGAATAAATTGAAAGATCATAAACAAGCCAATGTAGAAAAAACTTCTGTCTTATTATTTCCCTTATTTAAAAAAAAACCTCAAATCTATTTGGAGATTCAGGTTAGAAGAGGGAACTCAGTGCCTTCAGCAGCTGGAGGGAGTCTGTGATAGAGCACCTATGTTCCCACTTTCACTCACTCTTCAACCTGTGGTAGACAGTAAGACTAAGGAATGAGAACACAGCAAAGGAAGCAGAGCAAATCTCTATCATTGGCTGGCATCACAAAAGGAATTAAATGCCAGAAAACTGAACCCTGGTTACTTGCCTCTCCTATTTTTTTTATAGCAACATTTAAATTGAGGCATCCTTTTATTCAGAAACAGTTTGACTTGTATAGTTTCCTTGAAGATTTTTAGTTACGTTGCTGCCTCCTTTTTCCTTTTAATTAATGTAAGTCCCAAGGAATTGCTCAATTAGCATTTCCAATGTATGCCCAGTGGAATGTAAGTTTTTGTTTCTCAAATCATAATCACACATGTGAAACAATTTTGAAACATAAAGTGTTTTCAAAAGTTATTTCGGTAAAGTGTGTAAGAGGATGTCTCCTGTTCAGATGAAGTGTGCTTAAGTCTTGGGTATTTCTAAAGTGTTTGAGAGAAATAATATGAGTAATTAGAAATATGTAATATAATCAACAAGCCATTTAAAACCTGTCTCAATATGTTCCTGAAAGTAAGAACAATTGAATTTAGATTATATCCATCAAACACACTTACACACATCTATCAGCGAGGTGTTCAGAACAGGGAGGTATTCCACTGTATATAAAGACTGTTTTTTCATGAAGTTTTTGATCAATTAAAATTCTGACATTTTGTTATAGCATAAAGGCTGGACGACTCCTTTCATATATTCCTTATCAGCTTTACACAAAACAGACAAGTATTCAGAAAGGCCTCTGGTTTAATGCTATATGCAAGCCTGAAGATTCAGTCCCAGGTCCTAGCAATATCTCTGTGGAACTCAACAGGGTGTAAGTAATTATTTTGATTTTTGATTTAGTAATTGACATTATGTTTAAGACTAAGAATGTTGATGAGTTTATGTTGACATTATATATTCAACTATTTGAAGATATCAAAGTACATCTCAAATTATATTTTAAAACAAAATGGAATTAAATCTGAGACCCAGTGCAGTGTAATGGTTAAGGTGATTCTGTATTAAAGAAACCCAGGTTCAGGTCTACTCTCAGCTGTGGAAGCTTACTGGGAGACTTTGGGCCAGTCATTCTTTTTCAGCCCAACTCACCTCACAGAGTTCTTATGGTGGGGAAAAACAGGAGTGGGGAGTGCTGTATATGCTGCCTTCAGTTCCTGATCAAAAGGCCAGATATTAATCAAATAAATAAATAAATAAGACAAAACTAATTTCTTACTATTTTTTCATTTGTTTTCCAAATCAAGGTTCTTTCAAATGGATTGGTATTAAAGGGTTTTTTTTAGATAAGTGTATGCAACAATGTGATATTTAATCCTGATCTGATACATATATAAAGCTGGGTCCTTTGTACTATAGTAGTATAGATTTGTTTCAGTGCTCTTATAGTAAATTAGTATCAATTTTAAACATGTACACTTTGACCTTTGGTTTCTAAAAGTCAGTTGAGAGCTGTTTAGTCGTTATCCATGCCTTAGTCATGATGTCTCTCACTCATTTCTCTGCTATTTAGGACCTATTTATTTAGTGAACTTATTATTTATTAAACCTATACCCCATTACAGTCAGAAGACTCTCAGCAACTTCCAAGATATATACTACAATAACAATTAAAACATTCAGTGTAAAAACACCAGCATAAATGTCAAGAAATGATAATATATATCAATAATAAATTAAAATGGTACAATACAGTAAACCTCTATACCCTCCAAAATAATTCAGTTTTCAGTAACTTCCTGAAAGCCAGGAGGGAGGGGACAAGACTGATCTCCAAAGGAAGGTCATTCCAAAGCAATTGTGCTGCCAAAGAAAAGCAGTGTTGTCTAGCCTAAGTTCACCTCACCTCCTGGAAGTGTGGGACCACTATCAACTGTTCCCTGTAAGATATAATGGGTTGGGCCAATTTTGGTTAGAATAGGCAGTCCTGTAAGTACAGGTGTCAGGAGATGAAGAGCTTTACTCTTTAATTCAATACCAATAACTTAAATTGTAGCTAGAAACCTATGGTAACCAGCACAGGCCCTGCAAAATCAGCCCTGTACTGGTTATGTTCCCATTGCCAGGAGCTGACAAGCACACAAGTCACGTTCTAGACCAGTTGCAGTTTCCAAATAGTGTCTAAGGGTAGCCCCAGGTAAAATACATTGCAGTTGTACAGACAGGTGGTGATGATTTGATTTCATTTAATTTATTAAATTTATACACTGCCAGTTATAGCCAGGTCCTCTCATGCCAGGTAGGGCTGCAACTAGTGCACCAATGTTTTATTATTATGCAACCCATTTCCAGCATAATAGCAGCAATTGAGTATATTACTAATATGGGTCTGTTTTTTTAACTTTTGGGGATTCCACAGTTTTGAATCTTACATTAAAATGTGTATTTTGTTCCTTATACTATGAATTGTAGCATCAGCGAGGAAATTTATTGTTTTGAAGTATGTTATTTTTCCATATAAAACATCCAAGATATTTAACATACACTTAAAAATAAAAGCCCAATGTTAAGAACAAACCTGCCAGAAACTGGTTAAATGAATGAAATACTGGCTAGGTAACTTTGGGCCAGTCACTCTCAGCCCAACCCACCTCACAGGGTTGTTGTGGGGAAAATAGGAGGCAGAAGTATGAGGTATTTCTCAGCCTTGAGTTGACCAATATACAGATAGTCCCCAGTTTAAGAACAAGTTCTGTTCTCAGGGTTTGTCCTTAAGTCGAATTTGTATGCAAGCCAGAACAGTATCATTGTGTAATACTGTATAAGTAGTATTGTGTAATGAATTCGATCCATTTTGTATTTAACTCGAATCATTGTGTATTTAACTTGAATTTTGCAACAGTAGGCTCCGTTCTTAACCATGGGTCGCCCTTAAACTAAGCATTCTTAATCCAAGGACTACCTGTATTAAAAAGGTGGGATAAAAATATAATGATGATGATGATGATAATTAGATGTCAGGACAGAATTTCTGTATCTCTTTGCTGCTTCTTGTGGTTGTGATTTTTACACCTCCAATCTGGTAGCCCCTAAATATTTCCACATCTTACTAAGATGTGGGAAGGGGTAATTGTTCTATTGAATAAATAGAGTGGCAGTATTTGTGTTACATGCTATAGCAAAACCAAATCACATTATTTTTGGTGGTGGGAAAGCATTACAATGGTACCTCGGTTCATGAACTTAATTCATTCCACGATTCTGATCGCCAACCGAATTGGTCTACAACCGAATCAAAATTTCCCATAAGGTTCAATGTAAATAAGGTTAATCCATTCTGAACCATATGTATTTTTTTTTTTAACCACAAAAATATGAAACAAAGTACAGTATAGTATGAAGAGAGAGAACACTAACCTTGCTTGAGGCAACACCAAAAAGCTTCACAGCAAGTGTCTGTCTGCGACCACGATCTCACCTAGAGGAAGCCACAACCACGTGTCAGAGCAGGGAAGATGGCCACGGGTTGTGTTCATCACCCGATGCAGAGTTCGCGAATGGAAGCAAAAATTTGCGAACGCTGCTGTTCGCAAACTGAATTGTTCGTGAAAAGAAGCGTTCGTTAACCGAGGTATTACTGTATTAGGTTACCTGTTACAGTGGTTTTGCAGTTATTCTTCTGTAGGATTGTATACCTGCTTAAACACTGTGCATGAATTCTGAATGTGTGTATATATATGGAATAGAAATAGAAACCTGTCCCACTAAACCATAATGTGGTATGTTTGGTTTGGTCTTAATGTATAATTTGAGACATTTTAGTTTATAACCCATAATTATGGCTTACTGTTCAATGGAATCAGTTGCAAGTAATGAAACCAGATGTTGGGACACAAATACACAAGGATAGGATATGTGTTATAATATCACCATGCACATGCACCTTTTGGTTTGCTGCAGCCACTATGACATGTTTGACAAACTATGGCTAAAACAAACCATGACCTAACAATATGTTGTATTGGTATTGAAAGAGATAAATTATTTTTACATCTAATTCTCTTTTGCTCTCATGTGTCACACTTCTAAGCCATGTTTACTACCTACACTTGATGCTCTAAGAAAAACTAATGAAAGACATATTTACATGAAAACACACATTAATATTACCTTGAATATGTGATTGTTTCCAATCAACTTTTTCCCACGGTGTATACTAAAATATAATTTATGATTTCATAATGTTGCTTGTGGTGTCTTTGTTCCAGTTAAGTATTTCATTAGATAAAACTGAACTGAGCAAGAGCACACTTCAAAAATCCTCAGAACATTGTTTGTTAGTCTAAAGTGTTTCAGGCTTATGATACTTCCTTAGGGGCAGCTTTATGAAATGTAAGTCATTCAAAGGCTAATTAAAGCTTTGTCACTGTCTCAAACTGGCATACTTGGAAAAGAGAACTTGGAAAAGAAAAAAGTATTCTTCTTGTTTGTACTGTGATATGATTAGGTGCAGGAGTAATGCTGTCTCTTTAATTATCCAAAAGTCAGCAAGTGTAAGATAAAATCCTGCTTTTCCCTCCATTTCCTTTACCTGTGCCAGAATACTGAGAAAGATCTTCTTTTATTTTACACTACAGTTTAGAGAATACCTCAAATAATCAAAACTTGGCCTTTCTTTCATTCTCTAATCTGTAGCATATGACAGTTCAGGGAATGGAACAGTATCTGTTGAGTGTCCTATTTAGCAATAGATTGGGTGCACTTAGATCTGAATGTATCAGGTAACTAGGTGTACCAGCCAGTACGTATGTCGATCTGAATTGCTTTCTCTGGAAATATCTTGATTCTTGGAATAGTAGATACGTAGGCTTGTAAGATTTTTAATGTTAATGCTGTTAACATTTATGTAATATTCTATTTATGATTAAGTAATTAAATAAAATGCATATAATACAGTGTACATGTATTGAAAAGGTGACAAATGTATAACAAAGTTAAAATCTCTGGAGAATGCCTCTTAAGGGTAGAACATTTTAATAGTTATACAAGTCCCATTGAGTTCAGCAGTTATTCTTCATAGAAAAGGATTACAATAAAAAAGAGGAAACTGTTTAACCTTTGTCTTATATATTTGTTTTATCCATTTTCTCCATTTTAGAAATAGTCTTGTAAAGAAGCATGAAGTAGAGAATGAAATGAAAACAAATGGAATGAGTAAATCAAAGAAAGAAGCTGAAACTACAGGATTCTTGGAGTTGGAGCAAGCTCTTTCCAGAAGCAAACAGAATGGAATTCATCAGAAAGACGACGTTTCCATTTTTAATGGACATACTCATAGTTCCAACAGTGCCTTAAAGACGCAGGATGGTTTGCTGCACTCTGACAAAAGTGTTATAAGCAGACTGTCTCCTGTGCATGAAGAAGAAAGGAAAGAAAGCACTGACTTTAGAGACTGCTGTATGCAGCATTTGCAACAAAGCAACAGAAATACAGAACTCTTAAAAAATGTGCACAGGACTATGAGTAATTCATCATTTTCATCTTTGCACAGTAATATTAAAATAAATGGTGCTCATCACTATACTGTTCAGGGGCCTTCAAGCACAAAAAGCACTACTTCAGTACCTGCTCCTAGTAAGGTAGATAATTCACCTCTGTCCAAACCTTCTAATGGCAATTTCATTTCAGATTTTTACTCTCGTTCAAGATTGCATCATATATCTACCTGGAAGTGTGAATTTACCGAGTTTGTCAACACGCTACAGAGACAAAACAATGCTAGTTTCCCAGGAAGAGAAAAGTTGAAAAAAATGAAAGCAGGACAATCTACAATTAATAAAGCTGACTTAGGTAAAAAGATTTTAAAGTTATATTTAAAAAGTTGCCACATACTTTGTTTTTAAATGAAAAATTGGATATTTTGATTAGCTACATTTCTGTGCAGTGATGCCCAGTTTGGTCTACAAGATATTTTGACATGGAAATATAAAAGAAAACCCAGATTCCTCTCATACCAGTTAAAGATGCCTGTTTTGGCCAGAACATAAGCGTTTGTGAATAGGAGTGTATAGCACAGGGGTTCCCATTCTGCACCCCCAGGGAGTGCAAGATGGAATTTCAGGGGGTGCAACAATTTTATGCACTGAGTTAAAAGCTTTTTTTTTTAATTCAATTTGTCCACCCGCTTTAGAAATTAGACTTCTTCATCTTCAAATGTGTTATTACTTTTGTAGGGGGTGTGAACATTAATCAAGCATTTCCTAGGGGTGTGGGGCATAGAAAAGGTTGGGAACCACTAGTATATCATAAGAATTTACTGAAGATCAGGTGGGAGATGCTAGGCAATTTGAAATTTTCAATAGTTTGGTGTTGTTTCTTGCCTGGATGTCTAGATTCTGGTCCAGGAAGTTGAACTGCTGGTAACCTTGGCTTCAAGCTGCTGACAAGCAGGTCTGTTTGATGTGATTGTCTTAATTTCAGATGAACTGGCAGATCTGACGTATATTACCAAAACCTGGCTGGGATAAGGCCAGAGATGTTGCCCTCTTGGAGATTTGCCTGCCTGGGTTTTGTTCTGGTCCTTGAGTACCTTTAACTCCAGGATTGGGAAAGAGTGACAGTGATCTTGAAAGACTGTAATTGAGGCCCTGCCATTTCTGGAACACTTGAAACTTATTCCTGGCTGCTGTTGGAGCTTCCCCTTCTTTTGGTGTTGGAGGATTTCAATCTTCATGCTCTGGGGGAGGGGTCTGGGAAGGCTGATGGCGATCATGGGTTTGCCCAGGTAATCTCAGGCCTAACACATAGTGGGGGACTTTGTCTTTGCTTCAAAGTGTTTGGTGCATGATGTGGATATAAGGACATTCTTTGCCATAGCCAAATCACTTTCTGATTCTGATTATATTTATCACTGCTCAGGTCAGGACGTCCACAGCGAAGAGAGATTCAGGCATTTTATAGATTCTGAAGGGGATTTTGGGGATTTTCCCAGCAATTTACCAGGCGGTTCTATTGAATGCCTGGTTGAGCTTTGGAAGTGGGTGACAATTTGGGCCCTTAACATGATTGCTCCTGAATGGCCTGTTTCCATTAGCCAGTACTCAAAAACTCCTTGGTTTACTGAAGAGCAATAGATGCAATATCTGGAGCACCAGTAGAGGAAGATGAAGAGTGAATCTAACAGACATTGATGAGAGGTGCACCATGGTGATAAATGTGGCAAAGAGCCAGGCCTTCTTCCTTTTTATTATGTTGGTAGATTGTCATTCAGCAGCACAATTCAGTGTGACTCACTTCCTATTGGGGAGAAATTTATTTTTATTTTAAAAGACTTACATAGCTACCCATATTGTAACAACAATCCTGGGTGGTGCACAAAACAGTAAAACAACAGAACCCCCAAACCAACAAAATCAACATCAGTGAAAACTATAAATGGATTAAAAATCTCCCAGCAGGGTGCTGTGACCTTTTTGTACAACATTTGCCTGTAAAGTTGCTCATATTGACTTTTCATGGGTGAGACTGATGACTGGGTCAAGTTCTTATAATATTATTCAGAACTTCTTTCAGCCTGTGGACTTCAATGAAATATATAGAATATACTTTGACAAGAGCCCTGGCACCTGTGAGTCAGATCCATGCCCTTCCTACTCAGGGCAGAAGGGGATGTGAACAGCTGGGTATAGGTGGTAGGCAGTGCTTCGCTAGAGAAGGAAGTGTTGAAGAAGAATGTTGTACACTTCTTCCTCAAGAAACTTTCCCTGAACAACTGTTGCCCAATCTCCAACCTCCCCATTTTGAGAAAGTGGTGGGGTGTCAGTTGCTCTAGAGGAAGCGGGTTATCTGGACTTTTTTTAGTCATGGTTCAATTTGGGCATAGAACACTGGTTAATAATTTGCTCTGGGACATGGATGGAGGATGCACCTCTTTTAGTCCTATCAAATTTCATGGCATCATTTGATATCATTGACCCTAGTATTTTTCTGAAATGTCTTCAAGGGGATTGGAGGAACTGTTTTATAGAGATCCTGTTCTTTTCTAAATGGATAGTTCCAGGTGGTGGGGGTGGGAGAGAAGAGATTGACCCAGTGGGCACTCTCCTATATATCCCAGGCTGAACTAGGGATGCTGTAAAGACTTGGAGATAATTAGGGACTGCATAGGACAAAACAAGTTAAAACTGACCCCTTAGCAAGACAGAGGTATTGTTAGTTCATAAAGGTTCTCTGCTAGCTCTGGTATTAATTCTGGGTGGATAGGTAATACTCCTAAGGAAGCAGGTCTGTGACTTGGGAGTCCTCCTGATATAGCTACAGTAGGTGAGGAGACGATGTCTAAAGAGGTCTTTACTCAGCTTTTGTTAGTGTGCCAGTTGCAGCTGTGTCTGGAAGAAGAAGATCTGATAATGGTGACTCACACCCTTATCACCACAAGACTAGAATATGGCAGTGTGCTGTACATGGGGTTCTCTTTGAAGACCATACAGAAGCTGCAGTTGGTACCAAATGCAGCAGATGGTTTATTGGCAGGTGAGATCCATCATAACTATTAACACCAGTGCTGTGGGCCTTGCACTGTGTTCTAGTAGGTTTCAAAGTGCTGGTTTTAACCTATGAAGCCCTGTACAGGTTGATTTTCCAGGTACCTTCAAGACCACTTTTCTAGCCAAAATCAGCCCATTCTATATGCCTGTCACAGGAGAAGCTGCTAGTGGTTCCATACTTTAGTGTATGAGAAGAGAGAAACTGTTCCTTGGGGCTGGTCCCTTTTCTAATGGAACTGCCTCCCTCTAGAAGTTGGCAACCATCCTGTTAACATTCCAGAAATTGGTCAAACTGAAGAATATTTGAAGAGCTGTCTTATTTTGTTGATTGTTCCAGGTGATCTTATTGTTGTCTTATATATTGTTACGTTGTTTATATTTGTAGTTTTGATATTAACCTCTGAGAGTCCTTGGAAATTATAGAGGTATACTTACTAAATAAATCTCCATAGCTGTAAGAGATTTGAAAAACTTTGTTGTCACTGTCTCATTTTGGGCAATTTTTTTTTGTGCTTGCAGTTTAAGTATCAAAATACTTTTTTGTTCATAAATTATGACAGAATACCTTAATTATAAATCAGTTATCTGAAATGTTAAGCTTTATCATAATTATTATAGGGGTAGAAATGATGTAAAGTATAATTATTTTTATCATTTTGAGGAAATTATTTCATTGCGTTCAGACAACTGATTGTTACGTTCATGAAGGATTAGGGATTGGTAGAATTACTTCTACGTGCTATTCTGTAGCCCAGCAGTATAGATGTACACTAATATCAGAAGAGTTGGGGGGAAACATGAATGGTTCCTCCTTGAAAATGGTCATTTCTGGTAATGTTTAGCTCATGATAGCAGATTTGTGCCAGGGAGAGGGCATATTCAGTTATCCAGATGAAGAAAAATTGTAATGTTTATATTGAGTCTTCAAGTTTAAACCAAATAAAACTAGAAAATAAAACTCTAAAACCTATAAATAAGCTAGTTGTAGAGAGCAATATTTAAAGTAGTTGTGGTCAGTTTCTAATGCTGCATCTGAATTTGTATTTTTAACCTTGTTTTATCTTTTAAGGAATTTACTGTTAACAAAATTGGTATCTGCATATTGTAAATGGATATCAAATTGCTAATTATTCAGCAATAAAGCAGTTTCCCTTAACTTTACAAGGCAATCATATGCATACCTACCCAGAAGTAAATTTCTTTGAGTTTAATGGGACTTACTCCCAAGGAACTAGATATAACATTACATCTTGGGAATTATACTGATTTCTTTAAAGTATTTTGTGGCACTTTTACTTCAGGAATAATGACATTTACTATTATCCATTTATTTTATTTCTATACTGTTCTTTCTTCTAGAGCAACTGATGTAATAGTTGATTCCCATTTTGACAGAGATTCAGTAGACTCTTATTCAAACATCCAGGGCCATTGTCAGTGAAATGACCTACCTCCTGACCAGATCAAGTCTCCACTGTAATGAAGGGATATATACTGATTCTAAAGGGAAAATTGTTTCTTAAAACCCCATGTGATAATAATGTAGCAATAAATCTTGACTCTGTGAGAATCATGTTTGGAGAAAAAATATTTTTCAATATTAGGCAATTGCCAAAGAGCCTGACAGCCAGTATGAAATTTTAAAATTGTAAACGTTTGTGGTTTTCTTGTTTCACTTTCAAGCAGAAAGAAAAATGTTTAGTTCAAACAAAAGCTAGAATCCAGCTTTATTGCCTACACTAGCAGCTATCAATAATCTTTCATTATCTTCATTTAAGCTCTTGTCATGCTAATTATAAAGAAGACCATTTTTTTTCAGCAAACTCACAGAGCAGTTTTGTTTCCTTACTAGAATGTATGTATGTATGTATGTATGTATGTATGTATGTATGTATTTACAGTCTAAGACCAAGTCACAAAATGTAAAATGTAGCACACCATTAATGTATGCATAAGTAACAATTTGTACGTATATACGAGGAAGAAACACTATAAAATTAACAACTCATGGAAGGCACCAAATGGTTTTTGTAAGCTAAGGCTACAAATAAAAATTTTGCTATTGCCTTTGAAACACCTC
Organism: Python bivittatus; assembly: GCF_059951505.1. Taxonomy (NCBI): domain Eukaryota; kingdom Metazoa; phylum Chordata; class Lepidosauria; order Squamata; family Pythonidae; genus Python; species Python bivittatus. The sequence goes on along the minus strand of NW_028277074.1, from coordinate 43,497,109 downwards.
AGTATTGATTGTTTAGTAAGACTACTTCAATCTCTCCTCATCGTGAGTGGAGTTTATCAGATTCAAGAGTAGGTATATTAGCTCTGATCACCAATGTGGGTACAGTGGGCACCTTAAAAGGATATGTGAAACAGATTCAACGTCTAAATAAATATCCAGTCTTCATATGGAAGGTTGGCATATCAACCAGCTGTCACCCTAGTAGGGACAGCATCTTTACAGGCTAGGGAAAAGACCCTTCTATGTGGGGCATACAGAATCTCATAGAAGCAATTGGGGAGTGTCCAGGGGGAGAAAGCAATTTGTCTGAATGAGAGATGGGAAAGTTTGGCTCTGTCTACCTGAATGTCTAAGTCCCATATCCTTTGCTTAAGTTCTACCAGGGCTTTTTTCTAGGCCTAAAGCAAGTAGGGCTGGTATTGACAGTCCACACTATCTCAGATGGTGGTCTATTTGCTTTTTCAGAGTAGACTGATGTATATCGTAGAATGAGATGTACCAGTAAGATTCCCCAAATGATTTGCTTTGCCTAGAATCTTAGCCAACATAATCTTGCACAGATCTTGAATGAGTTGCAACCTAGCACTAATCTGGTGATGGCATTAGAAGTCAAGGAATATATGCTCTTGATTTTAAGAATGTTGTTTGTATTTGTTCAGGGATTGAGAAGTTTTTGTAAATACTCATATGAGATCCATATAGCAACATGCCAAGAAAATAAGGTCGCATTAACTTTTTTGGCTTGTGGCACCCAAAGAATGACTTTTATTAGCACTTATGTCAGATATTTTCATTATAGATAAAGCAGCCCAGATTGTCTTTGTGTTCAGTGTATCAGAACAGCTCCAAAGCTGTGTACTATGTTCTTGAAATTGTTTGCTTTTACTAATGCATCTGTTCTTGAAAAAAGTATTGCACTTGACAATTGAGTATTCATGCCTTTAAAAACCTAGAACTGTTTTAGAGTTCTGTAGTTTCTTTTATATTTTATAAAAAGTAGTTATAAATGAAGAATGGGGAGATAAGTTTTAAGGTTAAATTTTTAGCTTTATTAGAAAAAATGGATAGTTATTTAGCCAGAATTAAATTATCTGTTTGCCTTGTTTTACTAGAGAACACATCCTTCTTGAGTTCAGCCAAGCATCAGTGCTGCATAATGCATGTGGATATGGACTGCTTCTTTGTATCAGTGGGTATCCGAGATAGACCAGATCTAAAAGGTTAGTATTAATATCTAAATCAAATGTTTTTTAAAAATATTTAATTTAAATGTTCATTTAAATAAATGTTCATTTTTAAAAAAAATACTGTTTAAAGTGTTTTGTTACACAGATACTTATTGACATGAAAAAAATTAATAGAAAAAGTAAATATAAAGATATAAGTACAATCAAATTTCTGCCATTTGGTCCATCTTTAAAGGACACAAATATTGTTTCCTGTTAAAAGCTATAGAAGAAATTACATTTCTCTTTTACTACTCTTAATGATTAAGAACACACACACACGCACGCGCACACACACCCCTCAACCCAGAGTTTTACAGTCACATACAGCTGGAAAGATTCCAAAATTTGATATGCAAGTTGTTTCCTTGTTTCATATCATATAGTATGAAGGAATATCATCCAGGAATCTTCATCAACAGGGAATTTCATAGTGTGAATGTCCCATAGAAAATAGCTTAAACTGTGTATCAACTAATCATACTTAATTTCTATGAATGAGAGGCTGTGGGTGTATTTGTAATCCTGAAAAGCCATACACATAGAAGAATGTACACAGGGAGAACTAGTTAATGATTTAATTCTAATTACAGGTAGGTCATGATTAGTGCAAGTTCAAATAAAGCAACATTCAATTTAGTGCAAATTGTTAATTGATACCAAGTTGCATTTAATGCGACCCAAAATTCAGTTAATGCGAGGCTAGTGCATGCACAGTTGCGGTTGGGGTTTTAGAAAGTGCTAATCTGTGTGTGTATAAAATGGAGAAAAGGAAGATTCCATCAGATGAAAACAATACAGTTTTAAAAAGAAGAGACTCGTTATTACATTAGAGCAACAATTCGATGTAATTAAGCAACATGAACGTGGTCATAGCAATGCTAAAATAAGATGACATGTTGGAATGCTTGAATCTACAGTAGAATTTTTTTGTTTTTATTTTGCTTTCTATAACTATTCTGTGACTTTGTTAACCATAAATTTAAATTATAAGTATATTCTTTTTATCCTTTACTGTAATATTTTATTAATATAATATAAAAATTATGTTTAAATTGTCCATTAATATCAACAAAAATGTTCTGGTTTCAGTTGAATCTTAACCTTTAAAATTCTTTGTATTTGAACCCAAAGTTTTACGGGTTTTTTTACAAGTCCACCAGGCATAATAAAATGACCCTTTGTGTTGCCCGGATTTCCAACATAAATCTGAAGTACCCTTATACATTCTGGCTAATATTTCTGGAGTCATATACCAATGGTATATGATTTTATAGAAATTCTCTTTTAAGATAACATAATGTGAATTTCAGTCCTTTCTACTACATGTTTTCCCACTATTCCAACATATGTCCAAATTCTTAGCCCATTTTATCAGACACTCTTTCATTTGTTCATCCTCCATTTCAAAACTTCAGCAAGAGTTTATACATTTTGGCAGCTACATATTCATTATTTGTACATAATTCAACTTCAAATATCTACCTTGAATCTTTCTCTTAGCTGTACGTACGAAAACCATTGAAAACTAAATGTTTTATGTTCTTGTTCTAACAACTCTCGATAGGTTAACCATTTCTCTTTACCTACTGTTTCTTTCCTATGAAATGCTTCTTGTAGCATTTTATAGGAAAGGCATACTTGGGCACAGTCTGGGTTTATATCTAATCCATATTCTCAATATGGCACTTCTGACATAGTGATTTTTAAAATCTACATTAACCTTAACTTTATTGTACCATAGAAAACCATGCCATCTGAACCTCAGATTGTGCTCTTCTAATTCTAAAATTCTTTGATTTCTCAGCAACACCCACTCTTTCATCCAAACCAAACAGCTGGCTGCAAACTACAGTTTTAAATCAGGCAATCCCAATCCTCCTCGTTCTTTTGCATCTTGGAGGACTTTTCTATTTAACCCTTGACTTTCCTTGCCATACAAACCTAGATATATTTTTGTGCCATTGCTTAAATGTTACATTGGTTGTATTGTTCGAAACAAAAGCATCATTCTAGGCAGTACAGTCATTTTTATAACAGAGATTCTCCCCAAGAATGAAAATTGTAGTTTCTCCCATCTTAATATGTTCTTCTTAATTTCATTTCATGTCTGAACATGATGGTTCTGAAATAACATACAATTCATATTAGTCGTAGTAATACCCAAGTATTTTACTTTTTCTCAATCTTAAAACCAGTTTTTTCCAACAGTTTCATTTGGTCTTCCATTTTCATATTTTTTTGTTAATATCTTTGTCTTTTGATTGTTAATTTTAAAACCAGCTAATGCCCTAAAATCCTTTAGTTTTTCCATTAATATTTCTATTCCTTCCAAAGGGTCTTCCAAAATTATCACCAAATCATCAGCAAACACCAATAATTTATATATTTCCTTTTTAATCCTCACTCCAGCAATTCTCTCCTCTTGTCTTATGTCTCTGTTCAATACTTCCAAAGCTAATAGGAATAACAGTGGTGACGGGATATCCTTGTCTTGTCCCTTTCTGTATCTCACAATGTTTTGTTAATTCTCCATGTACAATTATCTGTGTCTTTTGTGAGGTATAAATCGATTTTACCCATTTAATAAAATTCTCACCTAAGTCCATATCTATAGAAGAGAATATGTGTAGTTCAGGGTTGAACTGTGGAGTCCTTGGGGTTCTCTGAGCTTGGTTCTTTTCTTGCAGACGTTTCGTTTCATGCCCCATGGCATGCCCCATGCCACAGTATATAAACAGAGGACAAACTCCATTCCATTCTAGCACTGAAGATGTTACCTGGCCAGGTAACAAAATGTTTGCAAGAAAAGAACAAAGCTCAGAGAACCCCAAGGACTCCAAAGTCCATATCTTCCAGAATTTTAAACAAGAAAGTCCAGTTCAAATGGTCAAAAGCCTTTTCTGCATCTAGAAAGATCAATGCAGCTTGTTTTTCATTTTGTTCTAGGTATTCCAAAATGTCCAATATGTTTGTATCATTATCTCTCAACTGTCTTTTGGATAAAAACCCATATTGATGTTCATGAATAAAGTCCTGTGTAAAGTCCATTTTCATTCTCTTGGCCAAAATAGTCATAAATCATTTATAATAATTATTCAGTAATGATATTGGGCGGTAATTTTTTGGCGAAGTCAGATCTTTACCTTTAGCCTCTACTGTCTGGTATCTTTCCAATTTCTAAAATAGAATTAATCATTTTTTGTAACAGTTGTAATAATTTATCTTCAAAAGATTTATAATAAGATGTGGTAAACCATCTGGTCCAGGCACTTTCCTTATTTTCCCCTTTTTTTAATGATTTCTCAGACCTCCCTTATTGTTATAATTCAGTTCAATTCAATAATTGTTTCTGTTTTTCTGTAATCTTCAGTAAGTTTTGTTTCCTTAAGTATTCATCAACCTTTGCCAGGGAAACGTCTTCTCCTTTATATAATTTAGAATAATATTGATGAAATATTTTTGCATCGTATTTTTATATATGATCACTGCTGCAAGACTACTATATGCACAAAAATGGAAAGACTGATATATCCACAATAGTTGGTGAAGATGGAACTAGCAGAGATGTCAGAATTAACTTGTTTTGCTTAGAGAAAGATCAGCTATTATGTTTATTAGTGAGTGGAAACTCCTTATGGACTTTTTGCTGAAAAAAGAAAAAAATGAGCTTGTGATTTATGGGTTTGACAATTGAAAACGGTAGCTTATAGAAGAAGGAAATTATGATGTAACCTTCGAAAGAGAGGGTAAAATATAAGTGCATCTATAACCACTGTCAAAAAGATCGGAAGCCACTTCTTTATAATCTTTTCTTTCTCTTTCTCTTTCTCTTTCTCTTTCTCTTTTCTTTCTTACTTATCCACTATTTTTCTTTATTTTCTTTGTTTCTTTTCTAATATTTGTGCTGCTTTTATCTTGTTAAAATTTATTCAATAAAAATTATATTAAAAATGTTTACAATTTTTCATTGCCTATTTCTCTTGAGCTGGAACCAATTATATTTTCCATAGAAACATCACTTTGAATAGTGCGAATTTGAATAATGTGACCGTTTCGTGGGATTCATTAACCACACTAATTGAGACCTACCTGTAATTCGAGGAGAAAGAAAGCCTAATACAATTTAGCGTAATTGTTAGATTGGTGAATGTTTTATCATCAACTTAAAGTAGAATAGGGAAAGCATAAGAGTCTCTAGTAATTCTGTTCATAGATTTAACCATAGTTTTCTTAAAACCCAATTATTCAAGGTTTTCATAATTTAAACTATTGGTTTAAACTGTTGTTTCTCATCTTTTACCCAATAGGTATGTTAAGATATGTATGCTGAGAATTCACTTTTGCAATTATGTTCTGTCAAGAGCAGAATTTTACAACCATAGTTGTTTCAAATTGTAGTACCTGAGAATCTCTGGTGCCTTTCAGGGGCATTGATCTAGATATAGCCAGATGTGAGACTCTGAAATTGAGCCAGAAAGATTAGTTAGGATTGCTGCTAGTGTACTAGCTTCCCTGCCCGCTTCCCTGCCAGCACTCCTTGATTCTGTGGCTGAGTTGGTGATGGAGTTCCCTAGACTGATGGTTCTGGGGGACTTTGCCTTCTCAGGGCCCAGGCTCAAAGGTAGCTCAGGAATTCATGGCCACCATGGCAACCATGGATCTGATCCAGATTATTAGGGGCATTACTCACAGCAGGGATCACATGCTAGATTTGTTTTTTGTCTTGGGGCAATAGCAGTGTGATCTGGTGCTGGGGGATATTAACATAAGTCCCTTGTCATGGACAGATCACTCCTTCCTAACCTTGGAGCTCTCTGTAGCTACCCTCATCTGCAGAATGGAAGGGCCTATTTCATCTGTTGACCCGAGGCAACTGATGTACCTGGCAGGATTCCAGAGAGAAATTGGGGTTGTTCCTGAAGTTCTATTCCACTGACCAACCAATCGAGGCCTTAGTCACAGCCTGGATGCATGGGCAACAGCAGTTTTGAATCAGATTGTACCTATGTGGACTCTGTGTTCATGGATCCCGGAGGGCCCTCTGGTTTTCAGAGGGACTCCGTGAGATGAAACAACATGAGATGCCTATAGAGCTGGTGGAGGAAGGCAAAGAACAAATCTGACCTAGTACAGGTAAGGACCCTTACTGGGGCTTACCCTGTGACAATAAGAGCAGCAAATGGGCTTATTTCTCTTATTGCATCTGCAGGTAGCCAACCAATGGCCTTATTGTAGGTGATTAGGTCCCTCCTCAATAAGGATGGGTCAAGGGAATTCTTGCAAGGTCACTGTGAGGAGTTGTCTGCCCTTTGAGGTAGACCAGATCAGGAAATAGACACCACAAGAAATATTAGAACTGTCGAAACAGAATATAATAGAATCTTGAAAGCCTGACAATATTTCTTCTTCCTTTTCTCTTATACCAAAGAAAGTCAAGGCAGAGCAATCTTGAGTTTCTTTCTCACAGCTTCCTGTTTTCCCTGGCTAAGTTCATGTTTTCCTATCAATTGTTGCATATTTTCTTCAAGGCCATCTCCATATTACTCTACAGGATTTTTTTAAGTATCTGTCAGATAAAGTTGCTTAGATCCACTTGGAGTTGAACTCTGGCTGGGCAGGTCCTTTCGAATTGACTGACACATGGTCCTGCTTGGTTATCTGGGAAGAGTTTTAGCCTGTTGGTCCTGAGGAAGTAGACAAAGTCCTTAGGGCTTTACCACCTGTGCTTTAGATCTATGTCCATTCTGGCTGGTCAAGGCCTCCCAGGAGGTGATGTGTGGTTGGATCCAAATGTGGTGAATGCTTCCCTACATGAGGGGACAGTCCCATCTGCTTTGAAAGAAGTGCTGGTCTATCATCCCCTCAAGTTGGACCCAACAGTTCAGGACAACTTTTGTACAATCTCCAACCTAAGTGGTTGGCTCAGAGCTTCAAAAGACCCTGGAAGAAGCAGATTATCTGGACACTTTCAATTTGGGTTTGGGGCCAGTTTATAGTACTAAAACAGCATTGATCATACTTGTGGATGACCTCTGAAGGGTTCAGGATGGGGTGGTCCATCCATTCTTGCCCTTCTGGATCAGTTCCATCAGTTCCTTTTGATAGAGGGGGAGAGGTCTAGCCCTAGATTCCTGCTGCATGGGGTGCTTCAGTGCTTGATGCTCTTTCCAATCCTATTTAATGAGGTATTATCAGTATGCTAACAATACCCAGTTATAAATCTCTGCCTCGGAATGTGCAAGTGATGCTGTTGAGACTCTTAACCCAGTGGCTGGAGCTGTGAGGGTCTGCATGGGTATGAATGGGCTGCAACTCAATCCCAGCAAGTCTGAGTTGCTCTGGGTTTTTGGGCCACCTGATTCTGGAACTTTTCCACTTGTAACCCTAAATGGGGTGGTGCTCCCCAAGACAGAGTTCGTATTCAATTTGGGGTTCTTGGACTCATGATTCCTGCTTGAGGAGCAAGTGGCAGCTGTGGCTAGGAGGACCTTTGCAGAAATCCATCTTGTGAGTCATCAGGAGGCTCTGATCACAGTTACTCACATCTTAGTCACTTCCTGGTTGGTTGGATTAGTATAATACCCTCTACATGGGGCTGCTCTTGAAAAGCATTTGGAACCTTTAACTAGTCCAGAATTCAGTGGTACGCATAGTACTGGGAGAATATAGGTTCATCCATGCAACAGAACTGCTGCATAAGCTGCACTAGGTCCCAGTAGCAATTCAGTTACCACATTTAAAACCCTGTGGCACAGGGACAGGTTACTTGTGGGACCACCTGACTCCAACAGTTTCTGCCCATCCCACCCTCTGCCCATTGACACGGTGGGCATGTTTCAGTTCCCTTCTATGAAATAGTGTCATCTTCAGGACCCAGAAGATGTGCCTTCTCTATTGCCACCCCTGCCATATGAAGCAGCCTCCCCACAGGGATCTGGATGGCCCTGAATCTGCTAGCTTTCTGGAATGCTATGAAAATCTGGCTTTTCCCTCAGGCACTAGGGCCAGGCTGTTAGTGGAACCAATATATGTGTTTTTGGGACTTGTGAATTGGACCTTATATTCTGTTATGATTGTTTTTCATTGTATTTTGCTTTTTTTATATTAGTTTTTGTATTTTTGTTAGCAATCTAAAGTAACTCACATGTTTGGCAGCCATATACATTTTCTAAATAAATACTAAAATAAATAATTGAGAATTATAAGACAGAAACAAACTGGAATAATATTTTCAGTTTTTGTAAAATGTAGTGCAATTTGTCTTACATTTTAATTATAATTTGCAGGAAAACCAGTGGCTGTCACAAGTAACCGAGGATCAGGAAAAGCATCATTACGTCCTGGTGCAAATCCACAACTGGAAAGGCAATATTATCAGAATAAATCGTTGAATGGCAGAACAGGTACAAATCTGTAGTTTCTTGAAATTGCAAAAAGAAATACTGTTTTGTTTATGAGATTGTCATTTATAATAGCCAAAATTAGTTCTATAGTATTATAATATACTGTCAAATGTGTTGTATTTTTACAAATTGTATGAAAATATATCTTCCATTTTGAGAAAAATGTGGATATGGAACCATTTTAAGTTATGCTACTCCCAGTGAGAATGCTTTCTTTAGAATGAAAAAATTCATAGTGGCAACTTCAAGTGGCATTAGCCATGCTTCAAACAAACATCACAATCCATGAAGATTGATGGATTGTAGTGCCACCTATCAAATTTATTTATTTATTTGTTTATTTATTTATTTATTTAAAATATTTATATGGCTGCTTAACTTGCATGATCATGACTCTGGACTGTGTGCATCAATTAAAACCAAAGGAAAACCCAAATCATAATTAAAACCAAAAATATCAACAAAACAAAGCAAAAAAAATGATATACTAATATCATACAATTAGAGCTATCAGCACACACTCCATCTCCCAAAGTCAGTCCAACACCCAAAGGAAAAACCAAGTTTTAAAGCCTTCCTGAAGGTTAACAGGGTTGGACCAACTGAATTTCAGAGGGCTGGGGAGGTCATTCCAAAGGGCAGGTACTTCAACAGAGAAGGCACACCTCCTAGCTCCCATCAGATGATATTACTTCAGGGAAGGAACCTAGAGCATACCCATCCTGTTAAAACATGTAGGATTGGCAGAAATAATCTCAGATAGGTGGTTCTGCAAACAACCCAGTCTTGTACCATGTAGGGCTTTATAGGTAATAACTAGCATCTTGAATTGCATCCAGAAGACTAAAGGGAGACAGTGCAGCTTGAAAAGTAGTGGTATTTCCACAATACACCCATAACTACCTACACCATTGCATTCTGGCCCAGTGCAGCTGCTGGGTGGTCTTCAGGTGCAGCCCTGTGTAGAATACATTACAGTAATCTGAGCAGATTACTAACTAAGATGTGAGGGACCATGACCAGGCTTCCCAATCCAGGAACAGACATAATTAGCACACAAACTGGAATTGTGCAAAGGCCTTCCTGGCCACAGCTGCTACCTACTCCTCAAGCAGGAGCTGTTCATCCAGTAGAATTCCCAAATTCTGCACTGATTTTGAGTGGGACTGCAACTCTGTAGAACCAGTAGTGGAAAATCTCTGGTTTCAGGATCAGAGTAGGCCAAAACCCATAGCCACTCAGTCTTGATAGGATTAAAGCTTATTCTTCTCCATCCAGGCCCCCTCAGCTTCCATACATTAGAATGAAATTTTGACAGCATCACTTGGTCAGCCACAGGGCAAAAATCTCAGAGGAGTATCTCAGTGGAGTATCATCATACTAGTGATATTTCATCCTGTGCTGATGAATGAACTCATTCAGCAGCCTCATGTAGATGCTAAACAAAAGCCAGGAGAGGGAGAGCCCTTAGACACCCTGTAAAGCTGGGGTCTAGGGCTAGGGTGCTCTCTTCCCACCAACACTGACTGGAACCATTCCTGGAGGAAAGAGGAGAAACATCTTAATACCATGATTCCAACTCCCAACTGCTGAGCCAGTCCAGACAACTACCATGGTCAGTGCTATCAAAGACAAATGAGAGATCAAGAAGAGCTAGGAGGGATGCAGTCCCCTATCCTGTTACCATGGGTCATTGACAAATGCAATCAATGCTATCTTGGTACTGTGTCCTGACCTGAACCCAGATAATCTGTTTCTCCAGGGCCTTTGGTACTGCAGGCTGACCACCTTATCAATAACCTTCCCTAAAAAATAGTCTGGGTTTCTTGTATCCAGCTATGGCTTCTTGAGGAGGGGCAGATCACTACCTTCTTAAAAGCTAGTAGAACCACTCCCTCTCTCAAGGATGCATTTATCATTGCATGGATCCAACTACAAGACCTTTCCCTGGAGGGGCATGGATCTAAAACAGAGTGCCAGAACTACTACTCACAGTGGCTCTGCAGGTGCTCCTCCAGCCTCTCCAGATTGCTCTGAACAAGGCTGTCACCCAATATTTGACAAATACAATAAGAGCTGACAAATAATTACTTTTTGTTGCTCTTATTGCCTCAAAATAGTCCTTAAGGAAGGCTCTTGCTTGTGCTGGGTTAAAATCACTCTGTCTTCCTCCAGTGGTGTTCTAGACCAGCAGTTTTCAACTGGGGGCCATATGGTCCCCTGGGGGCCCTAGGATATTTCAAGAGGGCCACAGGTGAAAAATATATAACAGGGCCACAGCAAGTTCCAAGGGAGACACAGAAAAGCAAAGTGCATTATACTGCAAATACTGTCTTGTTGACACCAGAAAACACACAGTTTTCCATGTTCATATCTGGTAATGGAACCTGGACAGGGGGGCCACGGGCAAAAAAAAGGTTGAGAAACACTGCTCTAGATATCACTTCTACTGCACTATCATGCAAAGAAGCCCCACCAGAATCCACAAGCAGAGAAAGTTCTCACAGGCACAATCTAATCTAAGGGGATCGTCACACTCTCATTCCAAGCAGCTTCAGTCAAACCATGCATCAAAGCCTGAAGGACAACCCCAGCTTCTCTCTAAAACCCAATCTAGTCCATCAGATGCCTGTGGTAGGATGATCAAATAGGCACTTCCTCCCTGTGGTAGGAGACAGCCACAGAAAACCCCTAGTTTAACAGTGATCTGTCTATGGCAAAGTACTGATGTTATATCCCCCAATTCCAGATCATGTTGCCACTACCCCAAGACAAAACCCAAGTCTTGCATACAACTTCCACTGTGAGCCTGGCCTTTAATTATCTGGGTCAAGGCCATGGTGGCCCCAAACTTTCGAGCTGCCTCTAACTCCACAACCAAGCAAGGCAGGCTGAAGTCTCCCAGAACCATAAGCCTGAGGAACCTCACCCACCCTAGCCACACTATAAAGCAGCACAGGTAGGGAGGCTACTACACAGCAGGGATGCCAGTACAGTAGGAGTAATCCCATCTCATTCCTAGTGCCCAGCTTCCCAAATAGGGTCTCATACCCAGTTATCCGTGGACACCATCGCTGACAATTGCTAGAGTCCCCTAGATAACTACAGCCACTCCATCTCTCCCTGTCCCGAGGTCACAGCTGGTGCCATACTCAAAACCTGGTTGGGCACATTTCTGAGAGGGGACATATGCCTCCATGCTCAACCAGGTCTTAGTGTACATGGCAGGTTGTTCCGCTCACATTATTAAATCATGGATGAGGTAGGTTGACCTGACATTAGGTAGCAACAGCTGGAGCCCAGAGCCACCTAAGGCTCAATGACTAGGCATTGGGGCAGAGTACAGTGGGCTGGGACACAGGTCAGTACCAACACTGTACATCAAGACCACATTCCTCAAGAACAGCCTACCCCTGACTCCTGTCGTATCTCCCTTTGCCTATCAGCACCATTATATTCCTGCCTGCCTCCCATCTCCTTCAATACCCTAGCTCTCCTTGACCTCTACCATCCCTCCGCCAGATCCAAGATCCCTATCTACACACTCAGTCCTGTAACTCTCCTGATGGACTGATTGTCTCAGTGTCTGAGCACTTCTACCTAGCACTCAGCACCTTAAGCCCAGGTGACTAGCTGCCGCCACCCCGCACCTTACAGCCACATCCACATCACCTCCCAACCCCCTGCTCTCACCAGGGTCGACAGAGGCAAAAATAACCAGCCAAGTAATGGATAAGCTAGGGTGAGCCCTTACCCCTCTTTCTGTCTCCCACCTGGCAAGAACATAAACAGCCCTCCCAACTCCATAGCACTTTCCAACAAAGTCCAGACTGAACATAGATTTTAAATCCAAAATTATCTCCAACTGAATCTTTCCAAGGTGCAGTTGGAAAGCCTTGGAGCCACTGACACATGTTGAATCCAGTACGTGTTCTGGCTGCTTTGGTGTCTACAAGTCCAGTCACAGTGCATAGAGGACCAGATGGCTACTATCCCCTTCAGTACAGCACAAGATGCAGGCTGATCCTCCTGCAAAATCACCAGCTGCCTCCTGCTCCCACTGATACTCAACACCAATACCCATCTCCCCCAACTTTCTCAAACACCAAGGGGAGGCAAACCCAGGCTGCTAGTGTCACCTTCATATCACCAAGGGAATTGATCATGATGAGCCATTGTCACTCCCAAGAGGAAGATCTTCTAAAGTGCTGGCATTACAGATGTGCTGCTCAGCAGCTAAGCAGTGCTGCTTGCAGCCCAAAACATCAAACCACCAAACAGCTGATCAGTAGCTCAGACACAGCCAGCATTCCACCACTGCTCAGTTCTCTGGTGCCTGCAGCACCAATTACAGTGAATTACTCTATCCAATTTCAATGAGTTGCCAGCCAGGAAACTATGCCATCTCTCCACCACTGAAAATACCATTCCAAAGGCTCTGGAGGCTCTGTGCAGGATCACTAAGGACTGCACTTTCTGACCAAAGACCAGGATGTATTCTAAAAAACTTCTCCTCTTCCAGCAACTTCCAAACACCATGTATCCATTCCAACATACTCAACCCACAACAACTCATCAGCATGCCATGACCAAAAAAAAAAAAAAAAGGCAGCTCTTCTGTGTCTTGTTGCAAGAAGAAAGATGGAATAAGTGATGAGAAATAGAAGATATTATCAGTAAAAGACATTGATTGGATACCCTTTCCCATAAAATTCAATACGTGATTCAGGAGACTGCATACTTACTCATCTTAGTAGTACAGTTGGCTATTCTGGCTGTTAGTTACATAAATAATTAACTGTTATAAGTGATGGAAAAAGATTGTGCTATACCATTTTGTGAAAAAAATGCTTGATACAGATAGGAATAGTTATTTAAGCTACAGCAGTTGTTCTCTGAGGTGTATTCTGTTGCTAGAAAATGTATGAGTGCTCACGTGTATATTGGATTAGGCAAGAATGCAGATGGTAAAATTTGCACTTTAGATCTATGCAAAAGAAATTTGGTGGTTTCTGTTCTTTCTTGATTGTCAATAATTAGACATAAATTAATGCGTCCTGCAAGGTAATTCTGTGAAGTTAATAAAATCAGTGGACATGATACAAGAAAATTCTTTGGGGCTTATAAAAGAGGGGAAACTAAAATATATTGGACAGTGTACTTGAAATACTAAATCCATATTAAGATATTGATTAGGCCAATCTAAAGTTTACAGAATAGTGTACAAGCTTTCAAATAAGCAAGATATATAGAAAAAGATGGAAGGAAAAATGTGTCCAGTCTTTAAACCATATTTGCACAGGTACTGCCTTAGAAGTAATAGAACCTAGAAGTAATATGCAGCTTTGCAGATCTGTTGAATGTTAGGTTTGGTACACATAATGCCTGATAATGTAATTAGGCTTTTTTAGTTTAAAATTATGAAAGAGGAAAGTGATTTTAAGAGTTGAAAAGTATGTTTGAAGCCCTGGATAATATAGAGAAAAATTAAGGATCAAGACTTTTTTTTCTCACGTGAGCTATTGATTGGCAATAAAACCAGGATGTCACAAAATGATTTATTTATGAACATGGCTGCCAGAAGATGGCACTAATTTAAATGAATTCAAGTGTGGATTAAACAACTTTCTAAAGGATGTGTATATCAATTACCATTACCTTAGATAGCTAGGTTCAGATGCAGTATATCTCTGAATGGCAGGTGCTAAGAACAAACAGTTCAGAAGGGCTGGCTGGATGGTTTGATCTAGCATGGCTATTCTTGCCTTTTTATATTTTCTCTGTTTTTAATCAATAAATCCCATATATGTTTTTTTTTCTTTGTATAATTCGTGAGTTTAGACATTTTTTAAAATAGGAAATCTCTGTTAACACAAAAGTCAAGCTTCATCAAAGGCAGAGGTTTTCCATTTTTCTCAGTGTTGTAAACATAGAGGCAAGATTATAGCAAACTATATGTAAGCATTTTTGTTTGATATTACTTAATTCCAAGATTGTATGATGCATTGCAAGATATCTGCCTGAGATCTTCAAGCCAGGAGTAGGAAGTGTTATGTAGACAAAAGCAGACAAAAGCAGTGGGGTTTTTTTTTGACAGCTAAGGACCCAGCTAAGGGATGGTAGTATAATATGGGCAGGACCACATCACATGTCAAGGATATTCCAGTTTTTCTTTTCTGGATTTGGGATGTTTTGGATTCTTTGTTTTGTTTACACTGAATGTACCTTGCATGAAATTCAAAATGGCAGAAAACTGCGCATCCAGTTTTCAGCTGTCATATTCGTATTTTTATAGTTCTTCACTAGATTTAAATGTTTTGCCTTTACTGAAGCTGATAACAATTTATATTTTAAATGTATTTTGAGCAATAAAATAAACATAGTTCATACTTTCCAGCCAGTTCCACTGAAAATACAGGTAGTCCTTGGGTTACAATGGCAGTTGGGACTGGGATTTCCATCACTAAGCAATGCAGTCATAAAGCATGACATCACATGACTGCATCACTTTGTGACTGAAATCCCGGCAGTCCTGGTTGCCGGCGTAACCTCAGGACCATGAGGGTCATTAAGTGAGGCCCTCATGAGACCACGATGTGGGAAGAGGCAGGATCCCAGGCTGGCAGGTGAGACCTACAGGCCAGGGGCCAGGTGGCACGAGTGGATACTAGAGAGTGCAGGGTTTGCCATGGCACAGGGCTTGAAGTGGCACTCCTCAGCAGTCTCAGCCTACCACTGCTGCCCCTGGGCCTCTGCTTCAGGCCCAACACTGGCCAGAGTGCTGTGGCAAGCCCTAGCCCCATGGCAAGCCTCAGCAGTGCTGGCCTGCCTCAAGCCCCAGTTCCGTGGCAAGCCCCAGCAGTGCCAACCAGCCTTAAGCCCCAGTGCTAGCCTCAAACCCCAGCAGCATCGGCCAGCCTCAAGCCCCAGCACCACAGCAAGCCCCAGCAGTGCCAGCTGGCTGCAAGCCCAATACCACAGCAAACCTCATGTTGCCTCAGGTGCCACACTCCCTAGCACCCACCTGCAGGTCCTGCCGCCCCGCCCTTAGCTCTCACCTGCCAGCCTGCTTGCCTGGGACTCCCACATCTTCCTAGGCTAAGAAGATGGCAAAGGTCAGCTGGGGGTGACCAAGGGAGCGATCATAAATGTGGGCGGGCCTGAATTTTTATGACATGACCGTGGGGGCATTTTGGCAGCCAGAGCTTTGAGGACCAATCATAACTCCGTTTTTTTCAGCACTGTCATAACTTTGAACAGTTGCTGAACAAATGGATGTAATTCGAGGACTGCCTATATTACACAATTAACAAAGAAACAACATGTTGAGGACTCATAGGGGTATGTGTGATCATCCTCTTTGGGCCCCGGGAAGTTGAGGACACAACAGAAATTTCATGTTGTAACTCAAAGGGGGCAGAAGAATCACAGATGTTCTGAGGGGCTGGTTAATTTAATAGAGATGCCAATCTGGAGTATTAGCTCTTTTTCTAACTGTTCTGCTATTACAATAAGTTATCACATGATCTACTAATTACATGGTATATCCAGTTTAGTTCTTTTAAATAATCAAACAGATATGGATATGTAAATCAACATCCTTTCTAAATTTAGCCATTGCCATTGGAGGTTATATCAGTACTATGTTTTACATAAATACAGTTGATTGAGAGGTAATCACAATCTGGTAATGCAAAAAACTAGGACTCTAGAGTTTCTGCTTTAATTTTTAAGCATTCTTTTATGCATTTAACATGCTATCTTTACAGACAAGAATAACAAGTACTTAACAAGTACATTAATTGTATGAGAAAAGTTACATTTTATTTTAACACGGCAGCAAGGTGAATGTGTGCGTGTTGGGCTCTGTGATTTTAGTTAGGTCTGGAGGTTCAAGGTAGTTTGTGAAAGTTTGTTTGGGTCCTGGTTGGAGTGGTCTAGTTGAGTTGCAATATAGCCTTAGTTGATCGGGGAAGCAGAGGCAGCATTCAGCTGGGCAGTGGTCTGCTGGTGTTTTTCACTGCAGTTTTATCTGGGAACATGCCACTTGTTTTGGAGACTCCCCAGAGAGCTGGCATATTGAAGGGCTTCAGTGTGGCTCAGAAGGCTGGAGGTGCATTGGCTTGGTGGAGAAAGCAGTGGGAAAGTCATGGCTCTGAGTTTGCCCTCCATTTTGTGTCTGGTATCTGGGACAAAGCAGAGGCCGTCTGGTTTGGGCTGGCATGACTGGGCTGCAGTGGCAACAGCATCCTGAGGATGGGAGCCTTTACTGGAACAGAGGATTTGGTATGCAGGTATATAGCAGGAGTGAGAGCAGGTCAGTGGTCCTGTGAGAAGACCAACTTGCATCTTGTGGTGCTGCTTAACCAGTCACATGGTGCAGTAGCTATTTTGGTGATCTTACCTGCTTTCCTGCTTTTGGAAGGACTGATCTGCCTTGGATTCGAGGGCAGAACTGATGGACACTGTACAGATCTTTGGGGTCCTTGGACCCCAGCTGTTGCTACAGTGGTACATCAGCTTGTAATAAAGCTCACATCATCCATGATTTCATCCTGGATGAGAAGGCCAAGCTGGTATGCATTACCAAAACCTTGATACAAGGGGGTCCTCTCTTGGAAATGTGCCCTTCTGGATCTTTAGTGCAGTATCAGCCATGACTCCAGGAAGAGGTGGAGATGTAGTTGTTGTTATTGAGAGTTTCTAATGGCCATTAGAGACGCTGCCCAGACGTAGCTGGATGTGAGACCTTGTTCATGAAACTGAGCCTCAAGGATCATCCAGAACTGCTTCTTGCCTCCTTCCCTCCCTCCCTCCCTGTGGTGTAACAACATTCCTGCTTGAGTTCCTTAACTCTGTGACTGAACTGGCAGTGAAGTTCCCTAAGCTGATAGTCCTGGGGGACATCATCCTGCCTTCTCTTCCCAGAGTTAGAAGTGGCTCAGGAGGACCTCATCCAGTTTATTAAGGGTCCACCTCACAATGAAGGTCCCACATTGGATTTACTTTTTGTCATGGGACATTGGCAATATGATCAGGTATTGGCAGATGTTAACATCAGTCTCTTGCCATGGACAAATCACTCCTTCTTGGCCCTGGAGTTATCTGTATCTGCCCATTCCAAGGAGGAAGGGCCTATTTGATCATCTTGTGCCAGGTGACTGATGGACTCAATGGGGTTTCAGAGGGAACTTGGGGATATTCCTGTAGCTCTGGTGCATGGTTTGCCAGAGGCCTTAGTCATAGCCTGGAATGAACATACAATAAGGGTCTTAGAATGGATTGTGCCTGTGTGGACTCTCTGTGATAGTGGGCCTGCAGCGCTCCATTTACTGAGAAGGAATACAGGAAATGAAATGACACAAGAGATGTTTAGAACGCTGCTGGAGAAAGTCAAAAAGCAAACTGAACCCAACTACAGGTGAGAGCCTTTATTAGGACTTGCCTTTAGCAATAAGAGTGGTGAAGCAAGCTTACTTTTCCTCTGTTATTGAGTCTACCAATAGCTGGCCAATGGCTCTGTTTCAAGGTCCTTCCTTGGTAAGGGGGACAGGGGAACCCTGCAAGACTACTGTAAAGACTGCTTGGACATCTGTTGGATAAAGTTGCTCAGGACTGCTGAGTTGGACCCCAGCTAGGCAGAACGTATGGAAGTGGCTGTGGGGTGTCTTTGCTCAATTATCTGGGAAGAGTTTCAGCTGGTTGGCTCTGAGGAAGTGGCCAGGGTTCTTGTTGCTGCGAGTTCTATCACCTGAGTTCTGGGCCCAGGCCCCTTGTGCCTGGTTAATTCCTCTTGGACAGTGGCAAGTGGTTGGGTCCAAGCAGTGTTTAATGTCTCTTCATAGGAGGGTTAGTTTTGCCTGCCTTGAAGGAGGCAGTAGTACACCCCCTTCTAAAGAGGCCATCCTTGGATCTGACTGTATTGAACAACTTTAATCCAGTCTCCAAACTTCCCTTTTAGGGAAGGTTATTGTGAAGATGATGCATATTCCCCTTAAAAAGGTGCTGGAGGAAGCAGGTTACCTGGACCTTTTTCAGTTGTGTTTCAGGCTAAGTTACAGTACTCGTCTCGTCTTGTGTCAGAAATGCAGGAACTGGAAGGGAGATCATTATTAATCTAAATTTAAATTTTTTTTAAAACTTCAGTAAAAATATAAATTTATATAATTCTTGCCCAGTGCTGGGCCACGTTGATGGCAAAGGTATTTCCAACCAGTAAGTAATTCTGTGTGCATGTCGGTCCCAAGGGGCACTGCAAAAGATGGATAATTGTTTGAATAGCGCCACATTCACAATAAATATCCTTGTCCTCAGGAAGAAACCCCCATTTTTCCATTTGATCTATAGTTCTACCCAAACTAGTGTGCAGTCTATTTAAACATCTCCAAACCATCCACTCCTCCTCCGAAACTCCAGGCAACTCCTCAAGCGGTTCTATCGAATTGTAAAGATGTTTTGCTTGGGATTTCCATCTTTTTAATCACTCTGAGGTGTGATAGCAGTCTCCTCGGCACAATCTAAAAAGCTCCTCCTTGATTTCAATCTTTTTGTGGGAGGTACTTGACCAAATAATGGGTGTGCCAGATCATGTAACACCTTTCCATATTCCACGTCTTGTGCCACGCTCCTTCTAACAGCTGGCGGGGCTATTCCTGCCAAGATATACAGTTTATCAAGCGGAGTGGGGCACAAACATCCAGTAACAATACGACATGTATCACTAAGCGCCCTATCCACATGTATAGAATGCGCAGACCGGTGCCAAACGGGGCAGGCGTACTCTGCTGCCGAGTAACACAATGCAAGGGCAGCCATTCATAGAGTAATAGGATGGGCACCCCAGGTAGTTCCAGCCAACTTTCTGAGGAGATTATTACGGGTGGAGATCTTTTGCTTTAAATTGCAACAATGTCTTTTAAAGGTTAATGTTAGATTCAATGTAACGCCAAGGTAACATGGTGTCTCACAATGTACCAGAGTCACTCCATCCCAGAAAATATCAAGCCTATGTCTGGCCTGCCTGTTTTTAAAATGGAATGCACAGACATTCGTTTTTGATGGATTAGGTTTTAGTCCATTCTTGTTATAGTATTCTAACATATTCTTAAGGGCCAGAGTAAGCCTAACTTCCACCTCCTCGAAGTTGGCTCCCTGAGCAGTGCCAAGTTGTCAGCATAGATGAAAGACAATGTATCAGGACCGACAGGCTGATTAATGGTATATATATTAAATAACGGGGGCAAGAACACTCCCCGGTGGAAGACCATGTCGCTGGGCTCTCCACCGGCTCTTTTTTCCCTGAAAGTCGACGAAAAATCATCGATTTTCGAGTATTGCCTCAATACATTTAGTCAGAGCAAGATCATGTGTGATATTATATAATTTCAAGAGACGTTTTCTGTGATTAACTGTGTCGTAGGCTGCAGATACAGTGGGGCAAAAAAGTATTTAGTCAGCCATCAGTTGTGCAAGTTCTCCCACTTAAAAAGATGAGAGAGGCTTGTAATTTTCATCATAGGTATACCTCAACTATGAGAGACAAAATGGGGGGGAAAATCCAGAAAATCACATTGTCTGATTTTTAAAGAATTTATTTGCAAATCATGGTGGAAAATAAGTATTTGGTCACCTACAAACAAGCAAGATGTCTGGCTCTCACAGACCTGTAACTACTTCTTTAAGAGGCTCCTCTGTCCTCCACTCATTACCTGTAGTAATGGCACCTGTTTGACCTTGTTATCAGTATAAAAGACACCTGTCCAGAACCTCAAACAGTCACACTCCAAACTCCACTATGGCCAAGAGCTGTCGAAGGACACCAGAAACAAAATTGTAGACCTGCACCAGGCTGGGAAGACTGAATCTGTAATAGGCAAGCAGCTTGGTGTGAAGAAATCAACTGTGGGAGCAATAATTAGAAAATGGAAGACATACAAGACCACTGATAATCTCCCTCGATCTGGGGCTCCACGCAAGATCTCACCCCGTGGGGTCAAAATGATCACAAGAACGGTGAGCAAAAATCCCAGAACCACATGGGGGGACCTAGTGAATGACCTGCAGAGAGCTGGGACCAAAGTAACAAAGGCTACCATCAGTAACACACTACGCCGCCAGGGACTCAAATCCTGCAGTGCCAGACATGTCCCCCTGCTTAAGCCAGTACATGTCCAGCCCTGTCTGAAGTTTGCTAGAGAGCATTTGGATGATCCAGAAGAGGATTGGGAGAATGTCATATGGTCAGATGAAACCAAAGTAGAACGTTTTGGTCTAAACTCAACTCGTCGTGTTTGGAGGAGAAAGAATGCTGAGTTGCATCCAAAGAACACCATACCTACTGTGAAGCATGGGGGTGGAAACATCATGCCTTGGGGCTGTTTTTCTGCAAAGGGACCAGGACGACTGATCCGTGTAAAGGAAAGAATGAATGGGGCCATGTATTGTGAGATTTTGAGTGAACACCTCCTTCCATCAGCAAGGGCACTGAAGATGAAACGTGGCTGGGTCTTTCAGCATGACAATGATCCCAAACACACCGCCCGGGCAACGAAGGAGTGGCTTCGTAAGAAGCATTTCAAGGTCCTGGAGTGGCCTAGCCAGTCTCCAGATCTCAACCCCATGGAAAACCTTTGGAGGGAGTTGAAAGTCCGTGTTGCCCAGCGACAGCCCCAAAACATCACTGCTCTAGAGGAGATCTGCATGGAGGAATGGGCCAAAATACCAGCAACAGTGTGTGAAAACCTTGTGAAGACTTAAAGAAAACGTTTGACCTCTGTCATTGCCAACAAAGGATATATAACAAAGTATTGAGATGAACTTTTGATATTGACCAAATACTTATTTTCCACCATGATTTGCAAATAAATTCTTTAAAAATCAGACCATTTTTCTGGATTTCCCCATTTTGTCTCTCATAGTTGAGGTATACCTATGATGAAAATTACAGGCCTCTCTCATCTTTTTAAGTGGGAGAACTTGCACAATTGGTGGCTGACTAAATACTTTTTTGCCCCACTGTAAATCCACGAAAGCAACTCCCGTAATTGAAATCCATCCTCTATGTGCTGGACGAGTTTAAGTATCTGGCCTGTGCAGAACTTCCCTGGCCGGAAACCAGCTTGTTGGGGAATGAGAGTTGGTTCAATAATAGGAAACATTCTATTTAATAGAACTCTCTCATAGAGTTTAAAAGGATGGCAAAGGAGGGAAATTGAACGAAAATTCTTTGGGTCATCTGGTTCTTTTCCAGGTTTCAAAAGTGCAATAACCCAGGCTTTCCTCCAAATCTTCAGAATGCAATTTGAAGCCAGCTATAGTACTGAGATGGCATTGTTTGCATTTATGGATGATCCTTGGAGGGCTCGGGATGGGGATACTGCATCCATCCAGGCCTTCATGGATCACTTGGAAGCTTTCAGTAACATTGACTGTGGTATCCTTCTGAACCGCTTACAGGGTTGGGAGTTGGGACACTGTTTTACAATGGTTCTTCTCCTTTCTCTGTGGCCAGTTCCAGTCAGTATTGGTAAAATGGGAGAGGTCTGACTCTAAGCCCCTCCTTATGTATGGTGTCTCAGGGCTCAATCCTCTCATCCCTCCCATTTAACATCTACATGAAGCCTCTGGATGAAGCCATCACTCAGTTGTACATCTCCACCCCAGTTCAGACAAGTTATACTATTCAGGTGCTTACCCAGTGCCTGGAGGCTGTGAGGGTCTGAATGTAAAGGAACTGACTATGACTGGGACTCAACCCTAGCAAGATGGAGTAGGTCTGGAGAGTTGCCATATTTAACTCTTGATGGGTAGCACTCCCCTGGGAAGAGTTGGTATGAAATTTGAGGGTCCTCTTGGACTGGTGGCTTTTACTAAAAGAGCAAGTGGCAGCTGTGGCTAGGGCGACTTTTACATAGATTCATCTTGGGCACCAGTTGCACCCATTGGTGGACTGGGAGGCTCTGCTCATGATTACTTTAATGCCTTAGTCACTTCCCAATTGGACAATTGTAGTGCACTCTATGTTGGGTTGCCCTTGAAGACCACACAGAAGTTACAGCTGGTCAAGAATGTAGTGGGTCACAGAGTTCTGGGCACCCTGCAGTTTGCCCATATTATACCACTGCTGTGCGAGCTGCTCTGGTTCCCAGTTTTCTTCTGGGTGCAATTCAAGGTACTGATTATCACTTTTGAAGCCATATAAAGCACAGATCCTGCTTATTTGCAAGAGCATCTCTCCCTGAGAGTGTCTACCTGTCCCACAGACGAAATAGGGCAGGCACACACTGTTAAATGATGTCATCTGGCAAGACCTAAGAGGTGGGCCTTCTTTGTGGCAGCTCCTGCCCTATGGAATAGCCTCCCCCCTGAGATCCAGAGGGCCCCTACTCTCTTGGCCTTCTGGAAGGCTGAAGGCCCTTAAGACCTGGCTTTTCCCCCAGGCATTAGGCTAGAATGGGAGTGAGTCCAGTGCATGTATATTTGGGATAGGAGTGTTATGATGCCTTGGGTTGTGCAGAGTGCTTTTAATTTTCTTATTTTTTCTTACTTTTGTATGTTGTGAGCCGCCTAGAGTTATGCTATATAAGATGGGCAGCCCTATATCTGTTTTAAATATATAAATAAGAGTCACTTTTAACATTTGAGCAAAATAACCAAACAGTGAAATATGTTTCTGTCTGTCTGTGTCCCTCTGAACCTCAGAGGTTTCTGTGATCCTATTGTACCTTCTCTTAGAATAGATTCCCATTCTTTTGGACAGATGCCGCCTTGTATAGTATAATGTATGTAGTGCCATAAAAGTCCCATTCTACCTGCATTTCCTCTTTTCTTCACCTTAGTGAGTAAGTTCTAGCATAGAAGACATAGAATTTGTTTTGCCTAATGTAAGGTCATTTCTGAGTTAACAGTGCTCAGTGTGATAAAATTGAGCAAGTGATCCTCTATAACTCTGTTGTTCAAAATATTCTTGTATACCAAGGGGTTTTCATGTGATGCATGCTGTTTTATAAACTTATATAAGGCTTGCATTTCCAAGAAGGGGGAGAAAAATTTAAGTTTATGTCTTTCCATTCCTATAGTAGAGAATAAGATTAATTATAACTAGTCACACATGTTTTTCCTTTTCTAGGCAAATACAATCATGCTTTTTTTTAAAAAAAAAATCTATTTTGCAGGTAGATAATTAGATTTTTTAAATTGCATATTTTTCCCAATACCTTCATTTATGCAGTCTGTATTTACTTGCAGTTATTTTATCAGTAAACAAATATAATTACTAGCTTGCTAGCTGTTAGAGAAAAGTGTGAAATACTAGAATTTACTTCAGTGTGGAATACTTGATTGGCAATATATGTTATATAGTATGGTAGGCACTGAAACAAAATAAAAGCTTCGAATAGACAGATGTTCAAATGTGTTTAGCATACTGATGAATTCCACTCTAATAAATCATCTGCATACAACAGAGTTCATTCATTTGTAAGTGTGAATGAAATCTAACCCTTAATTGATTACACATGACTAATCATGTTCTAATACAGAACAAACATCATTTATCAGTACCTCATATTCTCCATACTTTGTTCTGTCCAATCTTCTCTACAATCTACTAGATAAAGTTGTTTTAAGGGTCAGTGAACTTCTTAGTGTGACTTGATTTAGCTATCTGCAACATCAACCACATCTTTTACAATCTGCTTATTCGCTGATGATTGTCCTTGCTTATATTGCCCTTTTTTTGGACAAATTGATTTTCTTAAAGAGATCCGAGATTCAATCTTTAATTTTTTATACATCAGTAATTGCATTATTCTACAATTGATGGCATTCTTACTCTGTACGTCTATCTTGGAATATTTCCTTAAGGGCAGGTAATTACAATCTGTTGACAAAACTTGACACAGAGACAGAAGGAATTAAACATACATAAAGAATGAGTTACTGTCTTATCCACATCTGCCAGCATTCTCAGTCCCAATATCTTCAATTCTCATTCTAGAGAGCAACAATTTTTTTTATCACACTTTAGATACAGATTTATTCTCAGCGATTTCTTTTTCACAGACTTGGTCCTGGCCTCTGATTTCTCCATCCGTTGCTCCACATTCACCATGCGCCTGTCTAGTTTCCCAACTTTTGATGAGAGGTTCTCTACCTTGCCTTCCAGTGAGAACAATGTGTCTTCCAATTGCCC
Source organism: Python bivittatus (assembly GCF_059951505.1). Classification (NCBI taxonomy): domain Eukaryota; kingdom Metazoa; phylum Chordata; class Lepidosauria; order Squamata; family Pythonidae; genus Python; species Python bivittatus. The sequence goes on along the minus strand of NW_028277074.1, from coordinate 43,472,285 downwards.
CTGAATTACATGAAGTGACTTCATCAGCTTAAGGGGGAATCTGCTGTGCTGCACTGTGGAGGAGCCCATCGAAGTCATGAAGATAGACAAGATGATGACATCATCTAATGCCAGGGCAGAGAAACAGATGGACTAAGGACATTGTTCTTGTTGTTCAGGGCATAATTTGCTCTAATTTGCACTTGCAGATATGTTGGACAACTTGAATGACACTGCCATCAAAATGACAGTGATGAGCTATCGAGATAGCAGCTTGTCCATGTTCTGTCTCCCACTTTTCTCATCCACTACATTCTTTATCTTGAGTATCATTTGTGTAAAGAAGTGCATCATAAATTTCACATTCAAGTCATTCTGTAACTCGGTAGCAACCCTCAGCAGTACTGAAGAGTGGAAAACCTAACTCTTCATGGTGTGTGTTTATATGTACATTAATCCAAATTACCGTACTCTTTCTTCTAAAGAAATATTAGAATGCTAGAATAGGACTTCAGTTGTACTTTACATGGGGGGGAGGGGAATGTTTGCATTCATTATATTTTTCTAGCAAGAAGTAATTATGAGTGTGTGCATGCTTCTCACAATAATGGATATACAAGATAACCTGTGTAAGAACAGAAACTTACATTGTTTTTGCATGATATAGCTTTGTACTATTCCATTTTACTCATATCTGGTATGTAGTTCATTGTAAGTGCCAATTTTCTCAATTCTGCCTAATTTGGGTAGAATATAACAGCAAAAAGGGTGTTTCATGACTATGAAATGCCTGCATATTTGGGAGAAATAATGACTAAAAAAAAGTTAGATTATATAAAGTCATACATGTGCTGTTGACTATCAAAGGAAATAATTGAAACAGTTTCTTTCTTACTAGTCTACTTGAGTAGATTGTGTATTGCATATGAAACTGCCATATTTTTGAACTTCTATTTTAATAAGAGATAACTAGGTGTATTTTTCATTTTCATTAAAAAAATGAAAAGTCAAGCACATTGGATTAATGTGTATATTTAAAGAATATGCAAATTTTTCAGTTCAAAAGTGGAAAGAGTTTTTCACATTTCAGGAAGAAAATCATAGTTTATTATATCAAACTCTACACATTATTTGCTATAACAACACAATCCTTTGCGTATTTGTTTAGGAATAGGTCTAGTTAAATGCTAGGAGGTTTACATCTACATTAATGTAAAATATTGCAGATTAATTTATATAACCAGGCTTAAAAATAAGTAGATTTATAAACACTTCTTTCTTAACAATAGCTAAGATAGTAACAGTTTGAATCCTCCATAGAAAAACAAATGTGGAAAATTTAAAGTGCAGCATGGCTTGGCTTCCTAGCCAGAATAGAAGCTTATTGGTTTGCAGAGTTAACTGACAGAATTTTGCCTGGATTTAGCCAGCATCAGCATGCAAAAGATTCCTTAAGTAATAAATAGCTATGTCTAATAGTATTTGCAAGGGCATTTGCTGTCAAGCATATCTTCTGAATTTCCTAGAGTGAGACCTACTAAGCTGCAACAATACAGTATATTAAATATGAAGACCAGTATCAAAAACCATTAAATTGATCTGCACTCTGAAATCTGTATTTTGTTGGGTGCTGGTTTGGTGTATAGGCCTGTAAATTTACTGGAAGGAAGGAAGGAAGGAAGGAAGGAAGGAAGGAAGGAAGGAAGGAAGGAAGGAAGGAAGGAAGGAAGGAAGGAAGGATGGATCTATGTATCAACCATCAGCGAGGAACAGTTTTAAAGTACATTATGATTATACCTTATGTAGATTTCTACATACTCTAAAATAATCTTTCTCTTAAGTAACTTTTAATGATTATTGTAAATGAAATTCAATTTTAAAACATAAATAATAACCTAATAAAATTATTTTTCAAATAGAAATTGATGATGCTGACTCAACAGATGATGATAATCAAGATTCTACTGAACCGAATAGAACTGATTTTGGTATTTCTGTGTCATCAATGGCAGAAATTGCATCTTGCAGTTATGAAGCCAGGTAAGAGAAATTTATTTCTTGTCAGTTGGAGGTTGCAAAATACAGATTTTCTCTTTACATAGATATGTATCTTTCTCACATATGACAGCAGAAAAAAGCAGAAGTGGAAATAATTTTTAAATATTATATATGACTGACTGACTGACTGACTGACTGACTGACTGACTGATTATATAAATCCTGTCTTTTCTCCAGGCACGCAGGCAACTACACCGCACTCCTGTCTCCAGTTTTATCCCTACAGCAACCATTTGAGGCTGACTAGGCTGAGAAAGATTGGTTCAAAGTCACCCTCTCTGAGCCCAACCTACCTCACGGGGTGGTTGCTGTGAGGATAAAGTTAAAAACTTCTGCAATCCTTTATGGAATTACGGTTATTTCTTGCTCCACATGTATGTTTTTCTTTTTTGTTTTTATATTAGTTTTATAAGCTTGCAGACAAGACTTTGATTTTTTTAACTAGTTGTATTATAATACTGTTGTTTTTGTTAATGATGTATTTGGGAGCATATGTAAAACCATCTTTATTCCCCTCCCTCTCCCAGCATAATAATCTAAAACTCTTTACAGGTAGTCGCCCAGTTTAAGATGAGTTCCATTCCCAAGGTCTGTCCTTAAGTCGAATTTGTATATAAGCTGGAACAATATTATTGTATAATACTGTATAAGCAATATTGTGTAATTTACTTGAACGATTGTGTATTTAACTCGAATCATTGTGCATTTAATCACATTTTGCTACAGTAGGCTTCATTCTTAACTATGGGTCGTCCGTAAACCGGGCGTTCTTAAGCCGGGGACTACCTTGAGACAGCAATAAAAAAGAAACAAGTGCAAAAAAAATTTAAATTATAAACAACTGTGCAAGTTTGATACTATTTTTATGACATAAACATCATAAGTAGTCCTTGTTTAGCGACAGTTGGGATCAGCAACTCGGTCGTTAAGCAAAGCAATCACTAAGTGAAATCGCGACCGTGTTTATGATCTTACATCAGCTTTCCTTTGCTTTACAGACCTCCAAAGGTCGTAAATGTGAGGATTGGTCACAAAGTTACTTTTTTATTGCCATCGTAACTGCGTATGGTCGCTAAACGAGGCAGCCACTAAACGAGGACTACCTGTATATCATATCCTTCTATATATATAAAATAGCTAAAACACTAAAACCCTGTTTTAGAGCTTTATGACACACTAAAAACATTGGAAAAGAGAGATATTGTTGATTAGCTTTTTGAAGATTTGTTTTAAAACTGATTCCAATCAAGCTTAAGGTTGTATTTGCATTGGTAATCATGTCTGAAGCATCTTAACCTAAATTGTACAGTAGTAAATGAGTTCAACTGTGGGTAAAGGGGACATACTGTGCAGTCCAGCATATTTGTATGAAGACCTAAGCTTTTGCTGTGCAAGTTACAATGTGAATATAGCATTTCATGAGCTGAGATGTAGATTTGCCGCTACATTGTGCAACATAAATAATTGAATTTAAAAAACTAGTGTGAAATAGTATCTTAACTCCTTAATAAGGTTCATGTAAGGATAATTTCAACTTGATTAATTGATGATTTTGAACCCTAGGGTATTGTTGTTTTTCATTTAGGCAAGTTGGTATAAAGAATGGAATGTTTTTTGGACAAGCAAAAGAGTTGTGCCCAAATCTTCAAGCTGTTCCCTATGACTTTCAAGCATACAAAGAAGTTGCACAAACTATGTATGAAACATTGGCAAGGTAAATATTGTTATATTATACAAGTTGGGAAAATAATTTATTTTAGACAAAGAATAGCTCCAAAGAAGCTTTTCTTGTGGAATTGTACTGATTGCTTTTTAACACAGTTTGATAAGAGTGTCCTGACAATATTATGTGCTGTTTATTTTGTTATTTTACTTAGGAATTTATTAACCGCTTCTCTTCAGCAATGTACAAAACTTGCTTGAAATCTTCCCATATTTTTCTACCACTATTTATCTTTTTTCTCTAACCTCCCCTATCCCATAAAAGCCACCCGAGCATTTCTGAATAACAACCATTCCAAGATCAGATTACCTTTTAATCTTAGCAAAATAGAAATTGCCCTACAAGCAGAATAAAGAAATCAAATTAACATAATCGTTTTAAGCCAGCTTAGTTAAAACCAAGCTCCATTGTTCCACCTTCCAGCTGGGGCTTTTATTGGTGTCTGCGGAACCTGATCAGATGCAAAACATGTGAAGCCTACATAAATAAGATTTTTCCTTACGGAATGTGGTGCGTGCTGTGGCTACTGCCACTTCACAATACAGCATCTCATACCAATATTTCAAAATCCTTCCAATTTATATAGTTTTAACAGGTCAACGGTCTGTTTTAAAATATTTGAAAACACAGCAACTCAGGGAGGAATTCACAAAAGTGGCTGATTAATTTGAAAAACAAGATAGTCCTTGCTCTCATGCTTCTTACAGTCATGCTTACAAGAAAAAGGAATGGAGAAGGAGGAACAAAAAGCAAACCCAGATACTACTTGGAAAGTAGTCTGGGGAATCGAGAGGGAAAAGAATTGCACAATTGCACAGAAGTAATTTTAGAAAAGAAAATAATACTAAGCATATATTTTTCTGCATATTATATAGTCTTATATCTTAAATATCTAAAAATATTCATTTTTTTTCCCAAAAACAGGAAAGCTTTACTTTCTATTTGTTTGTTGGTTTTTGACTGTAAAATCAATATATAGTAATATTAAATATGTTTGATTTTGAAGAGTAGAGTTGTTCCCACTGCTTCCTTTACTTCTTTTACTTTGCGTTGATAGCTATACTCATACCATTGAAGCTGTCAGTTGTGATGAAGCGCTGGTAGATACCACTGAAATCCTTGCAGAGACTGGGTTGACATCAGATGAGCTAGCAAATATTATTCGCACAGAAATTAAAAACAAGACCAAATGTCCTGCTTCTATTGGAATAGGTTAGTATATTGTTCAGAAATGTTTTATGTGTAAGTAAAGTAAATTATTAAATAAGTAAAAGCAAAACTTTACTTCCATAAAGTGTATTCATTAATCACGGAATTAAAGTAATGTTATGATTAGATATTAATGTGTGCTACATCTAGTTAATTTTTCTTGTTTTCTCCCTCCTTCATTTCAAGAAGATAATAAATAGAAGCTAAATACATGTTCTCTTATAGGCTTTTATATATTACCAACTGAGCACTGCCTCCTTTTTTGGTATTTTTCACATATAAAGGGATACAGTAGAAACAGTTGTTTTGTTTGTGCATCTGACTTCCATATATTCGGCTTAGCAAGATTGTATATTGTATGCTCCATCAGAGGAAAACAGTAATGTGCAAGTGAAGGAGTTCACTCTCAAAGGAATTTTAAGATATCTTTTGAGCTACAGAAGTTGTGAAGCAAAAAATAATGGATGCTGACCCTAATCTCGATTGAAGCATGCAAATTCGCTGAGATGTGGGCAAAACACTCTACATCTATCAGCATATGTATGAAGATTTAAAGAAAGAGAAAACAGTTCTGTCTATGCTGCTAAAATATTTGAGAGACAATAAATATGGTTTTGTCAGTGTAAGCTTACCGTTAGGAGTGATATTTAGAATTTTTTTGTTTTTTGTTTTGCTTTCTGTAACTGTGACTTTGTTAAATACAAATTTAAATTTAAGTATATTCTTTTTATCATTTACAGTAATATTTCATTAACGTACATATAAAAATAATGTTTAAAAATTTTTATTGCCTGTTTCCATCAAGCTGCAACAATTACCATATAACAATAGAAGTATCATTTTGAACAGTGTGAATTCGAATAATGTGACCCTTTCATGGGATTCATTAACCCACTAATTGAGACCTACCTGTATACATTTCCACTGAAGGATGTGATGATGGCATTACACTGTAGTTTTGCAGGAAATCTTTTTCCCAATAACTGCATCCTTAGTTGTAGTTTGCAATGTAAAATATTTCTGTGTCTGTATAGTAGTCAGGTGAAGTAAAAATTATGTGTTCTTATTATATAATCAGGAAAAATACAAGGTGAGCAGTTTGTTGTCATGGGGATTCTGAGACAAACTAGAACCTGACAAGAGGATTAAGATTAGGTTTTTCTGAAAAGGTTACCTGTAAAATCTATTAGAGGATTCTTCATATAGGTGACATGAGGCAGGTAAGACTAGAAAAACAGCCTGCTTCCAAATCCTACAAAGTTCCACCACTGCAAAACACAAAGCAGAAGAAAATTGATTCAGCTGCCCAAGGGGATGACTCCCTGAGAATAGAGTGGCCATGCTGCTGCATAGCATTTGTCCTGCACTGGAAAAAATGCCATGTAAAGGTGCCTACACAGAAGTTCATGTATCAGGTATCTTTTCTCACTCCCCTTCCCCCGTTCATAGTAGCTCCTAAAAACTCTTGTTCCTTTAGACATTATATATCTACTAAAAATGAATTATACTAAAAAGCATCATCAGATCTGGATCTAAAAATCATTACTGTTGGCACTGTAATAGCTAAGATAATAATCACTGATGGACTTGAACTATAATTCTACTTAGGCTGATGAATAAAACAATCTTCCCTAGTCTCCTTATGGCATATGACTAGGAGTATATATTATAAAGAGTCCTGCCTTATTTTCTTCTATAATACAGGGAAGATATTGAATGGTGAAATACTGCTTAAAAGCAATATTGAACTTTTATAGGTTCAAATATTTTACTGGCCAGACTGGCAACTCGCCGAGCTAAGCCTGATGGGCAGTATCATTTAAAACCTGAAGAAGTAGATGACTTTATCAGAAGCCAGCTAATTATCCATCTTCCAGGTAACTTTTTTCTAATATATTCCTTCTTGGTTTTGTTCAGAAGTATTTATCATAGTTGCTGTAGCCCTACTTTACAAAAGTAATGGGTCATTAACAAATCAAAGTAGTTATTTTCTTTATGATGAAGGTAAAGTAACATAGCATTATCCAAAGGTTAAATAGCAACCTGATACACTGCATTACATTAGTCACAGATGTTGCATCCTGAGATTATGAAATGTTAATCCTCTTTTTAATAAAATGAACAAAACAGCAAAAAAAATAGTATTCTGTCAAAAGGAGTGTAGACAAAAATAAATGTTCAGTTGGATGTTTGATTATGTGCCATCAAGTTGTTTTTGACTACTAGTGATCACATAGATTTTTCTATGATGATCTATCCCTAACCTGTTCTTTCAAGTCTCTCAATGGTGCACTCATCACCACCGTAACTGAGTCCATTCACCTTGCTGCTGGTCGTCCTCTCTTTCTTTCCACCTTTCCCAGCAGTAGTATCAGATTCAGCTCAAAGAACTCCAAGAGACAATGCAAATACAGTTCTGTTGCATTTATTAGCTTCAACCTCCAGACAGAAATCTCCCCAGACTCAACCCTAGTTCCCAAGCCAGCCAGCCACAACACTGTGAATTCCTTAGGGAGGTACCAGCCTCATCTTCTTGAACTTCCCACGCTCCTGTTGGGGGCTAAGAACACGCTTATCTCCCTGAGCCTGGCCTTCATAAGTCCATTCCATCACAAGTAGAGCCTTTTCCAGAGAGCTGGGTCTTCACATAATGTATCCAAAGTAGGATAATTTGAGCCTGGCTGTGGCCAGTTATAAAAGTAATTTAGTCAATATTATTGTGTATTCTTATTTTAGATGTGATGTGTAACATTTCTGTATAGTTGTAGACAACATTCTCTCAGATGTGAATTTACCATCACATCTATTTTATAACGTTTTAATTATTTAAATAGTGTAACAATGATTAAGTGAATAAATTTCTGTTGTAGAATTCTAATACAAAATATATTTTTTATTATTTAAAAGTTATTTTATAACTTGTTATTTTGGGGGCCAGGAGTTGGAAGAACAATGGAATCTAAGTTGTCATCTATGGGCATAAAAACTTGTGGAGATCTACAGTGTGTCACAATGTCAAAGCTTCAGAAAGAGTTTGGACCAAAAACAGGACAAATGCTCTACAGGTTCTGCCGTGGTTTGGATGATAGGCCTGTTCAAAGAGAGAAAACAAGAAAATCTGTTTCAGCTGAGATCAATTATGGTATAAGATTTACACAGGTAAAAAAATTAAGTCAAATTTAAGTAAAACATTAATCATTGTCTCAAAATGATCCATAAGATCTCATTTTACTAGACCGTAATTTCTTTGTTCGAATTCCTTATTAATATTAGAATGTGTTTTTTATATGAATGAGCAATAACATGGATGAGCTTTAGGTAATGTGGCCTTCCAAACTCCATAGGAGTCTTAGAATTTGTTGAAAATTCATTAGAAGCTTTTTTCTTTAGAAGTCAATAGAGCAGTTCCTATGCATGTCTACCCATAAAAACCATTGCATGATCATTGAAGGATTTACTCCCAGGTATGTGTATGTGTAGCCTAATAATAGAGAATCTTCTGAGAAAAACAGCAACAGTTATTGGCCCTCCTTGTAATCTCTTAGCATGGAAGAATGTTGAGTGCACTCATAGTCCATGTTCTTCAGGTCTCATAATTTATATATGCACTCTATAGTATTCAAGTCAATACATCTTTAAAATAAAAAGCATGAAAATTAATAGCTAAACTAACTCAAAACTAATTTTGTAAATTGATATATGATTCACAAATTATGTGGAATAATGTCAATACTTATATTATTCATATCTAAAATAAAAAATAATAATTTTGTAATACAAAGAATGTGAAAACAAAACTTGACAAAATATACAAAAGTGGTACCATTTTCCAGTAATTCAAAAATCATCATTATTTGTTTCAGATTCAGAAACTATTTATAGGCATTTCTATCCATGCAGCATTGCTTCTCTTTTATATGTATGTACCATGAGAGCTGGTGCTGTGTGATAAGAACATGGTAGTCCCCACTTCAGATCCTATGTCAGTCTGATATTTATGAGTTTATGACTTTATTTTAGTCTGAAATGTCTGCATCCTGTTTATATTAATTTGTATATTCATTCTGTTGTAAAGATGCTTGAAGTAATGTATACAAAGTGCATTGAATGCTCAAAAAGAGCAATATAAGCACTAAATAATATATTCATGAGGGATGGCTAATAGCTATTCAGTTCAGGTAGAACATTTATAGAAATCTGTAGAACGGGTTCATTTCCAAATTAAATAGTTCATTTCATTTGAACATTTCTGAATACAAAATTACATGAAATTTCCCACTGTACTAAAAGCTCTGTTTTGAGTACAAAATGGGTTGTTGTGAGCATTTTGGAACCATTCTGAGATTGAAATAGCATTACAGCTGAGTTTTCAAGATTGAAATGCTTTGAAAATGCTCAAAACAGCTTGTTTCAAGTTCAGAGAAGGAATTTCACACTTAGGATGGGACATTTTGTGAAATTTCAAACTTGCATTGTCTTACATACCTGTAGTCAGTTGTTAAATGGCATCACTTGTTGAGGATTTTTAAGTGAAGTCTGTGTTAATACTTACATTAGAAAATATGAGACATTGGATAGAAAATAAATCCATACTAGGTGAAGAACAAGTGAATTTAGAGCAAGCACTTCCCAATAGATCATGGAAACGTTCTTCAACAATAAAAGCCCTATTTGATGCTTTTGTAGGTATCAGAAATGCCTTCAGTTCTATTTATAGGGGCAGGCTCTGGGAGAAACTTGCTTGCTTAGTACTTACTTACTTAGCAAATTTATTGATTTAGCAAATTTATATAGCTGCCCATCTCACAGAACCTGATTCTGGGCAGCATGCAATACATTAAAAACAATAAAAACCATAAAATACTCATAAATTAAAAAAACAGAAAATAGAAAAACCCAAAATAGCAAGAGAACAACCATCACTTAACATCACCCAACCACCTTGCTGGCTCCCCATAGGACCTCCAGGGTTGATGGAAAAACCACATTTTGAGGGCTTTCAGAAGGCAAGCAGGGATGGGACCAATCTCACCTCAGGAGAAATGATGTTCCAGAGGGCTGGGGCCATAGCAGAAAAGGCACGTCATCTGGGTCCCGCCAGATGGAACGCCTTAGTAGACAGGACCCACAGCATACCCCTCCTGCTCAAACTGATGGGATGGGTAGATGTAACCAGGAAGAGGCGGTCCCTCAAATAACCTGGTCCCATGTCATCTAGGGCTTTAAAGGTCAAAAGCAGCACCTTGAATTGGACTCGGAAGCAAACTGGTAACCAGTGCAGCTCATGGAACAGAAGTGTAACATGCACCAACTTGAGACTATTAACATTGATAAACAGCTGTTACTGCTTTTTAACAGTCAACACCTAATTGAGAGTTAGATATATCGCAAAAGTATTGCTTTCCATTCAATTCTGGGCTAGGAGAATTCTGTTCTAGAAGTGGCCAAGAGGATTGAAGAAGTTCTGTTCCAAAATGAGTTAATTCAAACCACAAGGATCTGCTGTCTTCTCAGAAGAATTCAGAGGCTCTTCCTTAACAAAATCTTTATTGTCTCAAAGTATCAGTGGGCCTTCTCTAATGGCTATCTCAGTGGTCTCCCTTCCTTAATTTTGGAGGGCAAGTTCAATAAAATCCAGTTATCTCAGATGTCGTGGTCACATGCATCAGGAGCAAATGCATCCTTAGAGCAGATCTTTCTATAATATGTGTTTAGTTTTGCACTGTAGGCTCCCCCAGGCTTTGTTTAAAAAATTGCCCAGCCAAACAGATGGATTTTGTTCTCATTACTTTTTCAACAGATAGAAACTCCAAAACTAACTATCTAAACACAAAACATTGTTCTTTAGCAATAAGAGTGTGTCTTATTAAAGTTAGTGCCATGGGACAAGAATGGCTTAGCCATGATATTGGCAACTATGTATAGCTATGTAATCATTTTATTGTTATGTTTATTTGCTTTGTTTGAATTCTGATCTATGACCATAATACTGTAGTTTGTTGTTCTTATTGTTTATATTTATGAATGTATTTATTTAGCTTACAGTGCATTTGGAAAGTATTCAGACCCCCTTCACTTTTTCCAATTTTGTTATGTTGCAGCCTGATACTACAATTGTTCAAATTCATTTTTTTCTCATTAATCTACACTCAGTACCCCATAATGACAAAGTGAAAACAGAATTTTAGAAATGTCTGTAAATGTATGAAAAAGGAAAAACTGAAATATCACATTGGCATAAGTATTCAGACCCTCTGCAACAACACTTGAAATTTAGCTCAGGTGCCTCCCATTTCTCTTGATAATTGCTGAGCTGTTTCTACACCTTCATTGGAGTCCATCTGTGGTAATTTAAATTGATTGGACATGATTTGGAAAGGCACACACCTCTCTACAGAAGGCCTCACAGCTGACAATGCATACTGTATCAGAGCAAAAGCCATGAGGTCAAAGGAACTGCCTGCAGAGCTCAGAGACAGGATTATTGCAAGGAACAGATCTGGGGAAGGCTACAAAAGAATTTCTGCTGCACTAAAGGTTCCCAAGAACACAGTGGACTCCATAATTCTCAAATGGAAGAAGTTTGGCACAACCAGGACTCTTCCAAGAGCTGGTCACCTGGCCAAACTGAGCAATCGGGGGAGAAGAGCCTTGGTAAGAGAGGTGACCAAGAACCCGATGGTCCTTCTGACTGAGCTCCAGAGATCCTGTGTGGAGATGGGACAAAGTTCCAGAAGGACAACCATCACTGCAGCCCTCCACCGATCTGGGCTTTATGGGAGAGTGGCTAGACAGAAGCTTCTCCTCAGTGCAAAACACATGAAAGCCTGCTTGGAGTTTGCAAAAAAGCACCTGAAGGACTCTCAGACTCTTAGAGAACAAGATTCTCTGGTCTGATGAAACCAAGATTGAGCTGTTTGGCCTCAATTCTAAATGTTACATCTGGAGGAAACCAGGCACCGCTCATCACCTGCCCAATACCATCCCAACAGTGAAGCATGGTGGTAGCAGCATCATGCTGTGGGGGTGTTTTTCAGCAGCAGGGACTGGGAGACTGGTCAGGGTTGAGGGAAACCTGAATGGAGCAAAGTACAGAGATATTCTCAGTGAAAATCAGTTCCACAGTGCTCAGGACCTCAGACTGGGCCGAAGGTTCACCTTCCAACAAGGCAACAATCCTAAGCACACAGCCAAAACAACACAGGAATGGCTTAGGGACAACTCTGTGAATGTCCTAGAGTGGCCCAACCAGACCCCTGACTTGAACCCTATTGAACATCTCTGGAGAGACCTGAAAATGGCTGTCCACTGACGGTCCCCATCCAACCTGATTGAGCTTGAGAGGATTTGCAAAGAAGAATGGCAGAAAATCCCCCAATCCAGGTGTGCAAAGCTTGTCACATAATACCAAAAAGGACTCGCTGTAATTGCTGCCAAAAGTGCTTCAACAAAGTACTGAGAAAGGGTCTGAATACTTATGCCAATGTGATATTTCAGTTTTTTCTTTTTAATAAATTTACAGACATTACTAAAATTCTGTTTTCACTTTGTTATTATGGGGTACTGAGTGTAGATTAATGAGAAAAAAATGAATTTGAACGATTGTAGTATCAGGCTGCAACATAACAAAATTGGAAAAAGTGAAGGTCTGAATACTTTCCGAATGCACTATATATCCTGTCACAATTTGATGACTTTTGGCTGTTTACAGTATATGCAATATTAATTAAAACATCCACAAAGCAATACAAACAAAGAATGACATAAAACCCCAGTGAAGATAGCAAACTAACAACAGAATTGTTGACTTATTAGAAGAATACTATTTTATATGACTCAGTTCAAAAACTTACTGTTTTACATTAACTATCATCCTTCATAAATTATGATTTTGCTGGCATTTACTTGTAATGAAGATTAGTTTTGATTTGATGGAATCTTTCCTTCTTACCTGTATAAAATCCATTTTCTATATTTCAAGGCAAAAGAAGCAGAAGCTTTCCTTCTGAGTCTTTCAGAAGAGATCCAGCGAAGGTTAGAAGCAGCTGGTATGAAAGGCAGACGATTAACTCTCAAAATCATGATCAGGAAAGCTGGAGCCCCAGTAGAACCTGCAAAATTTGGAGGTCATGGAATTTGTGACAGTGTTGCCAGGTAAATAGTTTGATACATAAATTTGCCATTGTTTATAGGCTTAAATTTACAAGCTAATATGAACTTATAGAAGCAAACTTGAATGAAATCTCTTTTTTTGTGCCTTCGGGTCAGCTTTTCTCCTGGCAGCTGCCTAGACAACTCCCTGCCGTTTTTTTGGCAAGGTTTTTTGGAAGTGGTTTGCCCTTGCCTTCTTCCCGAGGCTGAAAATGACTGGCCCAAGGTCATTCAGCTGGCTTTGTGCTTAAGGCAGGACTAGAACTCATGTTCTCCCAGTTTCTAGCCTAGTGTCTTAACCATTACACCAAACTGGCTCTTAATTTCAATCATTAGACTTTTTAAAAAAGTATTCTTTTCTCTTAAGTCTGTTGATAGAGTACTCACCTCCTTATAGCATTGCATTTTTATATTGTGATTTTAATGCATTGAAAGCCACCCTGGGAAAACTCTGCTTTCAAGGGTGGTATAAGTTTTTAAAATAACATCATACAAACATTTTGTAAGATATAGAAAATACATTTTAAAAAATTCCTTTTTTTTTTTACAAACGATACTGGCCATAGGAACATGTTGCCAAGTCTGCTGAACTTGTCTTCTCTACTCTCGCACAGGTCCATGTATGTTAGGACCTTATAAAAATGACTGCCAAAACACTGCAATAAGTATTTAAGGAAAGTATTTATGCTGTTTTGATGCTAACAGTTTTTCTACTGTTAAAAAATAGGAGTAAAATATCTGATCTTTTTAGAATACTAAAATAGTAGACTTACATCAGCACAATTTATTCATAAAACTAAATGGACCTCACTATGTGTGATAGCTTACTAAGGACTTAATAAAGCTGCTAGTTTGATTCTTGCTTTCCAAAATATAGAGTCAGGCTAGGCACAATACATGGCTGCTATTTAACAAAATGTGCAGGCAGCAAATAATGTACAATTTAAAAACAAAATAAAGATACAGAAATGTCTTTTAGTAACTAGGACAAAAGCTGAACTCAAGCAGTCTTGCAGAAATTAAATGAAGTAGCCATTGACAGATTTTGAAATGCAAGACTTGTTTTTTATGAGCTCACACCTGAATTAAAATGACAATAGCTGCATTCCCATAGAATAGTAAACCTATATTATCAGCAGTGTGCTGGTATATAGAGCCCATTCCCTCAATCATGGCGGCTTCTGCTGACATAATTTTATAGGTGATCATATTTATCTAGCAGGTTTTCTAAACTTAAGATCTTGGTTTTCTGCATTCTTTACAAACTAGGATTCATAAACTAAAAGTTTACAGTTCTAGCTTGTAAAAGGAATAACATGACAGTGTTGTCAGTTCAGGCAACATGCTATTCAAATAATTTTTTATTCATTTGAGTGCTCACCCATTAGCGGAAGGGGGTAGGAGAAGCAATCATATACCAGCAAATGATGTTAAGTGCGCTGTAATGAAGCTCATTCATGGTAAACCAAGACTTCCTGTTTCAAAATATTTTTTAAAATGTACTTTTTATAATTAATTAACAGTTATTTGGAGATGTGGAAAAATATAGTGTAATAATATACCACATAGTGGTCAAACTAGTACTGCACTTCTAGAAATGCTGGGAAGTTTGGACAGAGAAAGAGGGGAACGTTCAATATATTACTTGCATAAAAATATTGCTGCTGCTACTGCTTTTAAGGAAAAGCAGATCTGGGGCAATGTTCAGCAAATAAGCCATTATGTGTAAGGGGGTCTTCTAAATCTTCTCCTTGCTTGTTTTGTTTGTTTTTGCAAGCCATTTCTTCTCCCCCGCCTAACAATATATTTTTGCCTTTACACATGCATTAATGTATTTGTGTGTAGTTTGATGCATACAGTTGTGTTGGCAAAATAGTAGATAAGGGAAAGAGAACTTAGAAAAAACAACTAAATTTAAGTATGGGTTTTTGACATATATATTTTTTAATGTAATTCCATATGTTCAAATCTAGTTTGTATAACTGATTGAAATTTGTAAAAACAATTGAAATTAAGATCAGAAGAACATGTCTAGACGCCTGTCTAGTTCTTTTTCCCGTAGTGGCCACTCAGTTTCCTATAGTAATCATGGAAACAAAATATGAAGGCCAATAGTCCTTGGCAATTTTGGGAATAACAAGTATATTCAAAGATATGGCTCTTCTGATCTTGGTGATGACATGTATTCAACTTGATCAATAGCCATTGTAAAGCTGTTGATGTATTTTAAAATGTATACTATTTGTAGGACTGTGACTCTCAACCATGCAACAGATAGTGCCAAAGTGATTGGGAAAGAAATGTTAAATATGTTTCACACAATGAAACTGAATATTTCTGATATGAGAGGGGTAAGTTTTTTCAACACTCATGCTTGATTTCCTCTTCTACAAAATTATCTACTGGTATTGCTTTATTGTTCTAAATAGGAGTGGATGTGTGATAAATGTGTATTTCTTCCAATGTGATATATCCTATTACAGGTGAAATATTCCACTGCATTTTACATTGGACTGACTGGCCAGTCATTATTTAAAACAATAAACACAAATCTGAGAAGAGAAATAAGAGTATGAAAAGGAGCATTGGGCTAGAATTAAGGATTAAACAGAGATTTTAAGATCTTTCATCACCCTACCTTAATCAGCTAACTGGTACAAGAATGCTGCATCCAAGAACTATAGGTTCTTATCACTGAAATAATCTCCTGCATTTAATTTCACTATGACCTCTCCTATTATTATCCTCATGAACACCCATGCATGTGGGCTCCTTTTGCAAGATCGATCTGCCTGCCTGCCTGCCTGCCTGCCTGCCTGCCTGCCTGCCTGCCTGCCTGCCTGCCCGCCCATCTATCTATCTATCTATCTATCTATCTATCTATCTATCTATCTATCTATCTATCTATCTATCTATCTATCTATCTAAGTATGATCTTGCAAAAGGAGCCCACATAGCCTTTCACATACATACATGGGGCGGGGGGGAGGCTATAGCCTGTGAAAGGTTATTCTAAAAATAATTTCTTAATGTCCAATATCTTTAGAAGACAATAGTTTTTCCTGCAGCAGACTAAAACAGCTAACCCTCTAAAATTAATGTTCTGTAGTTTGAAAATTGTTTCTGTTTAGAAATATTACCCTGGTGTCTTGTTTTCTAGGTTGGAATCCAAGTGCATCAGCTAATTCCAGTTAATAAAACAACTTCCATGTCTTCCTCTTACACTTCATTACCTTCTGGATTCTTGCCTGGTGGAGCTGATTCTATTATTGATCTTTTGCAAGTTCCAAAAGCTGTGAAGAAGTCCAAGAATAAAGAAGAAGAATGCAAGGAAGGTTGGAAAATAAATAACAATTGTGCTTTGGTTTTTTTATAGCTTTTTAAAATAAATTAAATGTTACAATTTTTATAGTTCTTACCAGAAAACAGATTTGCTTCATAAAAAGTATGTTACATTAATAGCGTTACCTTTTGCAGTAAAGATAGTTGAGTTATATTTGTAGTTTCAGCTTGGTGTTCTGCAGTGATTGAAAATGTTGTCTTTTTCTTGAATTAATAGTATTTTTGGCTGCTGTGGATGTTGAAATATCTTCTACATCAAAAGCATGTGCAGAGTTACCATCACTAGCAACTAATCTCCATCATGTTACCAACAAATCTGAGCCTAGTACCAGTTTGAATGGCTTATATCCACCAATCAATATAAAATCTAGGCTTAATTTAAGTATTGAAGTGCCATCACCTTCCCAGGTAAAATTTTCTTATATGAATAATATAAAAAGTCATATTTCCCTTTCTTAATAAAGGATGCATAAGATGAATGGTTTTGGCTTTTTTGTATCCTCTGTTTCTTACCAGTCCAGTGCATAGAGTTTTTCCTGGATCTGATTTGAAAAATAACTCCTTTCACTGAAATAGGAGGGAAATTGGTCTGAACTCCCTGAACAATAAGGAAAGAAGAGCATTGCCACTCCCTTTCATCTGTTAGTCTAAAACTACCAGAGATGTTCAGATTTCACTGAACAGAATAGGATTGTTCTATGAATAATTTATATTATTAAAATATAGGATATGTCAAACCTGTTTTATTGACTGAATTATTTCAATTTTAGCCATTTCTCCTCGGATTTCAATCACTCATGAAAGGCTTAAGGATTTAGTTTAACTGGTCCTGACCTTAGCTAATAGGAGCACACTGGTGCCTTGAATGCATTTACTCAACATTAGATGCTACTATCACGTGTAGATACAGGTGCAAGAGAAGAAGCAGCTTCCTCCTATTATAGTCTATATATTTTGTACCTGTCTACTTAGCAACCAAAGAATAAAATATAATGCTTTGGAGAACAGTTCTGCGTTTAAGTTACATCAGGTTTTCATGTTCCAGTGTTTTAAAGTAAAACACTATTAACATTTTTTTCTTCATAGCTTGATCAATCTGTTTTGGAAGCACTCCCTTCTGATCTTCGAGAACAAATAGAACATGCATATTCTCTTCAAGTAATAGACGCACATGATAATAGCAAGAAGGAACCAATAAATGGATACAGTACTAGCTTTCCATTACAGCCTGCTGGAAACGTTCTCTTACAGATGCCAGACCTCAGAGAATCAAGCAGTGATGCTGGGATTAATGTAATAGCACTCCCAGCATTTTCACAGGTAAATGATATTAAGTATTAGTATTAGTAGACTTTAATGTGGTAAGCATTTTCTATAGGAGAAGTTATGTTAGATTTCTAGCTAGAAACAGCATTAGTATAAATATGTTTCTTACACTAGAGCCAAAACTCAGAAGTGTAAACATCATTATTGTTTATCAGTGGTATAATCATAAGTGGATGCTTTATGGCTTAGGTGGACCCTGATGTTTTCGCTGCCCTACCTTCAGAATTGCAAGAGGAACTTAGAGAAGCATATGACCAAAGGCAAAATCATATAGAGAACATTTTACAGCAAACAAGTGCCACTGGTAAGTCTTTGGATGCAGTCCTGTCAAATAATGATGTGTAATCTGTCTTACTTAGCAAATTTTTATTACAGTGGCTATCATGGTTATTTCTTTAATCATAAAGTACTATGCAATTCTCATTCTTACTTCTTTTTTCCCAGTATCAAATAATCCAGTTACAAAAAATAAGAAAAGAAATAGAAAGAAAATCCAAGTCAGCCCGGTAAAAAAGAACCTTAGCCCTTTAAAAAGCAAGCTTTTGGGTAACCCTGCAAAAAATATGGTTGTTTCTGTTGGAAGTCCTCAGAAATTAATGGATAACTTCTTGAAACAGGAAAAAGCAACAAGTGACAATCCTCAGGTAACTTTATCATAAGCCAAAACAGCGTTTTTGTATTTTTAAAATCATTTTGATTTAAAATCATAGGTTTCTTATTTTTCTGGGGTTCTTGTGCTTGGGCTTTTTAAATGTTTCCTATTGAGAAGACATGGAGAAATTATCATTTCTGTATACCTTGTTTCTGGATAGATGGAAGAAGTACAAGCTGCTGAAGACCCTTCCAGTCCATCTATTTCACAGCCATTATCATCTACCACAATTTGGCCTCAAGCACCTAATCTAGCAGGAGCTATTGAGTTTAATGATGTAAAGGCCTTGCTTAAGGAATGGATTACAACTATATCAGGTAAACTCTAGGTGTATGACTTTTTAATGCAAGAGTTAGTGTGTTTTTGAAATAAACTTAATTGAAAGAAGTGGAATGATCTTTTTTTTAACAAAAATCTAGACTTCATGTTTGTACTGGATGTCATCAAATGATTGCATACTACAACCCTGGCATCATTATTTTTGAACAGAATAGAAGAGGGGATTCAATATTTAAAAATATTCTTAGATTGATTCTTAATATTATTTATTAAGAGCTAAATTTCCACTATTGACTGCATTCTGAAATATTCAAAGGATATTTATCTGTCTAAAATGCCAGACAAGTGTCACTTCTAGTACACATGATTTCAAATTACATGATGTTCAGAATCGCAGAAAGGAGAATTCTATTTCTGTGCAGTGCTTTATAGTTCTGGATATCTGTGAGGATCGTCTGTTGATGCCACAGGTAGTCATGACAGTGTAACTAAGCCAAAAAGACTACCACAGATGAAATGGTATTTGCCTGGAGCTGGGGGGAGATCTTGATCAACCTCCTCTGTGGAAGACTTTTTTTTCCCATGACCAGTCAAAACTATTGAATATTTAAAGGAACATTGGGCTGAATGTGTACTTTGCTTCAAATTTGCCCCCATTCATGGAACAACTTAAAGATGGAACAAACAGAAGGGGTTGAATTCCATTCAGAGTTTTATGGAAGAGGAGGTTACTTTGTATGATTTTGTTAAAACTTTTCTTTTCAAATTGCTCCTTGAATTGAGACAGGAGATGGGGATATGCCTTAAGCTATACTGATCAATGAGCAGTCTTGCTGACTGTTCATTGGAAGGATTGATAATGAAGCTCAAGCTCAGATACTTTGGTCACCTAATGTGAAGAGAGGACTCTTTGGAAAAGACCCTGATGCTGGGAAAGATTGAAGGCAAAAGGAGAAGAAGGGGAAGGCAGAGGATGAGATGGTTAGATAGCATCACTGAAGCAATGAGCATGAAACTGAGCAAACTCAGGGAGGCAGTGAAGGACAGGAAGGCCTGGTGCGATATAGTTCATGGGGTCACAAAGAGTCGGACACGACTTAACGACTGAACAACAACAGTACTGATCGTGCACAAGACTTTTTCATACATAATGGAAGAAGAGAATCTTAATTTACTCCCCTTGAAAGAGGCAGAATTTTTTTTCTGTTTTAAAGGGAATAACAATTTACATGAATGTCAAAACCTCCATTAATTTAAAGCTGCTTAATCTCTGCTGTTTCGAAGAGGCATTCTATAAATCATGTATAATTTTGCAGATCCCATGGAGGAAGACATTTTGCAAGTTGTGAAGTATTGTACTGATCTGATAGAAGAAAAGGATTTAGAAAAGCTGGATCTAGTCATAAAGTATATGAAAAGGTAATTAGATGCTTTGTATTCTTGATACAAAAATAATTTTTTTTAGAATAAAAAATCTAAGTAACATTGAAAATAGTTACAAAACTTGATTTAAGAATTTCAGCTAGTGATTCTTACTTCATAGCTGCATATCTTCTGTTTGTCACATTATTTTTTACACAATTGAATATCTGGGACTTGTTCATTTGTGGTACTGCATCCACATTTATTGTGGATGTGATTTCTCTGCATTATACTGATGGGTTTGCACTTGCAATATTCTGGAAGATTCCTGAGATGAAACCTGTTGATGGCAGTCCTGCCTCTCTCCTGCTTGGTTTGCATTAACTTGCCCCAAATCCCCTGCATTGCAATATTATTACAGCTTTATTAGGATATTATATCATCAACTTTATTAAGAGTGTTCTCTGTGATTCTGTACTCTGAATACAGACTCATGAAGAATATGGTGAGTTTCCTTTTTTCCTTTTTCGTTCTATTAAAATGTTTCTCCTTTTGTTGCCAACATTTTCTACTGTTTGAGGAGCCCTTTTACTGCATGACCGTTCCCCAGAAATTTCACTTTCTCACAAACATTAACAGCCTTTTCTGTTTAGCTGAAGGACATTGTGTGGATTCCTATCCATTGCCCAAAGTACTGGAATCAGAATTAGTCCTCTTGCCTTCATGTCCTCCTCTGAGAAAAAGCTTTAAAAGCAATAGTTTCAAATAAGTTTTCTTTGGGACTCTTCAGCCTCAGCCTGTCAGATGCAAGTGGTTTTGTTCTCTCTGTGGCCACATCTATGGCAGTGAAGTAAAGTGAGCTCATGTGTATACCAAAGTGGTGTGGAATCATGAAGATTGAGACTTCATGAAGGAGTACACTTTCACCTCCTCCCCACATTTCAGTAATTGGCAAGGCCTTGCCAAGATCCACAGAGCCAAAATTCTTGCAGTTTAATGACCTCTTGGTGAAAGCAGGGACTGTGGTCTTACTGTAGCTGTCAAGTGACAGTGAGCATTGTTCCCTCAGTGATAAGCTTCCCTTAGAACAGGTAGCACTGTATTCACCACATTGATATTTCAGCTCTTTCACCTATAAAGAACTATGAAACTACTTGTATTTGTATGGCAAATTTTTCCTTCCTGTTTTATTGAAGAAGTAGTTCAGTTTCTGCTGTGTTAGAAGTTTCTCTGCCATCTTCGCAGACGTTTATTTGGCTTCCCTTTCTCCCTTTCATTTTCCTGCTCATGATTTCTCTGTCCCATTCCCTTCTTCCAATAACCAGCATTCCCACCCCCAAGATAGGATTAAATTGAAAAAAATTGAAGTAAAACATCAGTAGGAAGTACTAAGAGCTTCTCTCTATTTGCCTTTTGCATCTGTACTAATCTCCCTCATAATGGTGGCTTCAGCCTGTCAAGCAGGTAATCAGCCCTTGAGAATCAGCCCTGGTTTATCTGATTTAGCGAAGTTACACTCAACGCGATCACCTTAATTCCTAAGAGGTTTACTTTAAATTCCACCTTTCCCAGGTCACTATGCTGTCATTTTTCTACTCCAGCTCTTTTAGATGTTTGGAGTCTTCCTAATGCTGTTGTGTGTCAAATGTAGTTTAGCCTTTTACAGTAACAGAACTGTAATTTTGTAAGTCATAGACATTTTATGGCATAAGGTCCAAAACCTTGCCTGATCAGCATGATGCACAGACTACAAACAAACAAGAGTTTGCTTCTCTGTAACTATGGTTGAGTGGCTATCTGCTTTCACATAATCCACCTGCCATGACTTTCTGCAGCTGCTCCTTCTGCTGAGCTCCCCTGGCTGTTAAGGAACTGAGGGGATTTTTTAACAGGCCAGCATGAACTTCTGTATAGATGGATAAGGTTCCAGGCAACAGTTCAGCTAGGCTACACGGGTGCAAACCCATCAGTGTGCATGCTCAGAATAACCCTGATTATAGACAAGCATTTCGGTTTGTCTGTCTCTGAACTGCTCTCACTAAATACCAGTCATACCTTGTTCTTCCTGAAACTTCTGCTTCAATTTCTGAATTTGTAAACTGACAAATATTTCTTAGCAATTAAGCAGAATGCCATTTGAAACAAGTTGTGATTGACATATCGTTGTTTAAATAGGGTATGATTTAATACCCTAAATACAAAATGCATAATTTTGTATGTTTGTCTAGTGACATTTTATATTTATTTTTGAAATGATCTTGTATACGCAGTTCAGTTTAGTGTGTGTATATGAATGAATGAATTTTTCCACAACTTCCCCCCCCAACTACTTTGTTACTGAGTGTTTTTCACACAAGAAAGCAAACTACAAAAAATACAGCTAAGCATGTTCTATGAGTTGGGTCACTGACTGACTAAAGAAATTGGTGGCGGCTGTTTTTTAAATAACTATTTCCAAAGAAGCAGTTCCAGCTCAAAATCTTCTTGCTTTGCAAATCTATGAAAATGTGTGATGATGAGTTTTATTTTCCATTCTATCACCTTTTATCTCTACAGGCTAATGCAGCAGTCCGTAGAATCCGTATGGAACATGGCATTTGATTTCATTCTTGACAATGTTCAAGTTGTTTTGCAACAAACTTATGGAAGCACATTAAAAATTATCTGAACTGATCTTGTAGAAAAGGATGTGGTAAGAGCCTGGAGCTCTTTGGTAGCTGTGCCATAAGTGCTTGTGAGGTATTTGCAAAGTGCATGACATTAAGCTAAGTTTTTATAAGTTGAAATTTTTTTTAAAGGAGAAGGTGTTTTGTACATTTTCTTTCAGCAAAGTGCCAAAATTTGTCAGTATTGCATGTAAATAATTGTGTTTAAATTCTTTTATTGTAGTATAGAATCTATTTACAAAATGTTTGTTTATAAAAGTTTTATGGATTTTTACAGTGAAGTGTTTACAATTGTTTAATAAAGAATTGTATGTAATTTGTACATATTTTGTTGTTTCACTACTTTAATTCTCTTTCCTAAATGCTATAAATTTGAACAATCAATATGAATTTAATATTTTTATTGGCTAAACATTTATGTTCAAGCTCAGTTTTACACAGTGGTAGAAGGCTCTCTGAAAAGTGTTTGTGTAGTGATATGGACTTTAAAAAAAAAAAATTATTCCTGGACTTGTCTAACATGAACAACAGAATCCTGGCACTGCATCTCTGTCTCCGTACTTGGCTAAATCTGATGATATAAATGCAGCCATGTCTGTTCCTACCATGCATATCATTTTTCCTTAATATCAAACAAGTGTAAAAGAGACACTTTCATATTGGCAAAATATTCAGTTTTCATTAATAATCAGAGATTTCCTTTTTTTTTAAAGAGATTCTGTTATGGCAATCTAGTGAACTAAATCTTCAAAAGTTTAAAGTGAGGTAAGAACGTCATGTCTACTTGATTAGGTCAGGTGGCTGGTCTCACCTAACACTTTAGCAGATGGGGGGTTCCTCCCATAACACTAGTGCAAAGACCTTTCTTCTTATCCTCATATCCACCTGGTAGTTCTAGCAACGTATCAACCTACCATCACAACACAGTCTCATTAGAACCTAGGGAAATTCTCTACCACAGCATTTAACTTCAGAGTTTGTAATATGCTAGAGTTGAGAGATGAGGCTATATGAAAGTGGTTTAAGGCCTTAAACCAATGCCATTACTTCACAATTTCAGAGTATATTGGAGAACAATGAGCATTAAAGAAGTACTTAATCTTATCTGCTAAAAATGATACCTTTAAAATAGACTCAAGTTACAGTAGACCCTACAGTTTCTACAGACTTGACTGCTTATTACCCATGTTAACCAGCTTCTTTCAACTTGTAGAATTTTAGCTATTCTTATTTCATTTACAATTTTGACATTACTGCTTGTGTTCTGGTAATAATGGTTGCAATGGGAATCATTTCCTTAAGCATGGCTGGTTAAGGCCATTCTGCAAACATGATCCTCCAATGTTTCAGGCAAAGAACTAAGAACTAGATTGCTGATAGTCTGCCTTCTATGTAACCTTAGCAATAAATGATACTGTGATGCTATCAATATGTAAGATCATCCTAAAATGATTTCATTTTAGCCCACCTTCCCAGCTAATGTATACAATTATACATGAATACTACAGCATCATTTGCATATTAATAGGATCACTGCACAAAATAATTTTTCAACCACACTGACCAGATCAAACTGTTCAGCTATGTTCTTCTAAGCATTGGGCAGAGACATTTTATTCCATCTTTGTAACCGAAGGCCTACACAAGGGGACTACTAAAGTG
The DNA here is from genome assembly GCF_059951505.1 of Python bivittatus. Taxonomy (NCBI): domain Eukaryota; kingdom Metazoa; phylum Chordata; class Lepidosauria; order Squamata; family Pythonidae; genus Python; species Python bivittatus. The sequence goes on along the minus strand of NW_028277074.1, from coordinate 43,447,876 downwards.
TTCAGACCAGACACACATAACTAAATTTTGACAGATATATTTGCATGCTGCACTGCCTTTATTAGGAATTAAATTATCAGGGTAATGTTCATTTCTTTTATTTGCAGTTCAGAATTAATGATTAATTTGCCAAATTTCATAAACTGTACAAGCAATAAAAGGCAGCCAACTATGCTTTACATCATTGTTTCACACCAACCAAATACAGACAGCCAATTACCTAATTTTTCTATAATAAATTTCTATAGGCACAAAGCAGAAGGGTGATGAAAAAAAATCGAGGAAGAGGTATGCATAAATAAACATTTCTTACATCGAAAAACTCCAAAAGATCACAAAGTCTGTAAGAGTTTGATTAGGCAAATACCGTGGTACTGATCTTACTAGTATAAAAGTGAAAGCTGAGTTACTTAATAAAAAAATTATTTTCTTTTAATTTGGGGGATGTGAACTGGAAAGGGCAAACTTTAAAAGTAGCCAGTACAAAGTGAAGGGCATTGGGAAAGATGCACAGGCACATTGGAACCACAGGGACATAAATTGACCACTGTCAAACCAGTGTAAGTTATTTGGTTTCTCATGGAAAACATTTTATCCACATTTTTCCCAGATGTTTGTTAAATCCAACAGCATATTTATTATAAGCTGTTGTTGCTCTTGTAATAGGAACTGTGGGTTTTTGCTAATCATTGCTCAATGTTTGACAGAACCTAGATGATTTCAAATACTTTCTTGAGCTCCACAATAAGCTGCCAGTCAGACTTCTGCATTTCATCTCTGAACCAGTCTTTCAGGGCATCAATGGACTGACGACTAATCTGTAGGTAGAAAACCAAGATGTTTAACATCACTCCCCCTGGCTGTAAGAATGTTAATATGTGTAGCACAAATCTATGCTGCTCAGATTCTAGTACATGATGTCTGATAAATTTCAGAAACCAAAATAACATTTTTAAAAGTTGCCACATTATTTCCTATACCCCACCTTAACTACTGTAGTGATCTTCTCAACCATTTTTAATTTTAACCTCCAGAAGCAAAGAATGATTTTCTATCAAAATTTCTGTAACAGGCTCTTCATGCACCAAATGCTGGCATATCAGTCTAAATTCTATCCCATTTCAAAAAAGGCTGATTGTCCTCCTCAGATTCATGCAAGCATGACACCCCAAATTTTTTAAAAAAAATGCTTACCTTGCTGACAAGCATATCAGTTGCTTCAAAATGTCGACCATACATTTTGGGTGCTTCACCAGGAATCGGTTCTATTTTTACACAGACTTCCTGACCTTTTTTTGCAACATCTACTTGTTTGTGATTTATTTCAATACTTGTAACTATTCCAATGTCAATGAACTGTAATAAAACAACAAAACTTAAGACGTACTTTTTATGAGCATTCAATTTTCAGACGGGCATAAGCAAAATAAACTATTCAAAATATAACTAGACTTCTAATAGTCACTTCTCCATGTAAGACCTGAAGAACAATATGGCAGTCTTTTGTTAAATTATCTATTGGATAGTACTGTATGTATGTGACAGACGATGCAGTGAAAGTTTTAAACTAGAAACTAATTATCTCTGAATGCCCAGAAGACCTTGGGAGGGAAGCTTTGCACGCTGTTACTCATATATTTATTTGAAAAAATGTTTGTCTTTTCCAAATTTAAGATTGCAAGCTACAAAGATAAAGTAGATCCAGAGACAAAATCAGTATTCCATAGAAGTCATGATAAAGGACATTTCAGCAAAGAATCCAAGCTCCTAATCTATGCAACTTAACTGCAATATAGACTGCTGGGTTTTTTAAAAAAAAAACTATTATCAAAATATGTTAAAATGAATTACAGTTTTTTTATGATTATTATCCAAATAATCCTTCTTTTAAGAAAGACAGAATACCTTTAAAGATATAAAATACTCACATTTTTACTAGGTACACAGATTGGAGTTCCTTGTTTTACCTGACCTGCGTCCACAAGGACTCCCATCACTATGGGATCTCGAGAATTAAAAATAAATTGAGGAAGTATTTTCATCTTACAAGGGAATACTGCTATATGCCTGGGGGAAGGGGAGAGAGAGAGATGGGAAAGAACTGTTAAAAATGTGATTTGAAAATAAGGCTGCATGCTCAAAAATCTATTTTTATTTAGAATTATCCATTTCTGAGAAACCTAGATGGAAAATAATTTAAATCCATAATACCATATCTATTTAAGCAGCTCCTAAATCACATATAATCCTTAGAACGGTGAATATTTAATAAAAAAATTATTATTTTAATTAATATTATTTAATCATTATTAATTAATATTAATAATTAATAATTAATATTAATTAATATTAATTATTTTTATTAAATATTCTACAACGTGCATGTAACTGTTTGGTAAGCTTTCCTCAGTAATCATAAAGCACTCATTTTATCCAGGTTTCTAACAAATCTCCACCTGATGCAGACTAGAATTCTCAAACATTTGGCAGTCTATTAAACTTTAATTAGTTTGGTCACCTGCATGAGTTGCCTGTATTATTTTATCAAGTGATAAAGAAAACTATTAAATCATAAAATGGTACAATGTATCATAAAAGGTTGCTATCACTACCAACTATGGTATCATTCTGCAAAACAGTTATTACTTGTTACATTCATTTTAGCAGTTTTCTCAGTCCAACAAAGTAAGTCCATAAACCCAAGCAGGCTTCTATGTACAGGCAGTCCTCATTTAGCAACCACAATTGGGACCAGCAACTCCATCACTAAGCAAAGTGGTTGCTAAGTGGAAAATCACATGATCATGACTGCTTTCCTTTCCCTCACTCCCCCGCCCTTTGGAATACCCCAGTGCTTGGATAATTAGCAAGAACAGAATTAATGTTTGCATGTATGTTAATTGGAGAGGAAGGGATTACAAGAGAGTAAGCAGGCACACAACAGGGAATACACAGCGAAAGCAATGCGCTGGTGCTGGCAGCTGCAAGCACGCTATGCAAACAGCCCAGTGTATTCCCCATTGTGTGCCTGCTTACTCTCTTGTAATCCCTTCCTCTCCAATCTCTCTGCTCTGCAAAGGGGGAAAAAAAGAAAAACAACAGGCCAGGCCCAGGACAACACGTACTAACTGTAATGGCAATCATGTGACTGAGAGACACTGTGAAGGTTGTAAATGTGGGCATAAGTCATGGAGTTATTTTTTCAGCACCACTGTAACTTTGGTCACTGAAGGAGGCAGTTGGCAAGCGATGACTATCTGTATATCTCTCCACATCTGTTTCTACCTGTCCTACCTGATCCTGTAGGAGGAACGTGCTCCAGATCCTACTGGCTAAGTGTCAGCTGGCAGGGCCCAGAAAGAGAGCCTTTTCTGCCATGGTGCCCATCCTTTGGAACATCATTCCATCTCAGATTAGACTAGCTCCAACCCTGATGGACTTGCAAGGCCTGAAAACTTGGCTTGGGTCGTGTGTGAGAACCCGTCTCTTGGCTTTGTGATGGATGTTTTTAGGATGCTTCGCTGCTGTGTGTTTTTATTTTTATATTAAGAATTTTTGTATTTTATGTATCTTATTTATTTTATTGTAAGCTGCCTAGAGTCACATATGTGAGATGGGTGGCTATATAAATCAAATAAGTGAACAAACAAACCTCTTGCTCGATTAAGAAAGCATATCAGCACCAACTAAATTATAAAAGGACGCGGTGGCGCAAGGGCTTAATGACGCTGGAGTTGCTGGTCAGAAATGATTGGCTCTCCAGCGGTTCGAGCCCAGCTCCACGGAACAGGGCGAGCTCCTGTCCCCTCTCCTAGCTCCTTGCTCACCCAGCAATTCGAAAGCTATTCCATCTGCGAGTAGATAAATGGGTACCCCCGTTTAGATGGGAGGAACCGGCGGTGCTGCGCAGGGGAGCAAAATACCGGTGCTGGCCGAACTCCGAATGCAGCCGGCATGAGCAGCGAGCGGCGAGGAAGATCTACGGAGGAGGAAAAGCCCGGATGACCCCCTAGCGACCCCTGCCGGTCACACAACGTAATTAATTGTATAATTGTATGATATGTACTTTGTGAGCCGCCCAGAGTTCCCCATTGGGGGGAGATGGGCGGACAATAAATCAAATGTAATAAATAAAATAAATAAATAAATATCTAGATGAACATACAGTCAGGACCAGAAATATTGGAACAAGGATAACTGTTTTGGCATTTGGTCTCTGTTCACCACCACACTGAAGTTGAAAGGAAACACACCCAGATGGGAGCAAAGTCAGGACTTTCAGCTGTAATTCAAGGGGTTTGACAAAAGGGGGGCGCTAACCATTCAGAAAGTACAGCCAGTGGCATACACACAGCCCCATCATTGGTGGCTCATAAGTAATGGAACATACCAACATCATTACAAATATAAGGATCGCCTTTAATACCTGGATGAAAATCCTTTGCAGTCAATTACTGCCTGAAGTCTGGAACCCGTGGACATGACCAAATGCTGAGTTTCCTCCCTTGAGATGCTTTGCCAGGCCTTTACTGCAGCTGCCTTTAGCTGCTGCTTGTTTGTGGGTCTTTCTGCCTTCATTCTTGTCTTCAGTAAGTGAAGAGCATTCTCTATTGGGTTGAGATCAGGTGACTGACTTGGCCATTGAAGAACACCCCACTTCTTTGCCTTGAGAAACTCTTGGGTAGCTTTTGCTGTATGTTTTGGGTCATTATCCATCTGCAATATGAAGTGGCGTCCCATCAGTTTGGCAGCATTTGGCTGAATCTGAGCAGAAAGTATAGCCCTATACACTTCAGAATTCATCCTGCTGCTTTTATCAGCAGTCAGGTCATCAATAAACATCAGTGACCTGGTTCCAGTGGCAGCCATACATGACCATGCCATAACACTGCCTCCACCATGCTTGACAGATGATGTGGTATGCTTTGGATCATGAACTGTTCCTTTCCTTCTCCATACTTTTCTCTTCCCATCATTCTGGTGCAAGTTAATCTTGCTTTCATCAGTCCAAAGAATCTTATTCCAGAACTGGGCAGGCTTTTTTAGGCGTTTGCTGGCAAAGTCTAAGCTGGCCTTTCTATTCTTGAGTGTTACCAGTGGTTTGCATCTTGTTGTGAAGCCTCTGTATTTACATTCATAAAGCCATCTCTTGACTGTAGATGTTGACAATGACAAGCCTACATCCTCAAGAGCGTTCTTGACCTGGCTAGATGTTGTGAAAGGGTCCCTCTTCACCATGAGGAGAATTCTGCAGTCATTCACTTTAGTTGTCTTCCGTGGTCTTCCAGGCCTTTTGCTGTTGCTGAGCCTGCCAGTTAATTCCTTCTTTTCCAGGATATTCCAAACTGTTGTATTGGCCACTCCCAATGTTTCTGCTATCTCTCTGATGGGTTTATTTTGTTTTCCCAGCCTAATGATGGCCTCCTTCACTTGCATGGACACCTCTGGACCTCATGTTGAGAGTTCCAGTGAACAGCTACCAAATGCAAATGTAACACTCAGAACCACCTCCAGGCCTTTTATCTGCTTGAATTGGTCATGGGGTACCCAGGAAACAGGCCACACCTGGCCATGCAGCTGCTTGTCAGCCATTCGTTCCATTACTTATGAGCCACCAAAGATGGGGGAGGGGTGTATACCACTGGCTGTACTTCCTGAATGGTTAGTGCCCCCCTTTTGTCAAACCCCTTGAATTACAGCTGAAAGTCCTGACTTTGCTCCCATCTGGGTGTGTTTTCTTTCAACTTCAACGTAGTGGTGTACAGAGGCCAAATGCCAAAACAGTTATCCTTGTTCCAATATTTCTGGTCCTGACTGTACAAATGCACTTCCCAAATATTGCCAACTTTCCCTCTATCGCTCTAAAGGTGTGTATTATTACCAAGTGCGCACAGTAGTTTTTTTTTATGCAAACCTAGAATTTGACTGGGGTATGTAAATAAACAACATTCTCCTGAGAATGGAGCAGCTTACTATTAATATTACAACTTTTTAACAAATATAACTATTTTTTTAGAAAAGTTAAAGAAAGACAAATGTGAATCCCTTGGCTGTTTCACATATTTTAGAAAGTAACTGCAACCCCTAATTGCCCCCTCAATTCAATCTGGCAAATTTTCCCATGGATTTTTTAATCTAAAAATTGGCATAGTAATTTGATAGGTCAGGAATAAATCCTTCCAAAAAGAGTTAAAGAGAACAGGCTTATTCTACTCTATTGATCCCTATTATCAACTTAACATTTTTTAGAATTAGTATGAATCAACTTATTTCCCTGAATAAGATTTTACTTGTGCTTTTACACTGACATTTTTCAGTTGAAATGAGAATGAAACATTGAACTGATATTACAGAACATTGGCCTTAAAAAAAAAAACACCTTAATTTCACAATTCTCTCTCTCACACACACTCTATCTATCTATCTATCTATCTATCTATCTATCTATCTATCTATCTATCTATCTATCTATCTATCTATCTATCTATCTCAGTATGGGAATTCTACTTACTTGAATTCTTCTTGCTTCTGTTTTTTGTAGTCTTGCCTATATTTTGTGAAGGCGTCAAATAAATGATATATAATTTCTGCACTAAAGATTCTAACCCCTAAACTATCAGCCATTTCTTGGGCATCTCGTTCAATCCTCACATCAAATGCCAAGATAACTGCATACCTAGAAAATAATAATGATAAGGTTAGGGAGTTGTATATCAGGCCTACTTAGAAATGCAACAAACATAACATACTTTGAAGAAGATGCTTACTGTGGATCATGCTCTAACATAACTGATGCCTTCATAACATCCTTTTTATGCACAGGGCCTATATTAATTCCAGCATACTGTCAGGAGAGAAGGAAGAAAAACAGGTTGCCACTAATATATGTTCTGAAAGTAATACCTAACAAAACGATGACAGGAAAATAGAATCTTGGGTACTTACTGGCACTTCTGAAGTTTTCAGAAATTCAAGTAATGCCTCTAAAGATCCCAGGGTAGATGCCTGGACATAGACACCTTTTTCTTCTAACTTTATGGCATTCAGTGTCTGCTTCAGTTCATGTATCAATTCATCCTTTAAATATAAAAATGAAGCATTTTAGAAAACCTGCTTTTACTTGCTCAACAGCAGGAAGTGGTATTATATACAATACACTTATGCACAATGTACATATCCGAGATATAACTTCTAGATTAATATTCAGGGAACATGGCACTAAAAGCTCAAACTAAGGTTTAGACTGAGGTAGCACAAACTGAGCTCTACACGAGAGTGGAAAAAGTGCTTGTGGCCAACCAATGTCTTATTTGTAGCCTGAGAGGGTTGAACCACCAATTTTGCCATGATGGTGATGCATTTGTGGAGGATTGGAGAATTTTAAAGGAAAAAAAAACAGTTGTTTTAAGCCTTCCAGGAGCTGAAGGTACTAATTTTACCTCATAAAATTCCCAAACCCTCTCTTTTTATTTCAGCATAAAAACCAAATCCATAGCTTTTAAAAATGAATGTTATGTTTCAGTTTAGTTGATTTCTGTCTTTTCAAAACACAAGGTTAATTCACAAATACTTAAATTATTATTAGATTTTATCCCACCTTTTTTAGAAATGTAAAACTCAAATAAGTCTCTCTCCAAGGCACAATGAAAGGTCCAGTTCTATGGCAATCAGTGCTAAAAGTTTCTTTTCCTACAGATTGCAGCATCTAAAACCTCGGCAATTATTTTAGTTCAATCCAGATTTTACAGACTTCTAGAAGATGCAGAATTGCCTGATTTTTTTTTTTTTTAGCTAACATGAAACTTGAAACCTAATAGCTTATCCAGATGGCACAGCTGAATATCTACAGGCCTTACTTCAATTTACCTCCCAATGATTTGGTAACTATATGAGAATGATCACTGCTTCTAATTAGACAGCTCCCATCTAAAAGTTTAAAAGCTAACAGTTGAGAACTGTTACTTTGCTTCAATTTCTTAAAATGTTTTGGAACATAAAGGTAAGTTTTCAACCTGGAAATAAAAGCATATTCTGAAAAGTTCCTCCATTGCTGGAATTTCAAACAACTTATTCCTGATTGCTCTACTTCAGCACAATTGAGTCATTCATACTGGGATTTTCTGGCTGCTGATACTCCATTGCGATTCTGATGGGGATCATCTATGCCTTACTTTAAGAACTGGAATCTCATCTTCTTTATAGGCTACAAGCAGGGGTAACCCAGCCAATGTTTTCTCCAAGTCCTTGCCAAGAATCTTTACTCCTTGGGCAGCAATAACTTCTTTGTGTTTTTCATATTGATTCTAAACAAACAGAAATATGAATTTAAGAGCACATTGTTATTTTTATAGTTCTCCATTCTATCAGCCATTTGACAAAATGACAGATACAATACATTTATCTAATGAGAATCCTGTCATTAAATTAAATTGGAATGAATTAATACTGCAAAGCTGCTCAAATGGCATTATCAGAAATGACAATTTTCATAAGAATTCACCTCTTGAACAAAAATAACCATTAAATGTTCCAGCTTTTAGACTGATTATTTTCACAAGTGCTATTACATCCAAATTCTAAGATACGGCAATATGAAGGCTTAGATTAGATTCTACTGCACATCAGCATAATAAGTTATAATGCAAATAATTATAAACAGATTATGTAGTTCTATCAGGGCATAACAGAACCATTAGTTCAGCTACACAAAAAAGTTTCAAATCTGATCAAATGTTATATTAATAAATTCCATTATTCAATTAAACATTAATTTTAGAAGCAGAATAAAACACCCCTACCAGCAAATCTTTAGAAATGTAGCAAAAATAGAATCAGGAAAAAATGAAAAATAAATGTCATATAACATCCGTGCAAAACTTTTAGGGTAAGTATATTTTATGTATGTATTTATTTATTTATTTATTTATTAAACTATGAAGTATTTATTAAATTATGAAATAAAAATTATTAAATGCAAATTTGATTCCATACCTCAAAGTTTCATAATAGCAGACAATATGACAAAAACTACATAGAATCTCCCTTTGCAGACATTATTCTTTTAAGAGTCTGAGTCTGTTATTTTTGCTAATAGAAATCCAGTGGCAAAGAGCATGGGTAGGATTAAACACTTTCAGTCCAGTAGGATTAGATACAAAAATATTTCCCTAGCACTGCTGCCTTTCACAAATAATAGCACATTTCTTGCCAAGGGTAATTAGTGTGAAAATGAGATTAATTTATCTGGGGGAAAGGAAGGGTACATGACCTTCTAGTAACATCACTGATCAATTTACACACCATTAATTAATTTCAGGAACATTTTTTCATATGCTGCTTCCTTACCTTCACTCGTAATTCTTTCATGGGAGGGGGTAGCAAAAGGCCTCTTATCTGTGTTACTATGGGACCTTCTACACCAGGGACAATAATGGTATCACCTTCCTTCAGCCTTCCATTAATCAAAATGACATCTATTGTTGTACCCATCCCAGGAAGTGCTTTGACCTAAAAGACAGAGGATATATGTATTAAATGATTCATCTCAATCCAGCTTGTTATCTAAGTAGAATATCAAAAGATTTGCAAGGTAAACATTACCTCCATAACCTGAGCTCTCAGCTCTTCACAGTGTGCCAGTCTCTTATTTAACATGGTTTGTGTCAAGTCAACAAGAAGAGCAATTAAACTTCCCATACCATCTCCTGTATGAGCAGAGGTAGGAACCAGAGAAACAAAAGTGCGGGGATCCTTATTTTCATAGTACAAGGCAGCATTCAAGCCCTAAAACCAGAAGCAGAATATTACTAAAGCAAAAAAGGGGGGGGGGAGTGGGGGAGGAACGACATCCTTCTTCCTAATCAAAATAGAAACTAAAGAAGACAGAAAAACAGAATGCATTATCTAATATCCAAAGCTCTCATATTCAAGTCATTCATCAGAATAACAATCTTATATTTCAATGGTAAAAATGTTACATGACTCCATGACTGGTTTTGCAAAAGATCCCATACTGGGGCAGACCGTACAGGAATAGATTATCTTGCAGATTATTTAAACCTAAGCCTTTTAAAGCTTTCACACCAAAGTAGCTTAAATTAAGCTAAGACAATAACTGGTAACCAGTATAGACATTTCAACACAGGAGTCACGTGATACTCTTAAGAAGTGCCGCTTCTTATGGTGATTCATACTGTCATACTGTATTCTAGACCTACTGTAATTTCTACATCATCTTCAAGGTGGCCCATGAACAGTGGTTGTCCTAAATCAGTCGTGAGGTTACCAAGGCATACGTCATCAATACTAATAAGACATATAACTGTTTTATCAGCCAAAGCTGAATTAAAAAAAAAAAAAAAAACCTGCCTTGCCACAGATGTCACATGGCTATCATCAATGCTAGACTCCTTAAAGAAGAATATGATCCCATTCATAACTGATATGTCACAGGAATCTTGCTTCCAGACCCTGAAATCATACACAATTCTATCTTATCCAAATTCAGCTGCAAAATGTTCTCCTACATCAAGTTCTTTACAGTCTGGAGAAATGCTCTGAAAGCTCTGAAAACCTGATCTTTCAGGGCAGGAAAATTATAATCAGAATATTGATGACTATTAGTACCAAACCTATATATGATTCTTCCCAGCAGCTTGATACAATTAAGTAACAGACAAGATGGAATCTTAGATTTAAACCTAAATAAACTTCAATCTTACATAAATTTAAATAAATTAATAAATATAAACCTTAAGGACCAACCAAGACAGTTCACAAGGGGTCAAGCAGACTTCTAATATCTCTTTCTGATAGTGCCAAGAAAGGTAAGAGTAGAACCACAGCACAACATTACCTCCCCTCTCACTGTCCCCAGATACACTACAGTCAGTAGTACACAAGAATTGACAGATTCAGTATTACTTTACCATATCTCTTCCCCAGCACAGATCATTCACTAGGACAAGTAAGGCTGGCTCCGTATTAAATTCAGATCTGAAAGCTGGATTGAAAAGGATCTTGATAATTCATTACTTCAAAGGGATAATGGAGCCACAGTGCCACTGTCTGCACCAACTTTGTTAAATCATCACAGGATACCAAACTCTAATTGTAAAATGTTGTGTCTAAACCTGGCTTCTTAGATACAGCCAACCAAAACTGGACAGTTCCTATATATGCCACATTTGCTCTTGTCTTCCTTCTTTCTATCAAATATGTGATTGTAAATTTGCTTGGTCAGGGATGGTTAATGTTCTTGGGCTAGTTTTACCTTGAACTACAGGGCACAAAGTATACTCAAGACGGTTAACAATTTTTTTAACCAAATTAATATTCAGCTCACCTGCTGGGCAAATTCTACTATGATGGCCTTAGCACGTTCCTCAAATTCATCCTTGGTGTTTTTTTTCTGTTTCTTCAAAGTGACAGCTACATCTGTATCTGGACTTTTTTTCCAGTCATACAATCTATCAATCTAGAGAAGACAGAATTCCCCACTATTTAATATTGCGTTACTCAGACAGATCTATGTAATCAACATTCTTTGTATGTATGGAAATAAGCAAGTAAATACACTATACAGGATCCAACATGTTCATATTCTGGAATATGCCTGTCTTCCCAATAAATAAGCTATCTGCATTTAAATGTGTTCTCTTACATTGCATAGTTCCCTATTCTGTCACTGAAATAGGTTGATTTTTCCAAACAATTGAATGCTAATGTGGATCTGCTACCTCCCTTGAGATTAATGGAAGGATCACTCCAAAAGAGGAATCTCACTGAAACAAAGTCCTTCTTGCAGGAGAAACTTGAAGACTATTTCTACACCACTGCTTCAAATACAGCTATTGACCCTTTGTGTAAACAGTCTTTAAAACTCAGTTATTCCAAATATGTCCCCCTGAATTAAATTCATTTACTTCCACATAAATATTTGCCATTCTTCTCATTTTCAAATACACAGGACAAGGAGAGTCTCTGAAATTGGGTGGGGAGAAGGGGAGAGAACTGTTCCTTTGCAAAAGCTTCTTTAAGCTAACACTCATTTCAGTACAATCGAGTATTAATCTTTCATATTCAGAAGGGGTTCTGAAGGGGAACAATATGAATTCAGTTGCATCCTCTCTTCCAAAAGGTACAAAATATTTATTTAACTTGTACAAATATTAAATAATTGTTTAACATAATCCTTAAAATCACAAACTGCAGTATTTTATAACATTCAAGTTCTGTAATGCCCAAAGAAAGTAAAAGAGAAGGTAGTAACTAGGATGTAGAAAAAAAATATTGTGCAGTAATATATATCTGATTACAAAGAAAGCAGATTTATTCTAAGTACTGACCAAATTTAGCACCTGACTTATGCAAACCTTTTAATCATATTTAATATTTTTATTTGGTATGGGTCACATCTAAGCATAGTACAAGGCCTATTTTCCCCAGAATAACTCTGTGAGGTAGGTTTGGCTGGTCCAAAGTCACTCAGTGAGCTTCTATGACTGAGGGAAGAGTAGAACCTGTGTGTTCCAGCTCCCAGTCCAATATTTCAACCACTGCATCATACTGGCTGTTTCTTTCTTAAATATACTTTAAGAAATCACCTAAACATGTTTGGCAAGGTTGTAGTTATGATATGCTGTATTTTGAGTACTAATTCCAAGGAAGTGCAACAAAGAGGATAATTGCTACCATATTCTGCTTATAGACTTCTCAAGAAGATCTAGCTGTGCAAGGATGGAGAAAAGGTATTGGGCTACATAGGCCTTTAAATACAGAACGGCTTTTCTTATACTTAGAGCAAAATCTGTAAGACAATGGCTGGCTTCCTATACTGTGCTAAACTATGCTTTAGCAGTGACTAAAAGATCACAGTAAATGGGTTCATACATCCATAATCAATGCTTTACATATCACAATAGCTTAGTTCACACAAAATACTAAGCCAAAATAAAACAAACCACAGTATACAAACCCATTCAATAAAAAGTGACCTTACCTTGTTGAGTGCAACTACAAAGGGACATTTTTTGGATTTCAGCAGGTTTATAGATTCAATTGTCTGTGGTTCCAAACCATGCATGATGTCTACTACAAGAATTGCAATATCACATAGTGAGCTTCCACGATTTCTAAGATTGCTGCAAATTAAAAGAGTATTATTAACATATCTAACAGAAAAAAAGAGAGAAGTATGATCTGTAGTTTACCAAAGAATAAGTAATGCTGCTAATACAAATTCTATTAAGTAGAGATTAGGATATTGATTAGTCTATCAGTAATACAGATACAAGACCGCATTCCATTTAAAATACGTGATTAATTTCTACATCTGTGAATGTTTTTAACATTATATAGTACAAAAACGAAACCCCAGATTATATAAATAATCAACCATTACCTAAAAGATTCGTGTCCTGGAGTATCAATGATAAGCATTCCTGGAATCTTGACTGTCTCTCTGTCAAACTATCATTGCAAAATATTAGTTAACTTGATACTTAGGCAAACCAAATTTTTATAACAGTGTTCATGTTCGGCAACAGTGTTCATGCTTGGCAACATTTATTACAAATGTTCAATCCCAATCTCTTTTGAAGATACATTAACATTATAACTGTTAATATACAAGTTAACAATCAATTGATAACTTTAAATTATTATACAGCCATCTTTTAAGATCATAAGTTAAGGTGCTTTTGCTGCTAAGTGCAGCAGCAGAATTATTGTAAGTTGATTACAGCTCCATCTCTGTTGGTCTTTCCAACATAACAAACCAGTAACACAATGGGCATAAAGAGCAAAGACTGGAAGTCAATTACCTTCCATAAGGTAGGTAATTCAATTCTATTTAACTATCAGGAAGGCTACATTGTATCCATATTTTATTGTATTCTTGCAAGTACAGAATATTTAAGGTCAACAGAAATGGTTCTCTGAACATGGAACAAATAAACAGAAACCTACTGTTAACACTGATGACAATCATAGGCCCAAGTTAATATTTTTATGTGAAATGCATGTAAAGGGCTGAAAAAGATCCTACTTACAGTTTTCACCATCTTCGCTTGTTCATTAATGGCTTCAAGAGGAACATTAGTTGCTCCAATCTGCTGAGTGATGCCACCTGCTTCACTGTCTTGCACGTGAGTATGACGAAGCTGTATGAAATATATACCAGAATTATGAGATGGGAGAAAGATCTTATATTTCCTATTAATACACACAGAGTAGCTATTAGTTATTTGTGGTATAATATTAAACAGTTTCAATTACTACAAGTGTTCAATTTAAGTAAAGCCAGAAGTTTCCTTGTTAGCTAGCTAGTGATAAGCTGGCCTTACCTTATCAAGGATTTTTGTTTTTCCTGTATCTACATGGCCCAGCACACAGATAACAGGAGCTCGTAGTTTCTCAGTATTTGCATTTTTATTGTTTTCAACACGACGTTTCTAAAATTAAAAATTGACAGTAAGTTTTATTCATCTATTAAGAATAGAAAAGATACGTGCAATGTAAATAAGTCAGATGTGAGGATTCAAATATTTTCAAGAACAATGCAATATCCCCAGTGTTCATTAAAGAATCATTGCCTTCTTTTTTTAATAAACCTCAAGAATCATATGCTAGCTGACATCATAAGCAGATGTTTATATTTAGTTACTTACTAAAATTCTGTATCAAAAGGCAATAATCCTTGGCTGAAATCCAGAGCCCTCTCCAGTTCATGGCAAAAGGCAAAAAAAAGCTGTTTGGGAAAATTTTTAACTAAATACCTCAATTCGGCGTTTAGCTCTGTCATATGAACGTTCTTCTTTAGTGCGATCATCATCTGAATCATCATCTGAATCTGAACTTATTTCTTTGCTTAGCTTTTTTTCTACATTCTGTTTTGCAGCAGCTCGTGGCTCTGTTTCTTTTTCATCTGAAGTTTTCTCTTCTTCACTTCCTTCACTTTCTCCTTCTTCATACTCCTCACTCTCATCCATATCCTCATCTTCATCTTCATCCTCATCCTCATCATCTTCATTTTGTTCTTTGACTTCAATATGGACAGTTTTTCTCTCTGATGAGGAAATACAAAAGTTACTTAATATGATTCTAATCTGGCTCAGATAACTCTGCATAGCACAAGTATTTATAGGTAATATTGTAAATTGCTGAGAGTTCTTCTGAGGTTGGCAACATATAAAATATGTAATATATGCACTGCAGACTCATTTCTTCTGACCTGCCACATATGTGAAGGGGGAACAGTGCACCAAAATATCAAAGAGACAGTTTATTCTCTTCTTGGTTATGTTTCTACTACAGAAGATCTTGTTGAGAACAGAAACGCGGCCTTTCCCTCAACGTTACCACTAGCCCTTCTCACCCGGTAGGACAGCTAGATAATTTTTAAAAAGAACTAGATAGTTCTTTTAAATTGTTCTTCTAAAGATTGTTAAAGAACTAGATACTAACAAGAAAACAAGCAACAGGTAAACAAAGTAAAGTGAAGCACATTGCATTAAAGTATATATTCAGTCTGAAACACCCTTTTATTCATTTTTTGCATTGCTTGCTTACTAGGAAAACAAACCAATGCTTTAATAAAAACAAACAAAAGCCTCAGACTCCTTGTGACATTCTGTTCCTTTTTCAAAACACACTTACCTTTCCCTCTCTCTTCATCACTGGCCATAGCTTCCCAGTCATCTAATCCTGCATCTTCAGATTCTTCCTCTTTTTCTTCTGAAACTAAACAATGATACATTTTCTATGCAGAAAAGTTTATTTCATAAGTTACTATTGCAGCATGGTCACCAAAATAGTACAGGGCTGGGCATAAAATTGGACTAGCCACAGATTTCTTACTGACTTAATGTAAACATCATAGAGTAGCCTCACACATATATTAAGCTAAGGAAATTAAATGAGGATTCCTCAAAGAGCTGATTATGATACAGATAATTAAAGACTGAATGCCCAATTTAGAACTGACCTGGTTCAGCTTGAAGATTAATCTCCTCTTTTACAAGTATAACTGTTTCTCCAGGTTCTTCCACTGGGGATGCCAATTCTGTAATTTCTAAAAAATGTAAGTTAAAATGATTAGTTATGACCATTTTAAATTCATTTCATTGTTCCAGAACAAAGCTCTTGCAACCATAATTACATTACATTCTTCAGGTAACCTAAAGAAACAGTATTTTATTTTTGGTTTATTATACTTCTAGATTGCCTAATAACCAGAAAAAAGCACAGTGCGCAAGTGAAAAATCAATAGCAACTATAAATACAATATACATATCAATAATAACAGCAATAAAATAGTGTACTTTCAGAAACACTAAAATGCTTGCTCAAATGACAATGACTGGGAAAATAAACAAGGCTTCACCAATGAAATGACAACAGATAACAGGCAAGCCTCTATGGGAAGTACCTTTGACAGATGACCCATTAATTTTTGCAGACTTCCCTACACTGCAGACATGGTGAATTATAATTCCTGTGATCTCTCCAGTAATATGATATATCCATTTGATCAATTACTTTAGGCATTGTTGGCTGGGGGTGGAGGATACATCAGAAACAAGTTTTGGGAAAATGAAATTCAAATGGTACAGGATGTGATCATTAAAATAAATACAAAATGCCTGTAGATTCATAAAATAGTTAATAGTTAAAAACACTCCCTTGCAGGAGGGAGTGTTTCCGGCACCCTTTAAAGAGGCGTTGGTGCACCCCCTCCTCAAGAAGCCCTCCCTGGATCCTACTATACTGGACAATTTTCTGGTCCAGTCTCCCACCTCCCCTTCTTGGGGAAGGTGGTTGAGAAAGTGGTGGCTTCGCAGCTCCAAAGGGTCCTGGAGGAAACGGATTATCTGGACCCTTATCACTCAGGTTTCAGGCCCGGCTATGGAACGGAAACGGCACTGGTCGCTCTTATGGATGATCTCTGGCGGGAGCGGGATGGTGGTAGTGCGACCATCCTTGCTCTCCTTGATCTCTCAGCGGCATTCGATACCATCGACCACGGTAACCTATTGGGACGGCTCAGGGACATGGGGGTGGGCGGCACAGTGTTGTGCTGGTTCACCTCCTTTCTCCGGGGCCAATCCCAATCGGTGGTGATAGGGAGCGAGAGGTCCCATCCTCGGCCCCTCCTTTGTGGGGTGCCGCAGGATCTCTCCGCTCCTTTTCAACATCTATATGAAGCCGCTGGGTGAGATCATCTGTCATCATGGGATGAGGTATCATCAGTATGCTGATGATACTCAACTATACATCTCCATCCCTGGTGAGGTAAGTGATGCTGTTTCCGCCCTCTCACGGTGCCTGGAGGCTGTGAGGGTCTAGATGGGGAACAACAGGCTCCAACTGAACCCTGGCAAGACGGAGTGGCTGTGGGTTAATGGCTCTTCTGTATCCGGGACATTGTCATCGTTGGTTCTGGATGGGGTAGCACTGCCCCAGACAGACCCAGTGCGTAACTTGGGGGTCCTCCTGGACTCATGACTCCTGCTCGAAGAGCAGGTGGCAGCCGTGGCCAGGAGGGCTTTTGCACAGCTTCAGGTTGTGCACCAGTTACGCCCTTTCCTGGATTGGGATGCCTTGCGAACGGTCACTCATGCCCTCGTTATCTCCCAGACAGACTACTGCAACGCACTCTACATGGGGCTACCCTTGAAGAATATCCGGAAGCTGCAGCTGGTCCAGAATGCGGCCGCGCAGGCGATTTTTGGGGCCCGAAGAAGGACCCATATAACACCTCTGCTCCGTGAGCTGCATTGGGTACCAGTTTGCTTCCGGGTCCAATTCAAGGTGTTGGTTATCACCTTTAAAGCCCTACATGGCATGGGGCCAGGCTACCTGAAGGACCACCTCGCCCCCACGATCTCTACCTGTCCCACCCGATCTCACAGAGAGGGCATGCTTCGGATCCCCGCGGTAAAAGAACTCCGATTAGCGGGGTCCAGAAGGCGGGCCTTCTCTGCTGTGGCCCCCGCCCTTTGGAACATCTTGCCCCCGGAGGTGTGACAGGCCCCCTCACTACAGGCCTTTCGGAGGGACTTAAAGACATGGCTCTGCCATCTGGCCTGGGGCAGGGAGGGAAGAAATCAGAATTGGGGTTGGCTGGCCCCTTAGTGGTATGCTGTGCCCCAGCGGCCTCTTGGATTTCTTAGCTTTTTTATTTTTTAATGTTTGGTTTTATAACTTTTAACTGTACTCATGTTTTTTAGTATGTTGTAAGCCGCCCAGAGTCCCCCATTGTGGGGAGATGGGCGGGGACAAATTAAAATAATAATAATAATAACAACAACAACAACCCAAATAACATGGAAATAGCATCCTAATTAGTAAAGGCTATAAAGCTATAAATCAGAAACATTATACCACACAAAATTGGTCAGTCTTTTTAAAAAGGCAGAGAACTCTTCAGTGCTTTTGCTGCATGGCTAAAATACATTCATTATCCTGTGAAATTCCAATGTCTTCTGATACAAGTATGAGGTAGACAAAGAACTTTTAACTCTTACTGGCCATGACATGTCTTTCACTTTTCAGTTTATCTAATATGAAAGCAGAGAAGGAATGAACAATCACTTTACACAAACCTGTTCAGAACATCTCAGATTCTTACATTAATATTTTAAAAGCCAATCAAGAGTTTACAGAATCAGAGAATGGGAGAAGAGGTGTCTGGAAGAGGCGTTGGAGATTATCCAGTTCCATCCCCCACCCAGTGCAGGAATTCACCAGTAGGACATCTCCTGTCTTTAAACACTTTGGGCAAAAGAGATTCTAGCACCTCTTGATGGATTTCTCACTGGGCAGCACAACCCACTAACAACTATCCTTTTCTCTATAATGATGTATCAAAGGAGATACTTCGAAGCACAAGTGGTACAGTGACTGAAATGACGTTATGCTTTTCTTCTTGATTTTTAACCTCTTATTTCTGTATTTTTAAGCTGTCTATAAATAAGATTATCACCTTCTTTGCTTTCTTGCTGCTGTTGCTTTTTTTTCTTTTTGTCTTCATATATGGGTCTTTTTTTTGGTACTGAATCTTTGGATGGCACCTCAACACCTGCATATAAAACAAAAAACGAAAAACCTTCATCTCAACACATTTGATGACTAGGAACTGAATTTTGAAATTAACAAGACAGAATAAAATTTAAGGCCAAACATCTTGGCTCAAATAAGTCTAGACACTTAGGACTTTTAATATGAATTAGTTAATGTGCTAGTATTTTGATTTTAGTGTCAAATCAAAGCAAATCAAAATTTTTATTCGGTCATAGACCAGCAGATTTTAGTGTTATACTGGTACTGCTATTGTTTAAAAGCAGTAATATTTACAAACTACATACAGTGAAAAAAATACAGAAATTGCAGTTAATAACAATCATTTCTAATTTGCATGTCAAGGGAAGTAGAGTTGAAAAACATGACCTGAATGGCAACAAAGAGCTACACACAGGAGCAGAGTTCATTTGTAATTTGGCTTACTAAAACAAATTATGATGGTTTAAACAGGGCTGCAGACGCTGCAATTATGCTTGATTTACAGCTGTACAACTTGAGCTTAAGCATTATTTATTCAGTAATAATTTTCACTTAATTCCAAGGATGCTATTCCAAAGTAAGTGCACAGAATTGCAGTGCTTCTAGTTAGTATATTATATAAATAAGAACTAAAGAGCTGTAACATTTCAATTAAAATGTCACTGTGCTATCCTAACAACCAAACACTAGCAAAACATGTAAAATATTTTAACCTGAATAACAGGAAGAAAACTAATATACAGAGCAATCCTTACCCTGGGCTTGCAACAGCTTCAGCGTGGCCTCTGCCCTGGCTTTGGATTCCCTTTGAGATTTGGTTAGAAGCTTTCCCTCCTTCTTCAAACGTTCTTTCCTCTCCTTTTCTTTTTGTTTTTTCCTTTCCTTTTTTTCTTGTTCCAAGCGTTCCTACAAAAATCATAGTTTATGATTTCCACTTTATGATTTCCAGTGCATGTGGTTAGAACTTGGCATGCAATAAGGGTAAGGTTGCAATGCTGCACACATTCAGTTGGGAGCCTCATTTGGATTTCCTTCTAGGTAAACATATATAGCAATGGTATTACAAATACACTTACATGTAATTCAATAAGAAATAAAAGTCAGTGTCAACTGAACCCATAGCTTAATGTTTTCAATACAGAAAAAAATTAGGTGGCAAGGAATTCTAAGCACCTTTGCCTTTCAAAGTAAAAACATACAGTGACAAACTTGTGTCATCTTCTTCTCAACCTACAGGAAAAGTTTTAATACCTCTTCTTTGCGCCTGGCTTCTAACTCTTCAAGTTGCCTTATACGCTCCTCTTCTTCTCTCTTTGCTCTTTCCTCCTCTTCTTTCAGTTTAGCCAAGGCTTCTTGCATTGCTTTAACTGTGGCCTTACTGGGACCCTTTTTTTTCTCTTTCTCCTTTTCATCTTTCTCTCCTTTCTTTTTCTTTTTATCTTTATCCTTCTTCTTTTTCTCACCTTCATTATCATTAACTAAAAAGAAAAGTCAATTTCTCAAGCCCAAGACATAATTCTGTATAAGAAGAACTAAAAAGCAACAAAAGTTAGGCACATTCAAACTCTTGGCCTTTTTTCTCCCCCACATTTCGCATTACCCATGATAACTTCCCAAACTGTCAAGCACTAAAAGCCACTTGAAGGGAGGCACTTCTTTCTGAAAAGAGCCCTTCACAGATACCTTGTTACGTGCAAAAAAGATTACAGCATTTGCTTTAGCTCATTTTACACATCAGTGAATAAACTATCAAGGCAGCAACATGAATTTTAACTATTCAGTGTTCAATCAATTTTAACCACAGAATAGGTTTAAAGAAGAGAGATCATTGATGAGTCAGTAAGAATGGGTCCAAACTATAATCGGTACCATTCATCAGGTTGCATACTGAAACTTGCCAAACTCTAATAGCCAAAGAATTAACTATAAATACCCTTCTTCATAAACATGTCTTTCGCAAGCAAAAACCCAATTTCTCAATGTACATATAAATTCATACTGGCATCATTTGCTGACAGAGTCAAATATGAAAAGATTTGAGGCTAGATGCTACAAAGACTGATCAGTGTTATGCACAAACATTTCTCAGTGTATTACAAGACTAGACAAAAAGAAAAGCCAGTCACCCAACACTTTAATAGTCTGCTCTGAGACACTTTTTTTACTGCTTACGTTTTTGAGAAACCAAGTATAAACTTTAAAAAAATTTGCTTCTCACGTATTTCCCCAATGTTACTAACCTTCTGCTACTGCTGGAGTCTCTCCCTTTTCCACAGCGGCAGATGTTGATACCTGATCTGATGCAGTTCCTTTTTCAGTCTTCTTCAGAACTTCCTTCAGCTTTGCCTGTTCTTTGTTAGCTTCCAAATCTTCTTTTACCTTCTGTTTCTTTAGTTTAGCCTTCTCCTCTTCCCGCTTTTTCTTCTCTCGTTCTTTTTTTTCTGCCTTCTTCTGAGCCACAGTTTTGATTTTAAATGAAGAGTCCATGTCATCCCCACTTTCAGCCTCAGCCACCAGTTTTGCCTTCTGATTTTTCTTGTGCCCCTTTTTTGCCTCTGAGCCTTCGTCCAATTCATCTTCACTCTCACCAGAGGACACAGGTTGCGCATGCTCTTTGCTCTTCTTCACAATGCCAGCTTCATCTTCTTCAGAAAGTTCCTGTTTATTACCTGATTTCTGAACTTTTCCTTTCTTTTTTTTCAGCAACAATTCAAAATCTTCATCATCATCATCACTCCCAGAGGGTGTTTCTGTTTTGGGTTTGGGGGGCTTTTTAGACCTTTTTTCTTTGTCCTCCATTTCTTCACTTCCATCTTCCTCCTCCAAGCTTATCTTTTTACTCTTGCCTTTCTTTTTTTTATCTTGTTTTGACAGGCTAAGTTCTTCATTTTCATTCTCTACCTGATAAAAATTTTAAGTAAGTCATCAATTGAAAATAACAATGGAAATCTGTACATTTGGTTTGCAGCCACCACATTCTCTGACTATTGACCATAAACAAACAAAAACACCTCTCAGAAATATATCTCCCAGTATCTGGTTGGGAGCAGTGGGAAAACAAATCTGAATAAATGCTTCAGATGGTACTTAAAATAAAATCTTGTCCAATCTTGATGCAGATTTTTTTCTTAAAAGTGCAGTGCAGTTGTACAATAAAATGTGCTTTTTGCTGAAGTGCCTACCTTAAGATCTTGCATGTGTAAGTTTTTTGCATGTGACAAAGGAACCATCACAGGAAAGTACTGCATATGTGAACGTTTTTTTTCCTCTGGAGTGTTTCCAATTGCTCCTTGCTTTAAAGGAAATTTCTTTGGAATATAATTTTTATAAACCTTAAACGAGTAAGTTATTAAACTTACTGGTACTTAAACTTTTTCTGGTACTGTTGTCTGGTGCAATGTAATAAAAATTCATTTTCAATAGCACACCTGATTAAGTTCATATGTGTGAGAGGGGAGGGGCACAGAGTTGCAGGGCTTGGTGGAGGGAGGCACATGAGTTCGACTCAAGGCCAACAGCAGCAGAACCAGAGAGTGGGGTCAGGACTGGTGGGGCAGAAAAACCTTAGGAGCAGTGGTCCCCAAAGGGAGTAGGGGGCAAGCAGGCAGGCACTTTGTAGAGTCAGACCCAAGGTTAGCAACAGAAGTAGGAATGGAGTGAGGAAGATGTCTAAGGGCAGGACATCAGGACGGACAGCAGGGCAGGAAGACACTTAAGATAGCCTGTCTGGGAGGGGAGCAGGGAGCTGCACAGGTTACATGGCTGGAAGTTAAGGTAGGAATGCTGCAGAGTTGGCCTCTAGGTCAGTAGCAGCAAGGTCTAGAAATGGGCTCAGGAGTCTTTGCACATGATGGAGGGCAGCTGGCCAGCAACAGTCTGAGGCAAGTCTTGCAGAAGAGAGTGCTGAAGCCCAAGGCTTGTAACACCCCTTAAATTTGCAGCAGCCATACTGTTGGTGTTCCTCTACCTCTACTGTCAGATTTCTCCTGGTCATCATCTGAAAGACAGCAGCCTACCCAGACAGACTTTCAAAGGTTGGAAGGAAGCACCAGCTGCCTGGTAAGGTGCATGGCAGCATTAGAGCTCTCTTTTGCAACATCAACCTTTGGGGTCTTCCTGCCCCACTATCCTACATCCTTCTCACAGATTCCCCTAACCTGCTTTTGAATTCTGCCACCACTGCTGGCCTTGGGCCCAACTCTGCAGAGCACCCACTTGTGTCCTGTCAGTCCCACAACCTGTGCAGCTCCAAGCCCCTCTCAGAGAACTGCTGCGCAGCTGACTTAGTGCACCTTTCTTGATAGGAGCCTTCTTCCTGGCCCTTCTGTTGCTCAGCCTGCCTCCCCTGGCTCAAGCCCCCCAAGCCACCAACTTACTCCTTTCCTCCTTCCAGCAGCTATAGACCATCCCTGGGTGACTTCCAGGAGAGTCAGCAAGACATGGATGAGGATCTGAGTAGGACCCAGGCAAAAGCTACCATAAAAAATTGGATGGCAAGAGAGGGGTGCAGTGTGAGCCTGAAATACTGGAAGTAGGGGAGAATCAGACAACCCTCTTTACAACTCTTCTATCTCCACTGGACTCCTCAAAGGCCAGAATAGCTGTAGCCAGGAGGCATTGATCCCATGGTGAGGAGGCAGCATTTCCTAGACAACAGAAGCTTTATTTTATCAGCACAGCAGACAAATGAGTTCCAGATACTTCTGTGACAGCTTCTCCCATGCTCTATAAGGGTAGCCACACACTGGGATTTCCCTCCATTCCATTGTTCCTGAATTCAGCTCCCTCCTCCAGGGTGCACACATTCGCATCAGCCAGGTGATGCCTGTCCAAACCTGCT
Source organism: Python bivittatus (assembly GCF_059951505.1). Taxonomy (NCBI): domain Eukaryota; kingdom Metazoa; phylum Chordata; class Lepidosauria; order Squamata; family Pythonidae; genus Python; species Python bivittatus. The sequence continues at coordinate 43,423,974 of NW_028277074.1, read as the reverse complement.
TCTTAGGAACAGAGCACCCAAAGCTCCATGCAAGACTTCTGTTCTCCCTGGACCTGCTGGCACTGGGACCAAATTCTGACAGGGCTCCAATTTTGCATGCACAAAGGGGATAAAGAATGGAATAAGGATGCCATTTAATGCTAAACAGACAGTTGCCATACTCAGTAATACTAAGAAGGGTCTCATTAGTTTTATTCACCCAAACTCATTTATCATTTATACAGTGGGAGTCAAGGCACTACAAAGTTTCAGAGCTTTGTGGGAAGCAAAGTAAAAGATTATTCCAAACGCAGATGACACATTATGTTTCAAAGATCAATAGCCAGAAACTTCCTTTCCTAATATTGTTAGACTAATATATGACTTTGCTATTCTGTCTGGTTAATCTATAAGTTGGAGCATATCAGATTTTATGTCAGCATTGATTTTGATATGTAGAGGGCCTGGAGTTTTAGGTTGTATTCTGATTCCTTTGTGTATCTGGATATATGGATTGTAAGCAAACTTTTTCACTGGTGAATTTAAACTTATCTCTGGTTTGGACACAAATGAAATATATAGACAGATAGTCTAGCATTTCTTAAGCATTAGGACCAATGTGATTTAGGTAAAATATATTTCTATTGAACTTAAAATGGGATAATTCAATATAAAAATCCATTTTACGTATATGGGATACATCAGAGAAAGTTTAAAGGATGAATGCAATCACCTGGCTTATGGTGATGCAGTTTAGATACAGGAACATGAACTTATTAATTTTTCCTACCACTGTCACATTTTAATTCCACAGGATTGTTAGCATTATTTTAGATTGATCATTATTGGTTAAGGATGTATATACTGTATTGGTTATATTCCTAATATGTGAAGTTTATCCAAAAAAAATCAAGGTGTGGATTTTTTAGGTGTGGGAAAGAATTACACAACACTGGAAGGACAAATTACAAATAACTTAGAGCGATGGAATGCCGATATGTGTGATCAACAGCTTTTTTTTTCAAAGACTTCTGAGCAATCTGGTCAAATATTTTGGAGGTGTTTTGTTCATAAGGTAACTTTCCAGACCACTTTCCAGGTAGGTGGGTAAATTTCAGTGTTAAATTATTACATGTAGTGTTTCCAGATATATTAATCTGACACAAAAGACATATTTTAAAACTTAGAGTGCAATACTTTGAGTACCACTCTTGCCAGTATTTTTACCTTCACTATAGCTGGTTCTTTTTCAACTTTCCCTCCTTGTGCTTCTAGAGACAGCTCTTCCAACTCTTTCAGGATATCATCTTCACTGTAATAAGAATGATATTATTTAGATTCTGCTTATATACTAATAAAACAGAAGTCAATAATTGGATAAGCCTGATGCTTAAAGTAGTGCTGCTCAACAGTCTAAATCATAACATTCCTTCCCTTTCATCTTCTTGAAATTGCTCAAAACATTTTAAGGGAAGGAAACATAGAGGTCTGGGTGAATTCTACACTATATACCCTGCCATCTTTTATTTTCCAAGCGAAAAAGTATCATATAAACACACAGCAAGTTAATGCATCTATGGGATTGCACTCTCATGTTCCTCCATCTGAAAAACTACTTAAGAAGAAAACTAGAGTGGTGGGTCCATCACACCAGGTGACATATTTTGTTCTAGATCTCATATAAAACAATGAGGTTGGGCAGTGAAATTGAATGGAAAATGATAGTTTGGTAGCAATAGCACACAGATGAATGGAGAAGACAAGGCACTTTTGTCTTGGCTGAACAACTCTATGTTGTCAGTAGGATGCTACAGATAAATTTCTGTTAAGATGCTGCCATCCCTGAAAGTGCCAATAAACTACAGTGATGAAAGACTAGATTTAGTCGCTTCCGTCCCTATCACAAATCTGTTTTAGTTATCATTGAATGCACTTGTACAAGCCTTGGCTCCAAATATAGCTTTTTAGCCCCCACTCCCCAAAACATGCCAGAAGGATATTCACAAAAGTCTGCTTCCATGCATCTGTAATCTTAATTGTATCAGAACTATAAAGTACAAGTTTTGTACTTACTCATAATCCTGTTTTTTCTTTTCTTTTTTCTTCTTGCCTTTAGATTTTTGAGGCTCTTGTTCCTTGGCAGCACCTGCTCCCTCTATTTCAGCAGCAAGGGCATCAAGATCAAGATCATCCTTGGCACTAGAACACCCAAAAACATTTTTTTTTCTTCAAAGACTAAAGAAATATGAAGCATATCTGATACAGAAATCAAAATTTATACTTTCTAGTACTAGCGTTTTAGAGAAAACTTCTCTACGAAACAGCTGATTCTCTGAGAAACAGCTAACTCATTTTTTAAATTATTTCAGTACTGCAAGTCCTATTCAAGAGGCCCAAATCTAGCAGACTTTGGCTAGATATACAAAGGGGTTATGTAATGTCACTGTTTAGTTCATTATTTAGTACATCTCCTAGTGCTGATTTTTTTTCCCTCTAACTGCTTGACTTTTCTTTGAGGAAATCACAGCTTCCATGTCCTGCTGAGTACAATATGCTCCAGAGTTGCAGTACAATGGGTTTCACCTGTGGGGCACTGCTCATATTTATAGAGACAGAGAAAATCTAGCCAAGAAGTTTTCTGTCTAGTAAGACTGGATATTATATTATATTATATTGGATATTATCTGCAGCTTAAACTAAAGACTCCTTTGAGACTCCTGGCAACTTTGAAGACAATATAGTTTTCTTAGCAACATTACTTAAGCAGTTTAAGACTGCCTTCTTCCAGGGTGCTTTTTTGCTTTCCCAACCCAGGGCCTTCCTGGTGGTCTTTCCTCCAAGGACTAAACAGGTCCAAAGAGCTTAGATTCTCAAGACCAGCCAAAGTCACTTGATTGTTATCTATAGCATTTGCAATGTACAAAAATCACACGATTAAAATTCTCTTTCACCACTAACTTACAGTTAAAGTTTATCATAGAATATATCTTAAGCATCTTCTGTAACAGGCATATGTTAATGAGCATTAGAAAAATACAGTCCATGTCAGAATGTGTACCGTTTAGCTTTCCCAGATAAACATAACATAAAGATGTTTGAAATGATTCCAATGTAAGCCCTTATACTTAGAAAGTTCAACAGTGTAAAAGAAAAGCAATGGAATGGGGGTGGTATGAGACGTTTGAAGAAAAGGCCACATAAACTGTGAAGTTTGCTCTAAGATAATGAATTATTCTATGTGGAATTCCCTCCCTCTGTTTTTGAAATACAAGACATCTTGTTTACAAAAACTAAAATACATAAAAATCATAGCTAGAATCAATTTGAAAAACTGATAAATAAAATAGGAGTCAAAAAGCCAACACATTTTTGTACCTATTCACTAGAAACCATCAAAGCCAGGCATCTTTCTCAACCTCATAAATTTAATTAGTTACAATTTCTTGAAGCAAACAGGTAAAAATTATTATTCTGACCCCATGATAAACATAGCAATCTTTCTGTAAAAAAACAAAACAAAAAAAACCCCCATATCATCTTCTATTGATGAAGAAGTATAACTACAAAATATAAAATAAATGCAATAAATTGTTAATTAATAGATCTGGAATTGTATATACTTTCACATTTATGTCCCAGATAGATGGTACAGTGGTACCTCAGGTCACGAATTTAATTCGTTCCGCAACTCTGGTCGCGACCCGAATCAAATTTTCCCATAAGGTTCAATGTAAATAAGGTTAATCTGTTCTGACCCCTACGAATTTGGTCGCCAACTGATTTTGGTTGCGACCCAAATCAAATTTTCCCATAAGATTCAATGTAAATACAGTTAATCCGTTCTGAACCATATGTATTTTTTTTTTAAACCACAAAAATATGACACAAAGTACAGTACAGTACAGTATGAAGAGAGAGAACGCTAACCTTGCTTGAGGTGATTTCTGGCGTGGAGGACAGGAAGGCGGGTGGGGAGGTGGTTATTGTTTGGAGGGAGAGTCCCCCTCCCTACAGGAAGCCACGACCACGTGTGTCAGCAGGGAAAATGGCCACGGATCCTGTTCATCACCCGATGTGGAGTTCGCGAATGGAAGCAAAATTTTGCAAACGGTGCTGTTCGTGATCCGAATTGATCATGAACAGAAGCGTTCGTGACCCGAGGTACCACTGTATAATATTTTGTTGCTTACTTTGAGTCTAGAAGCCTAACAGAGTTCTCTCACTTTTTCCTATAACATTGCCTGGTGCAATCTGATAAAAATCCTAATAAAAAGGTTTATTAAACTCATATTTAGCAGATATCAAAGATCTAAATAAGGAAATGTATGGGATACCTAAAGAGCTAATAATTCCTTAACATTCTCTCTAAGAATTTAACTTCAGCCAACTGTTGCTTGTTTTTATAAGTATATGTGATAATAAGACCCTAAACAAATACTTCAGCAGTTTCTCATTACAAAAGACAGTGTTGAAACTAAATCTGTTAATACAAAAAAATCACCTCTTTCTTTTGCTTAATAAAATTTTTATTTTTCAGCAATGTTAACTATAAAGATGACTTAAAAGAGCTATTTAAATTTTTATCAAAATAAAACAGTTATCACAGAACCACTGTCTGAAATTACAATAATGTCTACTTGTATAAAGAACTAGTTATATGGAGATAATTTTGCTAGAAACAATTTCTGTATGCAGAAGAAAGGAAAGTATATTCCAGATGGGAAGGATTAATAGAATGTCAAGTATCCAATAAATAAAATTAACTTATGTAATACTGCAAAATATTACAAATCAGAGAATATAATTTGAGTGACAGTGTGTTATGATCTAAAAGTGATCCTGTGTTTGATTCAAATCCCTCTATTATATGGTTCACTGTGTTAGTATACAGGTGTAGAAAACAATTACATCATTGTTCTGCAGAACTTGTGTGTTAGTGAAGATTCTCAGTCATCCAGGTGGAATTATCTGGAATGGCAACTGGACTTCTTTTCTTTTGTTTTGATACGTTTCACTGGGGTCCCCCCTAACCAACTTTCTAAACTGAAGATGCTGCTTGGACAAGCAGCAAAATGTATCAAACAAAAAGAAAAGAAGGCCAGTTGCCATGACTCAACCTCCAGATGCAGAACTTGTGGTTGATATAAATTCAGGAGTGTTAGATGTTGACAGGCCAACTGGTCAATAAATATTAAAAAGCAAGCTTATTTACCCTGACATTTCTTTAACAATTAGTTTAGAAAATCTACTGATTAAAATCACAATACTTCTTGCACATTAAGAATTACTACTTATATACATCTCTTCCTCCCACGCTTTCTGTAAAAGTTGTTTATCTTTAGGGAGAATATGTATCTCCTAGGGGAAAAAAGGCAATTTCAGTACCCATATTTTTCAACAGCTCATTGAAGATCCCAACTCTTTAACATTCTATGTTACTGAGAGTATTATTAGATATTAATATTAAAATGTGAGCATTAAAAAAAACACACGCCATACAGACCTCTTTGAAAACTCAAGCCAAGAAAAAGAAAAAGGAAATTATAAAAAAAGTGATAACATTAAAAATAAAAGCTATAAGCTCCATTCTTAAATAAAGACAGAATTAAATTAAAAGGGAGGAAGAAAAGGGGACATGAGGGAAAGGAAAAAAAGACTGAACACAGCTGCAGACAAAAAACCTGCCATTATTCCCCTGTAGTCAAGGACATACAGATATAAAGCTAATATATAATTAAGAGTCAAAGATAACACCCAATAACAATTCTTTTTAAAAAAATCCACTTTTGATAGGAACTTAGAGGTGAGATATGTTTTAGCCTCCCCATGATTATGAAATGATTTTCAGTGCCAGTTGATCATTTTAGATTTTTTTTTCCAAGAACTATTTCAAGTTCAAATTAATATTTCTCTGTGCTGGTGAACCTCCTTGGTATAATCTGAGAAAACCATAATGATTTTATCTCCTTAGTCTAGTGTGTGTGTGTGCCTTCAACTTAATGCTGACTCCTGGCAACTGCCTGGACAAGTCCCTGCAGTTTCCTTGGCAAGATTTCGGAAGTGGTTTGTCATTGCCTGCTTCCTAGGGCTGAGAGGGTATGGCTGGCTCAAAGTCACCCAGCTGGCTTGGTGCCCAAGGTGGGACTAGAACTCATAGCCTTCCGGTTTCTAGCCTGGTGCCTTAACCAGTACACCAAACTGGCTCTCACCTCAGTCTATTACTTGAACAATTTAAGTCTTCTGTAAAAATTCATTCCTCACAGGAAATCTGAGGCTGAGTAGCTGTAACAAAAAAGATGAACTGGAATGTAATGAGCCCTCTCAATATCTAATTGATAAACTTCATGCAAAGCCAACACTTTCTGATTAGGACTTCCATGAAGTCCCTGTCAAATAGTCATGCAACAGAGAGATGCCAGGGACATTATTTCGTCCTGTTGAATCTTAACAGCATTTAGTAATTAGAGATATAATGGTTAATTTCACATGATCTTCCAGCAAGCTATTCTATTCTAGAGTGCCACATCTAAACTGGCACTCATAGTGTTAATAGCTTTTACATCCACTTTGATCTCCAGGAGAATGGTTGTCACATCTTCCTCAGAGGATAGTTGCTGGCAGAATTTTCTTTGGTGCCATAAAGACAAGTAACAAACCAGTGCTCTCTAGTAATCATCCAGTAATCATCCAATCTGACAGTAGCAATTAAAGTAGCAATTAAATACATACCAGAATGAAAAAATTGTATGGGTGGCCATCTCTCTCCTCCCATTTTTCCTCTTACTATTAAAATGATTGAGTGGAAACAGCACTTTTACTCACCACTTTCTGAAAAACAAAGGGCTTTGTCCTATTTTAGGCTGTTCTATATTTTCCTGTCTATAGTACTGGCTTCTTCTGTCTCAAGTGTGATGCTTGCATATTAACCATACTAGGCTGTTTCATCAGCACTTAGATCATGCTCTGGTTATTTACCATCGCCAACTGATTTTCCCCATGTTACTTTGGGAGGCAGGATCCAATATTTAATTTCAAGACTGGTAAAATGCACAGACAGTAGTTAATTACCACTAACGATCGTATAGAAATAGTCACACAAGGAGTTTATTGGTTTTCTGTCAGATGTAAATGTTGCAGGTTCTGACATCTACAAGAAGCTAGGCATGTATAAGGCTCTGATGAGAAATGCGTAGGCCAGGGGTCAATAGTACAGGCAGGAGCTGGGGCAGAATGCTTCGTTTCACAAGGGCCCCAAGAGCAAACATCCTAGTTGCTCATCTCACTGTACTCTTCTTGTAATGAAGGCCATTTGGGCCAGAAAGCTTTCCCTAACATAACCAACATAAAGAAATCCAGACAATTTCTTCTGGAGTTAATTGTGATTATCTTCAACAAGTGGTGTCACCACTAGCAGGAATTGTGTGATCCCGTTTAACTTGCTTATCAGTTAGTTTACCACACCAGATTTGAGTCAAAGGCCAAACGTGTATCTCTGGAAGCATAGCCCTTTACTTCCCCCAAATTTGACAAAGTCTTTAAATAGCTCTAGCTCTCCTAACTGGAAAAGCGACTGCACCGAGAAGCCGATGAAGTCGACCAGGAAAGCGCGCACACCTTAAAATAATTGCGAAGGAAGCATGACTAACAGCGCCTTTTAATGAACAGGCAAACAAGTACTGGATGGGCCCACAAAAGTAGGCGCTCCAGCCACGGAAGTCCCCCAAAGGTCAATGTAAACGCATTCGGGAGGCCCCCTCGCCCCCCCCCAGCCTTTCACACGTGAGGGCAGAAAATGAGACACGCAAGCCTCTGGCCGCAGCTGTCATGCGTTGCGTCCTCCGAGTGAAAGAGGAGCCACCTCACATTCTTCGCCCGAGGAAGGGTCGTCCCTCCGGGCAGCCTGACTCAGCGTGGTGGAGGGTGAGGAAACGCAGGGCCTCCCCTGGGCCGGCGGGGACCGATTATTCCCGTTCCCCGCCCACCCAGGCCACGTCCGGGGCTCCGGGTACCTGTCTTCGCTCTTGTTTTTCTGCTTCTTGCCCATGGCTGCGCCCGCAACCGTCTCTCGGGGCCGGCGCTCTCGCTCGCTCTCCTTGCGCAGGGCCCAGCCAGCCGCCTCCACACGCGAAAGGGCACATATGGTGAGAGGCCAACGCGAACCCTCCACCCGGCAGCGACCGACGCGCGCAGGCGCCTCACCTCTGGCCCCCGGCGCGCGGCAGGCGGGGAATTGAGGCGCAGGAAAAGCAGGTCACCTCGCCGGGGTTCTGGCTGCTGCGGCCGCCGCCTCTGGACGGAGGACGAACCGCAGCCAGCCGCGCGAGGCGGGCCCGAATTCAAGATGAGCCCGAACGCACGCCCGAACGAGCGGGGCGACCGAGAGCGCTCGCCGCCCTTCGCTGAGGGCCATCCCGGAGGTCGAGGGTGGGATCTGAGGGGCTTGCAAGGTCCCGTGTGGCGTGAACCCGCTTGACCATGGCTTATTCCCAGCTAATGGCTTAATGTGACTCAGGAGGCGTGTGTGCTGTACGAAGCATTGCTTTTTTTTATTAATCCCCCTTCCCCTTCACTTAACAGAAGCTTTTAACATAAATCGTTATTCAGTGTAAACGCGAACGAGCCGTTTCCCGCACGTTTATTGAGAGAAGGGTGTGCGCCCGACGCATGCGCAATAAGACCGCCACCTCTGACAGCTAACTGCTGCGTCAACAATAAAACGTCTTCAGGACGCGTCGACGAGAGCAGAGGCGCATGCGTGGGAGTCCCGGCGGCGTCCCGGTTCACCCGCTGGGCAAACCGCGGGAGGCCAAGGGCCCTTTGGGGGGCTTCTTTGTGAGGCTAGTCGGGGCGACAGAGGCTGAGGGGGAGATTTTTTGCGGTTCTGCGCTGAAGGGTGTTTCCTTGTGGCTTTTCGATTTCTAACTAGTAAGTATCGAGCTGGATGGTTACTGTTTGGTTAACTGGGTCTCGGAACGGTACAAATAAACGGTGCTTATGTCTTCATATTTGTTTTGGGAAGTCTTGCCTCTGCTGACGGAGATGAGGGGTGGGCTGGACGCATCTCTGTTGGTTTTAGGCTTGGGTGTCAGCTCTGGACTGATAGGTGTATTTTCCTCACCTTCCCTGTCAGAAACTGCCTTTTCAGACCCGGCTTCCCCTCAATTGCTTTTCATCACTTTGGGAAAATAAGACGAGATATTAGTGAGGGGCCATCTGTAAGGAGAAGGGCGACATCACTAGTTTTAACCCACGATTAGCGGTTAAGAGTAAATAGGTTTGTCCGTTAACGTTAAAGCCGTTGCAGAATTTGAACAGAAAGAGATCTCAACAGCGTGTTGTGTTTCTACAACAGCTGAAACTGGTATTTCAGATTCTTCTAATTGAAATAATATTTCCAGAATACGAAGCATGATGTCATCAATACATAAAATTATATTTAAAGCAGAGTAGCATTCACTTTGGATCTTGCTCCATTGTCTATGGATCTTAATGCAATATATTTTACAGAATTTAATAGGCTTACAAAACACCTATCCCAACTATTTTTGTGACAACCAAATTTGGGGGGAAAAAAGTAAAATACAAATGAATTAAAGGGCATAAATAGAAGAGCCTTCCTGCCCTCCTTATTTTCTTTGGTCGATTGTTCGCTTTTTTACTTTAGCAACTGAACTAGGTGGGTAGTTGGAAATAGCTCACTCAAAATCTTCTTGTTGTTAAACTGGACACTGAGCGCAAAACAAGATGGGTGGCTGTAGTAAAGTTTCCCCCTCTATTTTCTCATTATTAAAGTAGGTTATGAAAATTATACTTAATAGGTACCAATTCACAAGAGGCATTTGTGTTACAAAGAATAAGATATCTTTTCCAAAATTGTGTCTACTGTGAGAGAGATTTGTAATTTAATGCATGTATAAAATACCTTACATGTCTGAAAAAAGGTTCATAATATTATGTTGTTTTGGTAACTTTATTTTTTGTAGAGTGAGAAACATACATTTAGGAACTATTTCTTGTAGCATACCTGAGATTTATCCTGAGTCTAATTATGAATATTTTGGATGCAATAAACAAAGCATCTTTGCATGCATATTGTTTTGATTTGGGTTTTTGCCTGATTTAACAATAATACAGTACATTATATTGGCATGACAAATCATTATCATGAGATATAACTCATTCAGAAGCAATCATTTTGTCAGTCTTGCCAGTATGTTAGGTCAGGGATCTTTATATATTTGTTAATTTACCTCCAAATAGACTCTTTTACTGAGGTCTTGTGCGCTAATGCCACATGAAAATTTCTTCCATTTCTGATGTTATTTTCTTGTCTGTATGCTACTTGATTCTTTTTCTTTCCAAGAGAGCCTTATTTGGTGTTATTTTAGGATGATTTTCAAGAACATTTACTGCAATTCACTAGTTAACATTTTCATTAGACATGTGCTAACAAATGCTATTTAATATATTTCAAATCCTGTTAGTACATGTTTATGTCTAAACTGGCAGGTCCAGATTAGTAACTGTTAAAGGTAGAATTAGATTCCATCAAAAAGGAATCTATCAAGGAGGTCTTAATAATGCTTTTATTATAAATATAAGCTGCTCTTATATTAATTCATTCTATATTGCTGACCAGATCATACCCACTTATTTAACACCACAGTATCTGGCTTTTCCAGACTACTCACCAACAGTGGTAAAGTGTGCATTGGTCTCAAAAAAGGATTACCTCCAAGAGCCAAATGGCATCACTGCCCCTCTCTTGAAATCTTGGCCTCATGGTCAGTGATCTGATAAAGAAAAAGGAGTTTGATTTCTTTCCTCCAGCCCAAGATTACTCTTTGTTTTCTATATGGAGACAAAGACATGTGTTTTATTTGAGCATAGGAAGAATAAGAATGAAGTCATGGTTTTCTTCTTACTATGTTTTCAGAATTATATATTCAAAATCAATTTATTACAGTCATAAGATGAACCCAATTCTGTAATTAGAGTATAGTCTTAATTATTGAGAATTTGTTAAAGCAAATGATTCTGAAAAAAATCATAGCGTCTGATTTTATCCAGATGGACTTGAAATTATGTACTGTATGTTTTCTTATCTGCTTACAGTTTTAAGGGAATGTTGCCCATTATAAAATAAGAATGGGCCGAGGTTGTGCTCCATAACACTGTGCAAAGTATGAGAATTCTGTACAAGATAATTTAGTATAGAATTCCTCATCCCAAGAGTAGCAAATTTGAATTCTTCAGTAATCCTCTTTTAAGAAAAGATAAATTTATAATGCTGACTAATAATAAAAACAGTTCAGATATAGATATCTGATCCTCTAAGAATGACAATCCACTCCCTCAGTGCAAGGCCAAACCAAATAATCAGAAGAAAATAATGCTGTCAACAGTGTTCTGTCAAATGACCACTATTTAACTTAAGCACAAGAGTCAGCTGCAATCAATTTTTCAGTTAAATATTTTGAATACTGTGCTGAACCTGCTTCCAAATCCCACGGATATTTCTGCAACACCATGTATACAAATGTAGTCATAATAAATATATTTTCTATTCTGCCTGGTTCTAATTTAAAATCTACTTCATTTTTCAGGTTTAATGTGTCTGCTGCTAATTTGAAAAGAAAATGGATGCAGATACTTCTGTTGATGTATTTTCAAAAGCTCTGGGAGCTCAGATGCTTCAGACAGCCAAGATTGTAGAAGAACAACTTGATGCTGAAATGCAGAAATTGGATCAGATGGATGAAGATGAACTGGAACTTCTGAAACAAAGAAGGCTTGAAGCACTCAAGAAAGCCCAGCAACAAAAACAAGTAACTTAGCATTTCTAAGGGTCCAAAACCCTTCTAATATATTGCATTCATAATCTTGGCAGTATCTCTGGAAACTAGACCACTTTTATCCCAGTAATGTGTGAGGTGTTGGTTAACAAAACGTTAGTTTGCCTCCAATCACAGGGATTAGAGATGAAGTGAAATTAAAATAGTAGTAAATCCAGCCAAAATCTGTGAGATGTCCTCAATATTCATATGTTTAGGATTGCAGCCTTACAATCAATCTTTGGAGATTTAATCTAAAGTGTTTTAACAAGTTCAATGAAATGGATAAGTATTAATTGCCTCAGGTACAATCCTATGCACCTTTGGAGAAACCCCTGTTGACTTTAGTATGGCTTGGTTCCCTGTAGTCATGCATAGTACCTGATAGGTAGCTACTATAGCACTATACTATACTGTACTATACTATAGTTCCAGTTTCTTGAACTCTTGATGTTGGCTGATGAAGAACAAGTGTTGAACAATTCCTACTAAGCTGCTAAAGCCAAAACTGTCTCTTCACTATTTTCAGAACATTGGGTGAATAGCAGCTGTATGTACCCAAAAACACCAGTCCGTATATATCTTGAGACTTCCTGAGCATTACATTTATCAACATTAATACTCAATTGTTGTGATATAGAAAGCTGAGTATACACAATAGTAATTGAAAACTGGTATTAAAGGGGGGGGGCATGAGTTTTTTCTGTTAAACAAGGCATGCACAGTTTTTGTAGAGCCAAACGGTTACCCTTTAGCTTGAGTGGTATGCAGGAGGCCACAATTTAAAAAAAAGAGGTCAAGTGAAAAACTGAACTTGATTTAATTTACATTTGCAGTGTAACTCAAATTCAAATTAATTAATTGAAGTTCCTATGTGGGTAAAATGGCTTAAAAATTCCAGTATTTAGCTGAAATACAGGTATTTATGACTACTAATTAAATTACATACTTATCATTGAACTTGTTAAACACTTTAGAGTAAATCTCCAAAGGTTGATTGTAAGGCTGCAATCCTAAACATAGGAATATTGAGTAAGTTCCACAGATGTCAGGTATGTACGGACAATGGTTGCAGTCCTGTGTAGTTCCTGAGTATAATCAATAGACAGGTTGGGACAAGTATGCTCATAATTCCACTGGGAGTTTACTTCATATTAGTACAATATTAACCATTAAAACTTCATTATCTTTTCAGAATGCAAGCTTTCTCTATTAGTCTTTTTTTTTTAAGTTCTGGAAATGATTTATAATGTTGAATAGCTTTTTATTTAAATATATAATTAATCTTGGAACTGATAACATTTACCAACTTGAAACCATATCAGAAATGCTAAAATTACCACCAACATAACTTTGAAGTTAGGGTTTGGATTCATCAGATAAAGCTTAGATATAATAGAACTTGTTCTTACAGAATAATGGTAGAATTATCATCTTATGTGCAACATTTCAAGGAATGATTTCTTTCATGACATCAGGTATAAAACTTTGTATTCTTATCAATAGGAATGGCTTTCAAAAGGACATGGAGAATACCGAGAAATCCCCAGTGAGCGAGAATTTTTTCAAGAAGTGAAAGGAAGCAAAAATGTGGTCTGTCATTTTTATAAAGATTCAACCTTCAGGTAATCCTTGCTAAAACCAGCTGTCAAAGAGATCTCAGAAAATGTGTGAAAGTTCTTTTTCTAGTACTGATTGCGTTAGTGTATCATTTTAGCAATTTAACCTCTTAAACTGAATCAATATTCATCTGATAACTTGGGCATGGCAAGAGCCATAATTCCTCAATAAAAACACTGCTCACTTAGGGTCTAACCCTAACCATAGTGGTTATTTAGAAATAAATCTCATTGTTAAGTTGGATTTCCTTTCTAGTTAGTGCATAGAATTGCTGCCATATTTTTAAATTCAAGAACCCTTTATAAAACCAGCTGCAAGTTTCTAGTAAACTGCATTTACAGTATGGTATGCCATATTTCACTTAGCCATCGTTTGTTGAGTAACTATAATATATTGGGTCTCCATATCATGCAAAACCAAATCAAGGATGTACATTATGGCTTGGTTAAGATATGAAATAATTCAGTGACTCTAAGAACAATTATCTGAAAGATTTATTGGTCAACTTGATGGCAGTGATCTGAGGTAACCTTCAGATCCAGTTTTTGCATTTTTCACAGTATCAGCTCCCAATGTCAAAATGAAGGGAAATAGTAAAATAAATTTTGTGTACGTGCTTGATAATTTACCTACATGCTTATTTTAATATTTATGTATTAATTATGTCTCTGTAAGGAAGAATTTCCTGAAGGTAAGAGGTCTTAAATGGCAGAACACTGTGCCTAGAACAGTAATGGACTTCCTTTCACTCCTTTTCAAACCAACAGGATGACAAACTATCAGGGATGGTTTAACGGATTCCTTTACTGAAAAGGGGGATGGATTAGATTACTTACAAGGTCCATTTTAACTCATTTATTCTATGATTCTGTATTACCATTTGTATAGCAAAGTTATCCTTGTGGTATTTTTTAGGCAGTGCAAAGCATTTGAAGGAGCCTTCAAATGAAGCACCCCTCCTGAAACTATTGAAACAACCATATTCTCCAGAACACTTGGCTCATTCAAAGGGCTTCCCAGGACATCTCTGCATTTGTATGGAAACATGTGTAGACAACATTTCAGCTGTCACTGCCAGTGAAGCAACTATGTGTGCAGAAACTTGCAAAGCACACCTTCAAGTGCTTTGCACAGTTTTACTTGAGCTAGAAAGCAAGAGGTGACTTCATATTTCACTCTTAATGCATTCAATGTTTTTATTTTTCCTCAGATGCTTAATATTAGATAAGCATTTAACAATACTTGCAAAAAAGCATATTGAGACAAAGTTTATCAAGTTAAATGCTGAAAAATCACCATTTCTTTGTGAGAGACTTCGCATCAAGATCATTCCCACATTAGCACTAGTAAAAGATGGAAAAACTCAAGATTATGTGGTTGGTTTTACTGATCTTGGTAACACAGATGAGTTCACCACAGAGACTTTAGAATGGAGATTAGGCTGCGCAGATATCATCAACTACAGGTAAATAAAATTGATTTTACAACAGTAGCTGATGCAATACTATTTATATAAAAGATTGTCTTCGTGGCAAAGTAGTGAAATGGATATTAAATTATATTAAATCATTACTTTTGAGGCTAACAGTTGCTGCTTTCCTAATTTATGAATTTTTACAAATGTATTACAAATATTTTTAACTGTCTGGTTCAGTTAAAAGGCTGAACTGCCTTCACTGGCAAAAGGGTTAGGGTTAGTGTCAAGCAAACCACCAATACAAGATATTCCAGAGTACAGAGCCCATCATATAGAAGGCCAGCCTTCAGATCCACATCCACTAAATACTTCAAGGGAGAAAAGCCTCAGAATCTCCTCCTGCATGCATAGATGGACCAGATAAATTTCTCTGGAGGAGATGGTCCCTAAAGTACCCGGGAGCCAAGCTATATAGAGCTTTATAGGTCAAAACTAATCATTTGAACTGGGCTTGGAAGCCTATTGGTAACTAATACAGCAACTGGAAAATGTGTGTAATACTTTCATAGCAGCTCTTACCCATTCACAGCGTGGCTGTAGCTTTCAAATGGTTTCCAAAGGCAGCCCTAGGTGTTTTTGGACAAAGCACCCTAGTACAAGTAGGACCACAACTGACGCACTAGCCTCAGCTAGATTAGTACTAGGTCAAGTTTCCATCTGTTGTTCCACCAGCAGCCTCAACTCCAAAAGGACCCAGAATTGCAGACCAGTTCCTTTTAGGAAAAGAGTCCTGTCCAGAGCTACTCACTGGGACCATCTCAGAGTCAGAATATTTCTGGACAAACAGTAACTCCATTTTTCTGGAATTAAGTATGAGCTTGTTCCAGATCCTTGTAGCTTCCATACACTGGGCTAGGGCTTCCATTGCATCTCCAGTTCAGCCTGAGATGGCAGTGTAGATTTGAATATTATCAACACACTGATTACTTCATGCACAACCAGATGATTTCCCCTGGTGCTTCATGTAAGTATTCAGAAGTAGTGCAGAGAAAGTTGTTTGACCACTCCTTCCCACTAAAATAGGAGTGGAACCACCATAAAATGGTTTCTCCAACCGCCAATCCTTGTAGGCAGTCTAGTAGGATACCATGGTCAATGGTATCAAAAGCTGCTGAAAGTTCTAATAAGACAAAGAGAGGTACCCTCCCACCCTCAAGATCCCAACGCAAGGTATCCAGAGCCATAAGTGCTGTTTCTGCTCCATATCTGGGTTTGAACACAAACTAAAAAGAATTCAAATAATCCTCTTCATGTCCAGGTACCAGCAGAGCAGCACAGCTAGTCACAGCAAAGATGCCATGCACAGTCATTGCCACCGCCATACCAGCACAACATTTCAGCTGTTGGTGGACCTGAAATATGGGAAGGCAAATTTCTCACAAAGCTATTGCTTCATCACTTCCCAACCAGGTTTTGGTAATACATGCCCATTCATCCATCACCATGCAATGCTGAATGAGATCTTATTCAAGATAAAAGTAACATTTGTCAAAAGCAGCTTGAATCCAAAGCCACCAGTTTTTGGCAGAGACTGATGAATACGGGAACTTGAACCAAATTGCTGGTCACTCACACCTGCTATCTCTCTCCTCTCTTTCCTCTCTCTCAAAACAATTTTGAGCCTGAATGCCACTGGGTCAGCCACCAATCAAATTCCTTCTCCTTTTATTCCAGTGTTCTCATTCAGGTTTATTCTTTTCTCTGTTCACTATCCTGTTCTTTTTCCTGCTGTCTCCACTTTTCAACCATTAATCCAACCACATTCAATCTTTCCTGATCCACTTTGACTTTCAAATCAGTCTCAGTTGTCAAACATTCTAATTACTACACTGCTCCAAATTTTCCAACATCCTTCCATATTCTACTACAAGACCACAGTGATACTAGACACCAAACAAAAATTAACTTGTTTCTGGGTGCCATCTTATTAAAAAAAATGCAAGGAATAAAGAATATTATTTTTCTAATTAAACTTTGGAATTCACCACCACAAAATGTGGTGGTGGCTATCAGTTTGGCTGGCTTCAAAAAAAGTGTTCGACCAATTCATGGAAGTCATGGGCATTAATGGCTGTTAGCCTTGTGACCGCCTCTGAAAACCATCTGTTGGGAGACTAATGGGCTTCCTTGTGCAGGTGATTGGCTACTGTGTGGACTGACTGCTGGACTTTATTTTCATGAAACAAAACAAAGTATCCCTTTTTTGCTGTAATGAGGAGAGGGCCGGGGGGGGAAGCCCTTGGCTTCAGGCAATTGTACTTCCAATTTGCATTTTGCCAGATGTGTCTATTGCCTTAAGGATATTTACATTATTAGTAATTTCTTCTTTTTTAGTGGCAACCTAATGGAGCCGCCTTTCCAAAGCCAAAAGAAGTTTGGAACCTCTTTCACAAAGTTGGATAAGAAAACGATCAGAGGAAAGAAATATGATTCAGATTCTGATGATGATTAGAAGTCATGATACAAATATTTGTAAACCATTTTTCTTTTAAGTTTGATACATTTTTAGGAATGTTTTATACAGCTGTTTGCTTTCAGAACATTTGCACATGACACTCATTTTCTAACACTTTTATACAGCTCATGAAAGGAAATCTTAAATATTTCTTCCTCTTAGGAAATAATTTCTTAGCCAAGAAATCTGAACCCTTTTGAACTGTGTGATATGAGAAGTAACTTTCAGCATTTTGTTAATTTAAAAGTAGCTCCTTTAAATTGCATCTTAAACTTTATACCATTTACCATTAAGGTATAATGAAGGACTTCTGTCAAGAATTGTTATTTAAACTATTCTCAAAGTCGTGCATTAATAAAAATCATTGCTTGTCTAATAATGCCATGAGTGTGATTTTGCCTACCCTAACTACACTGCACTACATATAAAATTCCCTTGGTTTTTCTTTAAGTCTGTCAGCTGTGTACACTGCATGTTAGAGCTGAATTAGCAGTAAATATTACATGACAAATGTATTGTATTGAACTATAATTCTGTGGCTTGGAGGGCAGCCTATATTTTTTAAAACAAACCACAGAAAACATTGAGATTTTTAAATTGATATGAATACAGTTTAATACAGTGTCTTGCACTGTTCTTCAGTAATACGTACATTTCCTGGGGTACCTTATTGAAATACTAACAATCCTGTGGAACTTTGACAGCCTAGTAGGTAAATGAACATTTTCCTGTACAGTACATGTAAATGTCCTCTACTTGCAAATTGTTAAACTTTATCTGGCCTTAGGGGCAAAATGAAGCCTCACAGAAACTTAAAAGGCACAGATTAAAGCAAATATGGGACCTTTCCATTCAGTTGGCAGCCAATCAGATAACGGTCACTGTTGGGTGCAAGATTGCTGCAACTATCTCCTCAAGAGGGAAGTAAATGAGATTTAGGTTTCTTTATATATTTTCTTCTATGAAAGATAAAGATGTCGTCTAGGTGAGGGATAATTGGGGGTAATATACAGCCCACAAGTAAAATCATGCCCTGGCTTTGGAATGCATGGTTAAGCGTTCGTTTGCTTTCTTCTCATCTTGGATGGAAACCGTAGACACAAAAAGAAAGCATGAGAGAAGCTCATGAGGATAGCCACAGGATAAGGATACAAGGCAGTGGGAGGGAAACAGCTAAAACACTGCTGCCATTAGGAAGACAGGTTTGAGCGTGGGTCACCTGGATAGGCATAGTTTGTAGTCAAGGCATCTGACTCATTTTATGGGCAGTAGTCGCCAGAGGAGTTACAAAACTTGACTGGCTAAATAGGTTGATAATATTAATCCTTAATAATATTGGTTTTGTAGCGTTCATGTAAATTAAAATAAAGCTCTTTGAGTTCTAAGTGTTTTATGTCTCCTTAGAGACTACTTCATTTTTCTCAATCTGCTCTTCTCTTTATAGTTATGGCTGAAGCATATTCTTATACCAAAAAAGTGGAAGAGGCATGGGATGGAACATTAAACTGCTAGGTTAAATGCATCATTTACCACTTGCCATTTGGAAAAGGAATGATCTAGCCCTGGACAGTGACAACGCTTTGAGGGTTCAAGCTAAAGATACTTGCTTTTCTGGAGACGTGGGTTCTACAGTAGCCAATGAAGCACAATCTGATCATTGACTATTGTCTTCCACAATTCGCTTTTTGCTAATCTTTTAGCTTCCAAGTATCTCATCTGTAAAAATGCCCCTTCCACGAACTGATGCCAATAGTCAACAACTTTGCAGAGTTAGATTTCATCTATTTTCTAAGTATTCCATAGACTACTTATACTTTTGCATGATTATTTATCTAGAGCTGAGAGGAGAGCTCCTGGATCTTAGGCAGTAGGGCTTCCCTGCATTTTAAAATTTGTTTCAATAGATTATTGATTATGCAGGCAATTCAAGGAAAATACATTTCTTTCTTTGATATGATACTCTGGCTTTTCTGAACATATATAAAAATCCACTCATCAAATCACATTAATTTTTCAAGGAGGTAGTTGGAAGTAGCTATCCTGAGAAATACGAATTTGTGTGCAGCCTTTATGGCTCATATTGAAACCAGTTTATTGTACATTAAAAAAAACTTTTATTTTGCCTGTAATTTAAAATTTGCAGTCATTAAGGTGAAAAATAAGCCTTTGATGACATCATACATTATTTTTGTGTTTCATAGCAAAATGTGGATATGTCTACTAACCTGTCATCCTCCAACTCCTCTTTGTGTTTAATTATTTGATAATTAATTGAAAGGGTTTTAAATAAAAATAAGACTTTCTATATCAAATAACTTGTACATGCGCCTATATCGGCTTTTTATACAATTTCCATTTTAAACTCTGGTTTCGCTTTTCCTATAATTATTTCAACCAACAGCATTCCAAGTGTGACTTTCCTAGAATCTTGCAGCACCACACACCACAGAGCATCACGTGTCGGCCTGTGGTCAGCAAGTTACTCTTTCAGCAGTAATCATAGTGGAATAGAATCAAAGAGATAATCTACAGATTTTAGGTCATAACTACAGCCATAAATTCATTTAACCAGGTACAACTGAGAAAATTAATACATAAAGCAGCTGCTACAGGGAGGACATTTTAAATTGTTATTTGTACTACATCCCCACTGACACAGAAAAGTTGTTCAGTTATAAATATTTGCCATTAGAAAATCTCTCACACGTTTGCACATACAAGTATTTTTGCAATACTTTCAAAACAGGATTGGGATCACATCAGAGTGGCTTCTATTGGACGCCTGTGACCAAGTATGTGTTTATAGAATCTTCTGTGAGTCATGGATGCTGTGGTGACATAAGAACTATTGGAACCCTTGTTGTTACTCATAGATGTAATTCTGGTAAGCATGATTAATTGATGGACTGTAATTCCATTTTTGCTCCAAGAAATTTAGACAAGTTCATAAGGTTTTCTTCCAGATCTTATTCTCACAACAGCCTTTGAAGTAGGCTGGTAGAGAATAAAGGGCTTCCTTGCAGAAATAACACCTGGTCATTTAAACTAAAGAGCTGATAATAAACCTAAGGCAAAGATATCTGAATGTTTGCACTCCAGTTAATTCATAATAGTAAAACCTGCACATTATACATTTCTCCCATTAAAGGCACAGGAGATAAAAGAAGGCCTAGACATAATACTTCAACATTCTCCAGAGGAAACTTCTGACAAAATTGAGAAATAAAAAGATAATGCAGTATTTGCCGTTTTAATTTTCTGATACTCTTCATATGTATGTTCAGATCTAGAACTACCTTTTTTGGCTGAGTGGATTGTCTGTTTTTTTAATGTAAATGAGTTCTTTTATTTGTTTTCCTCAGACCAAATTATGGATGAAACGTTAGAAAATTTAAACAAAAACCCCATTATTTTTGCATCAAATCCTACATCTTTATGTCCCCAAATGACATGACCTAAAGCTACCCATCAAAAGGTATTCTTGAGCTGTTCCTTTTTCTTCTTAATTTATAAAGACAAACTGGTGCCAGAAGATAGGATGGTTAGAGCTGGAAGATATCATTTCTGATCCTCCTGGAAGAAAATGAATGAGGCAGAGTAATTGCAACAGCAGCAGCAGCAACAAAAATCTTCAGTTACAAAAGCTTAAGAAATTAATTTTGAGTGATGTTTTAGTCTAAACACCATGTGCTGGTATGCCTCCAAATTGTACAAAGATTCTATTTTCCTATTAGAGGAGTTTTTGGTGGCTGAGAGCTGCAATTCACCTTTTTTGGAAGGGCACAGGTTGAAGTAGACAGCAGGTGTCTCTAGCATGTAGCAATGATATAAACTGGTACCATTCTCTTATTTCTCATAGGTTTTGCAAAAGAGTAGTTAGGGATGGGGAAGGTAAATTATTATTATGCCTATTTTGTACCGATTAACTCAAATGTTATTTCTTGTATGGAAACATACACATCCCAGAGTGATGCCAGGCCATTGCCAAATACATCCTCCCCTTTTTCAAGAACACTAGTGGGATAAATATGCCAACCTTCCTCACCCTACCCTGCCTTGCATCCAACCATAGTACAAACACATCCTGGGAATCACTTTTATCTGCTGTTTCCTGTGATTCAATAATTCATCATTTTAATATGATTGATTGGGGCCAATATGGTGTAGTGTTTAAAAGACTGGATTAGGAACAGGGATTTTAAGGTTCTACTTCACCTTCAGCCACAGAAGTTCACTAGGTGACTTTATGCCAGTCACTCTTTCTCCAAAAAATTGATCACACCAACTTGTTATGGAGAAAGGAGTGCTATGTACACCACTTTGCACTCCTGAATCAAAGGCAGGATATTAAAAAAATATATTAAGTTACACACCTTATTACAGACTACATCATTCCACTTCTACAAAAGCAATCTTGAGAAATTCAAAGGTGGGAAACACACAACACAAATATGGTTATCAACATTCTTTCCCAAATTCCTAGATGGTTGAATCTATTCTTAAACTCCAAAAAAATGCAGATAAGATTTAAGCAGATATCTGAACATCCAATTGTTCATCAGCTCATTAAGATTAATAAGGTTGTACTTTAACCCCAGAACGTTGCAATGGTTTTAACTTCCTAATTCTTCCTAAACAGTCTGTAGGTAAACTACAATTGTCTTCACCTCTACACACTGAGGGCTCATCCTCACATCCCTCTAACCATGGCACAAAGATGCCTCACTAATTATTTAAATAGCACATATCTGACACTGCATTCCTCACATCTCTGGCCCATAGTTGAGGGAGCTTAAATTTGTCTTCAGCTGTTTCAGTTTCAAAGTAGCATTTCCAGTCCTGCAATTCTTGTTTGGATACACTGTACAATGATGAGATTGCTGCCATGAACAGGGACTGGGATTTGCCCAGCTCTTATTGGCCACTTTAGGCTGCTGTAGGCTCACTGCCTCCCCTTTGGTTCCTGGGCACTGTTTTCTTGGGCCATTCTGCTTTGGGCAATGGGAGAGTCCAGTTCTTCCAAGCTGGACTCTCCCTCTGTGCCTGCCAGGTTGTGAGAGTTAGTCCTCACACCATCAGTGAAAAGGAATATGCTAGCAAATCTGACCACTGCCATCAGACCTTTGAGGTCAGCCAAGTCAGGAAACAGACATCACAAGATTATAGGAATGCTACTTTCTTGTTATAGTTTATTTATTGTTGTAGGGTATAATAACAGAATCTTTGAAGCCTGCCAGAGCATCCCATTGCTTCATCTTATAGCAAATAGAAAAGTTAGGATTCTTTTGAATTTCTTTCTCATGGCTTCTCTTTCCCAGAAGGGAATTGTCTTTCAGATGGCTGGACTTCAGCTGGCTGGCTGGGGAATTCTGGGAGTGGAAGTCCACCCATCTGAAAGCTGCCAAGATTGAGAAACACTGCCTTAATGGCTCCTCCATACTTACACTAAGGTTATCTTTACCTTCCTCAACATCTGCATAAAGAAGAGACAGATGGAAACAGGCCCTTCCACTCCAAAGAGAAGACTGGACAGCCCATTACAAAGGGCAGGGAAGAAAAAGAGGGGCAAGAGGGTTTGGATATTGTTTCTATATATAAGACTTGTCTTTGAAACAGAGCAGCCGCCGAGGTTTTTTAGTTATGGCTTCCTACCTTTTCTTGAGTAATGATTACCATATTTTTCCATCAATAAGACGCCCCCGTGTACAAGACGACCCCCACTTTTCCAACCCAAAATTAAGAAATCAATATTTTAAAGATAGTGCAGAACACATTTTTATTTAGTAATTAGTTAACATTGACCTGATACACTCGATGGGAGGAGGTCCAAACCGTCTCTCTGCGGCTCTATTTCCATGCTCTTTTGCAAAACTGATTACCTTCAATCATGAGTGAAACTGCTGATAGCTTGTCTCTGCAAACAGACTTCCTCTAATTGGTTTGTTCAGCATCAGCTGACATCAGTTACATAAAGGCTCGTGATTGGAGGAAGTCTGTTTGGGAGACAAGCTATTTCACTCGTGATTGGAGGCTAGCAATAGGAAGAAGCCTGTTTGCAGACACAAAGTATGGGCAGTTTTGCAACCACGCGGTTCTCTCCTCGGCTGACTTCCTTGAATAAGACGCCCTTCAATTTTTAGCGTAAGGATTTTAGAAAAAAGTATCGTCTTATAGTCGGAAAAATACGGTACTTATCAGAATTCTTGGATTTCTTGTGAGCCTGAATCATTGGTTCCAGTTGGACATAGCCCTCTGACTGTATGGGTCACCTCTGTGGGATTGGCAACCTCAAGAGTAAAAAATAATTTCTCCCCATTTCTGCCAGCCTTGGTAGTAACAAGTGAAGTTGAGGGTTCTACATTTAAACCTACTGTAGGTTGGCAATAATGCAAGTTAGATGTTTTGGAATACAAGTTTAGCATGCTGAAATCATGTTTAAAGGTAATCTGCTGGCATGTTCTGACCTATTTCTTATGTATGTTAGTGTTATTGTGGTGGTCCTTGGGGTGTCTTTCACTTCTTTGTTTTGTATCTCCGTCCTCACCTTGGAGTGATTACCGAGATCCAGGATATTTCATGGTTGTCACACCAGAAACAATATGCTTCAGGATAGAAGATATGATGTGTTTTGATGAAGTGGGGGTGGGGGGTGTAGTTGTTCTTAGTAAATATGTTGTGGAGGTAGCTGAGTTCTGCTTTTCTGAGTGCTGGTGAGCTGCAGTGTGTCTTTGCATGGTTGATGAAAGTTCTTATGCAGCTGATTTTATGTGCTGTGGGGTAGTTACTGTGTGAAAATTTCAAATTTGATTTGAGTTCTGTTCCCCCAAACCCTCCAGTCACCAACCAACCTCACAGAATTCAAATTCTACACAGTCTATAAATACTGCAAAGCGATCCCCACTTCTGAACCCTTGCTCTAAGGAAGCCTTGCCAGAATGCATGGCAAAACATAGAGATATGTTATGGGTTTTACTTCTGTCATAGATTCCATCAAATAAGAGAGCATCTCAGGTGCCTTTGAAGTGGCCAAAGCATAGGGCCCATATTGAGCCATTAAACAAGCTTAAGTTGAACATTCTGCCACTGTGAACTGGGGAGGTCAAACTCAGTTGGAAGTCTGGAGAAATCTCTAAAACAATCATTACATAATAACTGGTTTAAAATCATAATCCTGACTTTTACCCAAACTTTCCAATAGAATGCATTACTACCTATTTTCAGGGTAATTTTTCCAAAGAGTTCAATATTCATGAGTCTCATTAACAAAACCCAATCTATGCAACTAAAAAATGAACCTGGATTGCTGTTGTCCCAAGAAAACCATTCAAATATGTAGCAATCCCAACTAAGGGCTGGGTTCTTTCCTGAAATATAAATGTGTTATTTCCCAAGTGTTAGTTGCAACATCCTGTCTCATCAGTTAACAGGAAGCTGATTTTAAAAGTGAAACTGCAAAACCTTTTTTTCTTCCCCTTTGTTTGATACAAAACTGAAAGTGACTGCAGACATCAGAGAATCATGGAAGGTATTTATTTGCTATAACAAAGATCCTATTTATTATAAAATATGTAACAGGTGGCAGTGGTCAGGGTGGGGATGAAAGAAATAGTTATGTGTGTACCAAATGTTGTGGTCTAATTTTGCTAAAAGTATATATGCTTTGTTTTGGTCATTCAGATCCTATAAAATTGTGTAATGGCTCATTCTTGACCCTAATAAAGCATTAGTATTTTTGCTTCCTTCTTTTAAGCTCCCCCACCCCCCTTTCTTCCTAATTTAGACTGCAATGTTATGGTCCCTGGCAAAGAGTTCTGGAAGCAGTAGCATAAAGTGAATCTCCCTTATTGGCTTGGAAAATGGCTCAATTCATGGAAAAGGATATTTGCTGCAGTTTTCAGTACTCCATCCTCCACGACCTCCCCCTCAAGAGGGTGAAAGTGGGCCATGCTGAGTGCCATCAGGCTTCAATCTTCAGGATCCAACCCCATCCCCTAGTTTTATGATAATTCCCCAAATTGATAGAAAAACTACCAGCTGTGAAGCTGGCCTAATTCATTTCCATTCTGTTGAATTAATAGGATAGGGAGTAGAAGAGCAAGTAGAATGAAGATATGCCTATTTTAATTTTCCTTTCTAAATACTGTAAGTACAATTATTTACATGTATAATATGGGTAAATTTTGCTGTTCAGCTTAGTGAGAGAGAAAACATTACAGTAATACATCTTTTCAGAAGCACTCTTTAGAAATGACTCGTGTATGCTTATAGCTGAAATAGACATACCTCTTGTTTAGATCAGGACACTATTATTATGATGATTATTGCCAGCCTCAGATAAAACAAAACAAAATTCCCTTGCCATAGGTTGCCTAATATATTTTGTGACCAAATAATAATCCAATGTATCCATAACAGCTCATTCTTCTTATGGTAACATAATGGCTGTGGATACCACTGGAGCTTTTCTTGAAACTGGAAAACAAGAAGGCTTGAGTTATGGGGGTAAGATTAGTTATTACGTATGTCTAAATATATTGATAATTTTGTTAACACTGATGTGATGTAAATGTTATTTCACTCTCTTTCTCTGTTCAGTATGTAGCTGTTCTTAAGTCTGTACATTCCTTAACAGAATCTTGGGGGTTTTTTTCTTTTGGAAAAAAAAAATGTTTATTGCAACTATACAAGTAGCTTAAACACAGTGATTAAATTTGCTTTATAATACCAATATATAGAGTGATTTACAGCAATTGGAAAATATTCATAAACAAGTAAGGGTTTCTGTCTCCTCTTGGGAATGAGAATTGAAAGAACTGAACAAAGAAATTCTTTGACATTTAATGTTGCTTCTTTATCGTGGTTCATTCTGTAGTCCTTGCTACAGTTTTTGAATAGTACTTCTGCTCGCTTGCTTTTTCCCCTTGTTTCTTGTTTTTTTTATTTTCTTTCATTTCTGCATCCTTCTGCTTTTTCCCCCCTGCCTTTTGCCATAAGAACCACTTACTTATTGGCTGCTGTTCTTTCACGCTTTCTGTAAGCGTATTACTTCGATTCCCATCTCCTGCTTCCTGTTTTTTCTCTTACACAATACATTTAATCCACATCTGAAGCTCTTTGTCTATGTGGGTGTGCCTTTGAGTCACTTTTTTGACTCTTGACAACTGCCTGGAAAGTCCCTGCAGTTTTCTTGGCAAGATTTTGAAAGAGGTTTGCCATTGCCTCCTTCCTAGGGCTGAGAATGAGTGACTGGTCCAAGGTCACCCAGCTGGCCTGGTGCCTAAGGCAGGACTAGAACTCACAGTCTCTGGGATTGTAGCCTGATGCCTTAACCGCTACACCAAACTGGCTCTCTTTGATGCTCATCTAGGTGGCAGCATTTACTTTAATTTCAAAAGCTACCAGCTTCAGATGTAGTTAGTACAGCTGCTAGAATGGAAGGTTGCTAGGAAATACTAACGCTGTAGACTAGATTGGGAAACTGAGAAGAACTTTTGGAAGAAGGCAATGGCTGTGCCCATGAAGCACTTTAGTTTTCCAGAAACTAGAATTTTTAACTGAGGATAGCCATAAACTCAGCAATAATAGCCATCAGTGACACAGGGACGGGCTTCCCATTTGATCAAATTCTTAAACACAATAAAAGCGAAAAGATCATTGTTCTGCTTAGTTTAATTCCAAATGTTATTTTTGGAATAAATAATTTTTCTTTTCTCATGCTTTTGAAAACTTTGTTTTTTCCTCTGCAAGGAGTTGCAGCTTCAGAAATAATTGCGAAGAGAGATCTAAACAATCTAGAGAGATATAAAACGAAGATTAAGCATGTCAGTGAAAAGACAAATATTGATGCAGCTGTGATTGCTGCTATAATGTCTCGAGAATCACATGCTGGAACTGTCCTAGAAAATGGTTGGGGTGACCATGGAAATGGATTTGGATTAATGCAGGTAAAGACTTCTGTTATAAATTAAGAAACACATAAGGCCCAATGTTCAACAACTCTAAGCCCTGCTATCCTGGAGTAATTATAAGGTGTGATTATAATTGTCCCCAAGCAGAATATACCGTAACCTCGTATAACTGAAGGTTTCCCCATTTCTCCCCACATGCCCCCTCTTCCCCCCCCCCCTTTATTGCATCTTTCTTTCATTCAGACTGTACATCTCCTTTGGTAACTGACCTGTATTTTTTAATTATTAGTTTGTAAAGCAACTGAACTTTCCCGGCATCATGTAATCATAACAATAACTATTACAGAATAATGAGAGGTGTTTCAACATTTTTCAGGTGGATAAAAGATACCATACACTAGTTGGCACCTGGGACAGTGAGGAACACATTAATCAGGCTACCCTCATTCTCTGTAGCATGATACAGGAGATTAAAAAAAAATTTCCATCATGGACAAAGGAACAGCAACTCAAAGGTATGAAACATCATTCTACTAGAATACCTAGAATCTCCTTTATGTCCAGATGCTTCAGGTCAGATTTGTCCACATGACTCAGTATTTATACCCTGTGATAATGGCTCTCTGGCTTGGAGAGGAGCCATCTCCAGTATTGATGGAAAATACCAGCCAAAGCTGAGATCTCTGGAAGGGAAATATATGCCCTAGCATTCATTTATGATGGTACCTTTCCCTCTACCTGCGAATAATAACATTCCAACCAATCCTTTTTATTATTTTATTATCCACCTAGTCATTAGTAATTGGAAGTCTACTGCAAAAGCAATTAACCTGAGATCAGATGTTAAGTTACCATTCAGAAGCCTGACAAAAAGATTTTTTTCCACATAATTCATCTTAGAAACCAGGTTATAAAAGCAGAATGTTAGAAATGTTATATCTCATGATATGTGAATTGCAAAAGATGCTAGTCCCTATCTTCAGGTATATTTAAATACAAACCTCTGCATAACTTCCTGATAACAATAGAGAAGAAATTATGCATTGTTAGAAAAATCAACCTTTAAAAAAACCTGTAAGGGGTAATCTTATGAAGACATTATTTAAAGCAAGCCCTTTTGAACTTAGCAAGAATTGGATGCAACAAGGTACATTTGTAGATTAGTGCAGGCAAGAAGTATTCTAAGCAGAAATAAAAAAAATCTTAAGTCCTCAATACCCTGCTTTATCAGCTATTTAACTTCTTTTGTATCAGGAATATGGGTATCCAACCTAGATCCGTTTATAATTAATCTTAGCATTTGAGGAATGCCTACATTATGTTGTTAATGTAACTTTTGTTCATTTGTCCATTCACTTTTTAAACTATAGGTGGAATTTCAGCCTACAATGCAGGACCTAAAAATGTCCAGAGCTACGATAGAATGGATATAGGCACTACAAAGAATGACTATGCCAATGATGTTGTTGCAAGAGCCAAGTTTTACAAAACAAGTGGATATTAATAGTCTGAAACAAATATGCTAACATTTTATCCTTATCCAAATTTTGTATGTAATATTAGCAAGATCATTCTACTTGGTTTAGCAGTCTAGGAAGAAAAACAAAGTTGTACCAACTTCTATAGAAAATAAGTCTATACTGTATTGCTGTTTCATGGATGCAATAAAACTGCTTGCATTCCTGTTATGGGACTCTTTTTCCCACTCTTGGTTCCACCACACTATTATATCCACGTAATATGACTTCTGTCATCTGTAGACACACACTTGGGCATAGGAGTTTATATTCCAAGAGTTTCTAAACCAAGCTGGAAAGCCTGAAATGCCTGGTTTTAAAGGACTGGGCATTAACAGAAATCCAGCGGGAATCTGCTTTTTGGACAGTCAAAAGGGACTGACTTCTCCATGGAGTCACTATGTGTGGTATTTGGCATCATTTATCAACTCACACAGACATCACTATAAGCTGGCTGCAACCCTTTTACATTCTCACTTGTCTAATGTTACTCCCCTCCTTTGAAGTCCAAACAAATTGCATCTACAAACCCTGTGAGCCCAGAACATTATACTGTGAATGTAATTAAAGTTTCTGAAAGTTAAGTTGGCATCAGAAACATACTATTACCTTGTTGAAGAAAATTGCTCAGATTATCTTGGGTTGGAAAATAGAATCAGGCAGAAATCCAAAGCAACTGTTGTAGTAATAGGTAATTTCCATTATCTCACATAGACTGGGTAAATGTATATTCGAGACATAATAGTTATTTCTGTGACATGATGTGATTATGTGATCAATCAATCATTATTTCCAGGTACTGCAAAATTCACAGAACTAACATGTGAGCGGACGAAAAGACTTTAATCCAAGGTGGTACACTAGATCTTAAGATTTGAGTAATGAATTAGAAATGTGATACATTATTTCTGGACTACTTCACTGTGTATGTACTGTGAAAAAACAAGGAAGTGCAGGCCAGAAAATATGTGCCATCAGCTTCTAAACAGACCTTAATTCATGCTTTAATTTTAATATTTTAAAAGCTGTACGTATGGATTTCTGGCAGAGAAACAGTATATAAATTGTCCAGAAAGCAATCACATTCATTTTTCCTGTAAGAGAAGAAAAGTTCTACAAAATTATACTAATGAAAAGGGAGGTGAAATGAATGTCAGGGGAATTAAATCTCTTTAAACATAGGAGGATTTTCCAAACAAAACAATTCAGCTGAAATGTGCACTGATCAAAAATGGGGCAAGTAAGACTCGGTGCATGCCAGGGTACAAGAACAAGACCAACACCCATATACAGTATTTAAGAAGGCTTCCTTCAGAAAATGGACTTCCTTCCCCAAGAAAGAAAGGGGGAAAAATATAAGGGCATATCTGAAAATTCATTAATGAATTGAATGTTATTTAAATAAACCAGAAATTGGAAAACTATTAGGGAGGCAACTAGACCATTAAGTGATAAGGAAACTAAAAGATGTGCTAAACAAGGACCAAACACCACAGAAAAGCTACAAGAATTCTTTACAACTTTCTTCACTGTGGAAGATACACAGTAGAAATGTATAATGGTATTAACATTTTCAGGATGGAATACTGTAAAGATATAGTATCAAAATGCAACATTTATAGTGGGTTTGTATGTGTAATAATTAAAATTATACACACATGAACCCACTATGTGGGTAAAAATTATGCAGAGCTGGAAAACGTCGCAGAAAAGGAAAAAAAAATTACTAAGGCCTAGAGTGCCTCCTGATAAAGTGTACATCCGTGGCTTTTTAGCTCAAAAGATGAGTGGGGAATGGGGGAGAGGTATATAAAAGTACGCACAGTGTAGAGAGGGTAATCATAGATAACATTTTTCTCCTTTAGTATGGAGGAACCTGGGCTCACCCAGAGTTTAAGACAAAAGGAAAACACACAGCACAGCATATAGTTCAATTATGAAATTTGATAATGAAAGATAGAGTGAAACCAATAAACTTAGGTGGCTTAGTCAAATTAATGAACTAAAAGGTTATCCACAACTATCAATCAAGGGTATTTGGTGCCCTGAGACCACAATGACTGATGGTAGTACCTCCTGCTGATGCAAAAATTTGCAGTTTTAGAATTATTCAGAAGGAGGGATGACATTGGTGTCCCTTAAGCTTTGGCACCCTAGGCTAGTGGCTACTCAACTTTAGCCTAAAGCTGGCCCTACTATCAGTTATGATACTCAACTTTGAAAAGGGCCCAAATGTTGACAGGGACTGTGGAAAAATAATAGCATGCTTACGGAGAGTCAGTTGAGCAGCAGTTCTGAATGTGTTCCCCTCCCTTGACCCAGAGTGAAGGATATGCAGTCACCCTGTGCTTCCTAGTGCAAATGTTCTGGCACCAGGTCTATGGATTGCATGATGTATATCTATTATGTAATACACCTTCCTTTATACTATTTAATCTCTCATTAGAGAAACTGAGATGTTATAGTGATCTGTCCCCCTGTACAAGGTTACAAGTCCTCCAACACCTCCAAGAACAGGGGTGGAGGTAGGAGGAATTCCCCATATATACATATACATATATACAGTACTGTGCAAAAGTTTTCGGCAGGTGTGAAAAAATGCTGTAAAGTAAGAATGCTTTCAAAAATATATATTGTAATTGTTTATGTTTATCAATTTACAAAATGGAAAGTGAGCAAACAAGAAAAACCCAAATCAGATCAATATTTGGTGTGACCTGTTAGGACTTTCTCATGGGAAGAAGTGCATCTCGCTATCTTCAAACGTATTGTTATGGCTAACAAAGAAGGCTCAGCTGCTGTTATTATTATTAGTTTGCAGGTATACTATTTACTGCCACCTATTGGCGTCTGTATGCTAGTTACTCAAGGGGTGGTAATAAAACGGGAGGATTACATGCCCAGCTGCTCAGTAGAATTTTAGCCGCCATGTAATCAGTTTTATGGGTTATATAGTAGTAACTAATAACTAAGTAGTGTACCTCTTCTCTGAGAGTTTTTGGCTAGACTTTGTTAAACTTGTGTAGTGGATAAGTCTTGGATGCCACATATATGAGAAGAAGTGATTTTTTCTATGCTTTTGCATGAAACTTGTATTTTATGTAGTTTTTACTTTTCTCAATAAACAGAAAGATATTTTATATTTTCTGGCTGGATTTCTTTGGAGAACAAGATAAGGACATTGCATTCTTTCAATCTCTCTAACGCTGGTGTGTATTTTTGGCAGGAACTGTGTTTATAGCTGCACTCTGCATAACATGACCACCCTTTGCCTTCAAAACAGCATCAATTCTTCTAGGTACACTTACAGAGTTTTTGAAGGAACTCGGCAGGTAGGTTGTTCCAAACATCTTGGAGAACCAACCACAGAACTCCTGTGGATATAGGCTGCCTCAAATCCTTCTGTCTCTTCATGTAATCCCAGACAGACTTGATGTTGAGATCAGGGCTCTGTGGGGGCCAAACCATCAATTCCAGGACTTCTTGTTCTTCTTTACGCTGAAGATAGTTCTTAATGACATTGGCTGTATGATGTTTGGGGTCGTTGTCCTGCTGCAGAATAAATTTGGGTCCAATCACATGCCTCCCTGATTGATATGGCATGATGGATCAGTATCTGCCTGTATTTCTCAGCATTGAGGACACCATTGATCCTCATCAAATCTCCAACTCCATTTGCAGAAATGCAGCCCCAAACTTGCAAGGAACTTCCACCACGCTTCACTGTTGCCTGCAGACACTCATTCTTGTACCTCTCTCCGGCCCTTTGGCAAACAAACTACCTCCTGCTACAGCCAAATATTTCAAATTTTGATTCATCAGTCCAGAACACCTGCTGCCATTTTTCTGCACCCCACTTCCTATGTTTTCGTGCATAGTTGAGTCGCTTAGCTTTGTTTCCACGTCAGAGGTATGACTTTTTGGCCACAATGCTTCCATGAAGACCACTTCTGGCCATACTTCTCTGGACAGTACATGGGTGTACCTGGGTCCCACTGGTTTCTGCCAGTTCTGTGCTGATGGCACTGCTGGACATCTTCCAATGTCGAAGGGAAGCAAGCATGATGTGTCTTCCATCTGCTGCATTAAGATTCCTTGACCAACCACTGCATCTACGGTCCTCAATGTTGCCCGTTTCTTTGTGCTTCTTCACAAGAGCTTGAACAGTACATCTTGAAACCCCAGTCTGCTTTGAAATTTTTGCCTGGGAGAGACCTTGCTGATGCAGTATAACTACCTTG